>NC_037675.1:35025773-35325773 GCF_003255815.1 Theropithecus gelada | reverse complement strand
ATCAGATAAGTGTTAGACAATCTTGTGTTTCTTCCAGTTCAGAAATTCTGTAGTTCGATTCAAATTGCTTAGTGGCCATACCATGCATATTGGCCCCACAAACATATGTTTGTATAAAACCATGAACAAACTCGTGGACTCTACTATGCAGAATGTTATCTATAGATTTAGATCTATATTTGAGCTTTAATTTTAAAGTTCTATGTCAGGCGGGGCGCAGTGGCTGACACCTGTAATCCCAGCACTTTGGGAGGCTGTGGCAGGTGGATCACCTGAGGTCAGGAGTTTGGGACCAGCCTGGCCAACATGGCGAAACCCTGTCTCTACTAAAACTACAAAAATTAGCTGGGTGTGGTGGCATGTACTTGTAATCCCAGCTACTCGGGAGGCTGAAGCAGGAGAGTCGCTTGAACCTGGGATTGGGGGGCGTGGAGGTTGCAGTGAGCCGAGAGCTTGCCACTTCCCTCCAGCCTGGGTGACAGATCAAGACTCCGTCTCAAAAAAATAGAAAAAGTTATATATCACATACATACCGAACTTAGTATCTCTTTACCTCTTTTTTTTTTTTTTTTCTGAGATGGAGTTTCGCTCTTTTGCCCAGGCTGGAGTGAACTGGTGCAATCTCCGCTCACTGCAACCTCTGCCCCCACCTCGGCTCCCTCCCGGGTTCAAGCGATTCTCCTGTCTCAGCCTGAGTAGCTGGGATTACAGGCGCCCACCATCATGCCCGGCTAATTTTTGTATTTTTAGTAGACATGGGGTTTCGCCAAGTTGGCCAGGCTGGTCTCGAACTCCTGACCTCAGGTGATCCACCTGCCTTGGCCTCCCAAAGTGCTGGGATTACAGGCGTGAGCCACTGAGCCCAGCCGGCCTCTTTTACCTCTTGTATTAGTCCATTCTCCAATTGCTATAAAGGAATACCTGAGACTGGGTAATTTATAAAGAAAAGAGGCTTTTATAAAGAAAAGAAGCTTAATTGGCTCATGGTTCTGCAATCTGTACAGGAAGCGTAGCAGCTTCTGCCTCTGGGGAGGCCTC
The DNA here is from genome assembly GCF_003255815.1 of Theropithecus gelada. NCBI lineage: Eukaryota > Metazoa > Chordata > Mammalia > Primates > Cercopithecidae > Theropithecus > Theropithecus gelada. Next base: position 35,324,735 of record NC_037675.1, on the reverse strand, counting down.
AGGAAACTTCCAATCATGGCGGGAGACAAAGGAGGAACAGGCGTCTTACATAGCAGGGGCAGGAACAAGAGAGAGATGGGCAGGTGCTACACACTTTTAAATGACCAGATCTCACAAGAACTCACTCACTATCACAAGATTGGCACCAAGGGGGTGATGCTAAAACCATTCACGAAGGATCCATCCCCATGATCCAGTCACCTCCCACCAGACCCACCTCCAACATTGAGGATTGCAACTGAATGTGAGATTTGGGCAGGGACACAGATCCAAACCATATCATGTCTTCTTATACCATATTATTCCCCATTTCTAAGTGTGCTACACTTTTCTAAGCTTCCCACAAGAAATTTCTCCTTATCATCTCTACCAACTCAACTGTTACCAACATTGGATAGATTTTACCCCTTCAATAGGCTCTTCGATTTTTTCATCCCTTCTCCCATTCCTTCTGCCATCCCTGTAGGTCATTCTCTCTTCTTCCTCTTGTGTCTAGACTGCCACACTAGCCTCCACAACCAGCCTCTGGGTTGTGTCCCTTCTACGGAGTCTTCACCCCACAGACGTGCTGGTTCATGTTCCGTGGCTTCCAGTGCACTCCCATCTGCCTCCTCTTGCCTCCAACTTTCATAGGCTCCTTGCCCTGACTCTAGTCCAGGCCCTGCCTACCTACACTCCACCTGATCCCGATCCTACCAACCTATTCCCCTTTTCTGCACAAACATGCTGATTCCTTGTTTAGTCTTTCTTCACTTCTCTCTCTTGCTCTCCTCTGCCCTTCCCTTCTTTTTTCCTTTCTTCGTTTTACCAACAAATAGTTTCAGAGTGCCTAGCCAGTGCTAGTCTCTGGAGATACTGGTAAGCTGAGACAGTTCCTGCCCTCGTGGAGCTTATGAACTGGGTTACAATTGCCTGTGTCTGTTACGTTTGTTTATGCCTCTGAGTCTTGTCTCAGTCTGTTTCATGTGCCTGAAAGCTCTCTTTTCTTTCCTCTATCCAGCTAAACTGTGTGCCAAACTCTAAGGCCTAACTCAAGTCTTACTTCTTCAGGCACATCTCCAGTTGCTTCCATGTCCTTCTGTTTATGAATGCCTTCAGTGGTCAGTCACTGCAGACTTATTATTATTATTATTTTTTTAGGTAGGGTCTCACTTTGTCACTCAGGCTGGAGTGCAGTGGCACTATCTCGGCTCACTGCAATCTCCACCTCCCAGGTTCAAGCCATCTTCCTGCCTCAGCCCCCCAGGTAGCTGGGACTACAGGTGCATGCCATGAAGCCCAGCTAATTTTTGTATTTTTAGTAGAGACAGCGTTTCGCCATGTTGGCCAGCCTGGTCTCAAACTCCTGACCTGAAGTGATTCACCTGGCTTGACCTCCCAAAGTGCTAAGATTACAGGTGTGAGCCACTGTGCCCGGCCTACTGCAGAATTGTTCTTTTTCATGGTGAGCTAATGGTGTGAGACTCTTGAGAGCAGGAAAAATATGCCTTATCTATCTATCTATATGTAGATAGTCATATATAGCCACATATAGACCCCTGTTTCTTTCTGTGTGTCTAACAACCTTGACATCCCAGATCTTTCAGAATTCTCTGATTTGTAAAAGTGGAGTTATTTTTGTTCAGGCTCTTCACCTTTTCTGATGTGTATTCCATTCAGAGCCAAGTGTAATCTCATACCACAAATAGCTCTTTCAACAGGGTATCTCTAGCACTTAGTGCCATTTTCCATGTGGTAACAACATTCTGATGACTTCATGGCCATTGCTGTGTGCCCTGAAGTGAGGAGAGAATGACACAGGAGGGAGAATTGAGATGGTTAACTGCTTGACCTTTGGAGTAAGACAGACCTGGGACCAAATTCCTGCTCAGCTAGCCCCAATCATACTAGCTCTGTGATCGCTTAATCACTGTAACCAGCTCTGTGATCTTGCTGAAATCACACCAAGTAGTTACGTGATCTTAATCACACTAACTATAACAGCTATGTGATTTTAATCACACTAGCTCTGTGGTCTTGCTCAATCACGTTGACTAGGTGTATGATCTTGAGCAAATTTCTTAACCTCTGAATCTCAGTTTTCTCACCTATAAAATGGCAATGAAGTTGCTGTAATCATGGCTAAGTGAGATAATATAGAGGCAATAATTAGTATAGTACCTGGCATATGGCAAATTGAAAAAAATAATTATAACATTGTGATTTTAGAATAGCTAACTAGGGGCTGGGCGTGATGGCTCACGCCTGCAATCCCAGCACCCTGGGAGGCCAAGGTGGGCAGATCACTTGAGGCCAGGAGTACGAGACCAGCCTGGCCAACATGGCAAAACCCCATCTGTACTAAAAATACAAAAAGCAGCTGGGCATGGTGGCGGGTGCCTGTAATCTCAGCTACTTGGGAGGCTGAGACAGGAGAATTGCTTGAACCCGGGAGGTGGCGGTTGCAGTGAGCCGAGATTGTGCCACTGCACTACAGCCTGTGTGACACAGTGAGACTCTGTCTCAAAAAAAAAAAAAAAAAAAAAAAAAGGAATAGCTAACTAGGCCAACTAGGCTCACTTACCAAGTGACTGTCTCCCAAACACTGGTGTTATGGTGTTCAACATTCACATTTGAGTCTCGGCAAAAGACAAATTTTATAGGTCATGGGTCTTTGGGACCACTGTGAATGCTAAATCCATGAATACCAGAGGTTTGGTAAGCTCTGTGGTCCCTCAGCTTCTGTCACGGTGTTGGGTATTTAGAGAGGCTTAGCATATGATTTATTGATTCATGATGGGGGATAATTAGGTAGGAAGAGTTCGAGTAGACAGATATAGTAGTTAGAAAGACAGACTGTTCAGGGCCCTTATAGCCACCTGCATCCAAATCCAACTTTATTCTGGGTTGGAGCACAACTTGATCCTCTCTGTGAGAACGCAGCACATGGCCTTCTCTAAAGATTTTATGAATGGGAGTGAGAAATGGAGGAGAGCCAAAGATAGCAGCTGGGCTATTCTCTTGGACCATGCAACATAAAAAATCTTTTATGGAATAGGTTCTACGTTTGTCTGGCACAGTGCAGGAAGGGTAAATGTTCTCTAGCGGCGTTCTCCACCCCCTCCCCCATGCCAGCTCTCCTTTGTGATCCCTGGGAGAGGGTGCTTCTCCAAGCACAAGCCCAGGAGTAAATGGTGCAGGCAGAGGAAAAGAATCCTCCCCTGCGCCGCAAGCCCCTCTGGAGGCTGCTGGCCCAGACAGGGCAGAACACAAGGCAGTTGCACAGACAATAAAGGTGTGTGTGTGTATGTGGCTCAGGGATCTGAACAAAGCTCCAGTGGTGACAAGCATCACAGGAAACCAGACTGAGAGCTAGTCACCGGCCTACAGTGTACGCCAAAGTGTAGCAAATCTGTGGCAGAATATGTGTGATTGCATGGAAGCAAAGCTCAGATGATCCAGTTAAGTAGTCATCCATGGGAAGGCCGGTTAAGAGCAGCATGAACTGTGGACCACTGGAGTTCTGCGGGTCAGAAACAGAAAGGCAACATCAGGAATTAGGGAAGCTGCCCTGCTATGAGGCCAGGTGGTTTTGAAAAATTTTTTAAAAATAGAGACAGGGTCTCACTGTGTTGCCCAAGCTAGTTTTGAACTCCTGGGCTGAAGCAATCCTCCTGTCTCGGCCTCGCAAAAGTGCTGGGATTATAAGCGTGAGCCACTGCACCCAGCCTAAATTAAAACAAAAACAAAAACAAAAACTAAATTCACTAGCAGAGTCGGAGGAATTGGTTCTGACATTTTTTGGTTGGGAGGAACCCCCACCCCCTCACCGCTCACTGAATACCTTGAGAACCAATTTGTGTTATGAAGCCCAAATGGTTCATTTCCAGATTCCTTACTAATGTAACCCTGTGTAACCCTATACCCTTTTCCTGACCCTCAGTCACTTTTCTTCCTGGCTGAGGGCTGATCTATCACCTTTGGAAGAGCACACAGGCAAAGGAGGAACAGCAGAGAGGGCTGGGGCTGGGGCTGGGATGGATGGTACACCCACCATCTCAGGGTGACTGGTGGCTGTGTGGGTGTGGGGTGCGCTCTGAGCCTCGCCTGCATGCCACTTTTTCATGGCATTGCCATCTATACCTTTGAAGCAGAAAAGAAATCCCACTTTCCTTTGAGGCCCCTTTTGTAATATGGCTTTCCTCTGGCTGGTTGGATTAGTTAAAATTTCATCAGCTTCCCTTAAAAGAATTTCATATCTTGAAAAGTGAGGATATCTCTTGAAGATGTTTGCCACCTTCAAGAAATAAAGAAAAGAATCTGATGTGCTCTTATTCTAGAAACTTAGTACTTCTTGTAAGCTTACACCAGTCAGATGGTGTGCTTCAGAACTATATAGACACATTTGCGGTTGTTCAGTGGTTATATAAAAAAAATGAGATTCCCACTTCCTTCTCCACCATTCCAATGTTCTGTATTCTCTGGGGTGCGAGAGTGGGCAGGTTTACAGACCCTGGCAAAAAACACACACATTCTGAAAACCAACTCAAAATAATAGCAGCCAGCATGAGATGATGAGACCAAAGCAGTAGGGGGCAGTGTGACACAATTGAACCGAGGTTGCTAGTCTAATAAAACATCAGAAACAAGGCTCTTTGAGACAACAAAGGCAAAAATTGTGCTAAGAGCTGTAAATCTTGCATGCTAAATTCTGGTGCAAGAGACAGTCGTGGTTGTATCATAATTAAACATGCTACTAAAACATAAATTTCTTACTGATAACTTCCTCTTAGTGGCCTCATTTCCCAAGGAGTGAAACAGAGCTGGTCACCCATTAGCATTAATTGGAAAGATTTCTGGTGTCTTCAGCACAGATTTGCCTTTTGTGTACTGGAAACAACAAAGGAAAAATAAATCACCATTGTCATAGCCATCAGTGTTCCCTAATCATCTTTATGAATATGAGGCTGTGTTAGTGCTGAAGGACGGGGTTTGTTGGTTGACTCCAGCATCCTCCAACCTTGGAAGGCAGCGGGTGGAGAAGAAGGACCATTTATAGGTACTGTATTGGTTTCTTTGGGCTGCTGTAATAACGTACCACAAACTGAGAGGCCTTAAACCATAGAAATTTATTCTCTCACTTTAGAAGGCTAGAAGTCCAGAATCAAGGTGCTGGTAGGGATGTGCCTCCAAGTCCTGTGGGGGTGATACTTGGTTGCCTCTTCTTGGCTCCTGGTGGTGGCCATAGATCCTTGGTGTTCCTTGGCTTGTGACAGCATAACTCTAATCTCTTCCTCTGTCTTCACGTGGTGTCGTCACTGTGTCTCTGTCTTTACATGGCTGTCATCTTATGAGGACATCAGCTGTATTGGATTAGGGGCCCACCCTAATCCAGTATGACCTCATCTTAACTAATTATGTTTATAAGGATCCCATTTCCAAATAATGTCACTGATATGGTTTGGGTCTGTGTCCCTACCCAAATCTCACCTTGTAACTCCCATAATTCCCATGTGTTGTGGGAGGGACCCGGTGGGAGATGATTGGATCATGGGGGCAGGTCTTCCCCATGTTGTTCTCATGATAGTAAGTCTCATGAGATCTGATGGCTATTATGAGAGGGAGTTTTCGTGCACAAGCTCTCTTCTCTTGTCTGCCGCCATATGATTTGTGCCTTTCACCTTCCACCATGATTGTGAGGTCTCTCCAGTCACATGAAACTGTAAGTCCAATAAACCTCTTGCTTTTGTAAATTTCCCAGTTTCAGATATGTCTTTATCAGCAGCGTGAAAATAGACTAATATAGTCACCTTGCGAGGTACTGGGGATTAGTCTTTTTTTTTTTTTTTTTTGTTTTTGAGACAGAATCTTGTTCTGTTGCCCAGGCTGGAGTGCAGTGGCATGATCGCGACTCACTGCAACCTCTGCTTCCTGGGTTCAAGTGATTCTCCTGCCTCAGCCTCCCAAGTAGTTGAGATTACAGGCAGCTACCACCATAGCCGGCTAATTTTTGAATTTTTAGTAGAGATGGAGTTTTACCCTGTTGGTCAGACTAGTCTTGAACTCCTGACCTCAAGTGATCCACCTACCTAGGCCTTCCAAAATGCTGAAATTATGGGTGTGAGCCACCACACCGGGCCAAGGCTTTTGATACATCTTTTTTTTGGAGGGACATAATTTATCCCCACAGGTCATAGATATTTTTGAGTTGTTTGGATTCTGCCACCTGATCTGACCTGTTACCATATCATGGCATCTCTCAAACAGGGCCAGTCAGTTCCGGCTGCCTACCAGCCTACTACATCTTCCTATAGACTATTTGCTAAACAGTTACCTGAGTAATCCTTTTAAAATGCAAATTGATCAATATAAGCTCCTGCTCAAAACCCTCCAATGACTTCCTATCCCTCTCAGAATCCCCAGGCTTAAGTGATTTGGCCCCTGGTGTTTCTCTGATTTTTTTTTTTTGGAGACAGGGTCTCACTTTGTCACCCAGGCGGGAGTGCAGTGGCATGAACATGGCTCGCTTCACTACAGCTTCCACCTCCCAGGCTCAAGTGATCCTCCCACCTCAGTCACATACGTAGTTGGGACTATGGGGATGCACCACCATGCGTGGCTACTTTTTGTATTTTTTGTAGAGATGGGGTTTTGTCATGCTGCCCAGGCTGGTTTCAAACTCCTGAGTTTAAGCAATCTGCCTGCCTCAGCCTCCCAAAGTGCTAGGATTACAGGCATGAGCCACTGCTCCTGGCCTCTTTCACCTCTTTTAACGTCCCTTTCTCCAGCACTTTACTTCATGTACTTCCCCTTTGACATGACAGACTCATTTCACCTGGGCCTTTGTCCTGCTGTTCCTTTTGTCCAGAATGCTCTTCCCAGAAACGTGCATGGCTGCCTCCCTCATTTCCTTAAGGGCAATGCTTGTATATCACCATATTAAAAACAACCCACTCTCTTTTCCCTGCCTTTTTTCTCTTCACTTATCCCTGTGTGAGAGTTAATCATATATCTGTTTGTTTATTGCCTGTTTCCTCACTATAGTATAATCTCTATTAGGAGTGAAACTTTGTTTTGTCCACTGCTATATCCTCAGTGTCTAGAACAGAGCCTGGCACACAGTGGGTACCCAATAATTGTCTATTGAATGAGTGAATGAATATATCTCATTTAAACCTCAACCTATTTCTCAAGCTATGTCACATAGCAAAAGACTGATCAGCTACTTGAAGGAAAAGCCAGAAATCAAACCCAGGTTGGCCTGACTCTCTCCAAGATGCAAGAATATCAAATATTTTGCTTATTGTTGTTGTAAAAATGATAATAACTACCACTGATCAGCTGTTTACTTTGTGCAAGGTTGTATCCTAAGCCTTTTGCATGTGTTACTTTTTTGTACTCAGGATACCTCTCTCAGGTAGTGTTTATTTTCCTCATTTTATACATGAGGAAATTGCCACTAAGGAAGTTTGAATACTTTTCCAAATTCACACATCAAGTGGAGAAAAAGAATTCACATCCAGTCAGGCTGGTTTCATAATGTTACTGGCGGCAAGTCTGGGCAGGCTCCACAGTCCTTGATCCTTGTCTTCTTGGGAGAAAGAATTCAGCCAAGAGACAGAGTAGATTTAAGGCAGAAAGGAGAGTTTATTGAAGCAAAGAAAAGTACACTCAGAAGGAACCAAGTAGGCAACTCAAAAGATTAAGTGCCTTGCTTGATCGTTGGTTCAGGGCTCTGTAGATTTACTATTTTCTGTTTTTTTTTCCCCCTAGTCTCTTCCTTTCATCCCTCCCTCTGGGCAGGCTGTTGGCTAATCAATGCCTACACAGTGTTTTGCCATAATTTGGGGTGGGGCCACATATGAGTTTGGTGGCTGAAGTTATGCACATGCTCTCTTAGGGCAATTTTGCCTTACAGGTCTAGTGTTCCTGGAGGAAGGTCATATCCAGGTCAGACTCTGCCACTTTGCCCCTTTCTGTGCATGCCTGCACATGTCCCCAGAGGAAAGTCACACTCTACTATTTGAAGTTCTTATCAGGATGTTCTTGCCCATAAGCTCGAGATGTCTCCTGTTAGGAAATTTCCCTCTCCCTGTTGCCAGCTGCCTGACAATTGCCTGACAGTCACCTGACATTCTTTGGGGCCCTATCCTGCTCTGCTCATATCTGCCTATCTACCTACTCTAACATTAAACGTCTCATATCCCCATACTGACACTAGCTATGTCTGTCTGCCTGTCTATCATTTATAAATTTATCCTGCCATTATTGAGCTCCTATCCCATACAGAGGACAATTTCAGGTGGATAGGTTTTCAGAGAGTGATTCTTTTTATAGGGAGAGGTTAACATGTATTGATGACATACATCTCGATTTTGGTGGTGGTCACTCAATTCTATACATTTGTCAAAGCTCGTCATCCCGCCCACCTAAAAAGGGTGAATTTTACTATATATAAATAATATTTTAATAAGCCTAACTTTAAAAAAAATTAATTGTGACCTCCTCTCCCCTAATTAAATGATGTTTACAAAAATTTTAATGCTTATGTAGAAAGGTAAATGAGTCAGGATAAAAAATACTATACTTAAACGAATAAAAATATTAATGATCATTGCCTCCTGGAGATGGGATCATGAATGGTTATTTTTATCTCTCTCATGAACACATCATACTTTCATGAAAAAGAAAATTAAATATTTTTACAAGAAATATTTATAAAAATTAAAAATCCAGTATCTTTTAAGGTTGTGATAATATACAGAAAAAAACTAGAGAGAAGAATATTAAAATAGGCTGGGTGCGGTGGCTCACACCTGTAATCCCAGCACTTCGGGAGGTCGAGGTGGGCAAATTGCTTAAGCTCAGGAGTTCAAGACCAGCCTGGCCAACACAGTGAAACCCTGTCTCTACTAAAAATACAGAAAATTAGCCGGGTGTGGTGGTGGGCGCCTGTAATACCAGCTACTCAGGAGGCTGAGGCAGGAGACTCACTTGAACCCGGGAGGCAGAGGCTGCAGTGAGTGGAGATTGTGCCACTGCACTCCAGCCTGGGTGACAGTGCAAGACTCTGTACCCAAAAAAAAAAAAAAAAAAAAAAAAATTTAAATGGCAACAATAATATTAACTTTGGGTATTATTTTTTCTTGTTTATGCTTTTCCGCTTTTGAAAATGTAAAGTAAAAAGATTAAAAAATATTTCTATATGAAGCTTTTACTACATTTATAACCATTAAAAAACCATAAAAATTTGAGGTGACTTTACATACTTAATATGTAAAAAATTACTTTAAGTCTAGCCAATCCTGTTGAAATACAAGAGACATATGATTGTGAGACGAGAGAGAGAGAGAGATGGCAGATCTGGATGTTGCAGGCAGAGGCATTGGGTGGCAACGTGTTATTTTGCTGATTTGGTGGAGCATCCTGGATTGTCATTCCTATCCAGAGCAGTCACTTGCTTTCTGTGCCCTGTCAGTTATCAGAGAGGAGGTAGGTAAGCCCACCACAAAGGCTGCTACTGGGTTTTATCTGAATTCTATCTTACACCATGGCATGGCCATGATACTGTGTGTTGGCAGTTTTTTCTGTTCTGCAAAGCAAGAAGCAGCAAGTCATGGGGACTGACTAAGACCATGCAATTCAGACATGGTAGGATGGGACTTTCTTACCCTTTTTCTTTTCTTTCCTGTCCCACTTCCTCTTCTTTAGGTAGGGACACGGTCTCTGGCAAGACACAGAAAGGGAAAATACAGAGATATTGGATAGTAATGTTGTGACAAAGTTTCAAGCTGTGAGTTGAGGAAGGTTCCACTTCCCACTCCTGCTAGAAGTACCCAGTTCTCTTAGTCATGAGAGACCTCTCTCCACAGGATCCCTCAATCCAAGAGGCCCTTCACTGCAAACAAAAGCAGTTCTTGGAAAAGACTCCTGATATGGCTTACTTAAGTCACCAATCTAGTTCTTCATGTTTGTTCCACATGAAAATATATAAAAGTATCCTGAGAGGACCCACAGACCCTCTGAAGGAAGCAGACTGCTCCTACAGGACCCAGGAGACACCACAAATACCGTGCTGGTATCCATGGCTGAGAGACCCATAGATGGTTCACATCACAGGACTCTGTGCAGACAACCCCCAGTACCAGCTTGGAGCTGGGTAGACTTATTGGGTGGCTAGACCCAGAAAAGAGACAATAATCACTGCAGTTCGGCTCACAGGGAGCCACATCCATAGTAAAAGGGGGAGAGTACTACATCAAGGGAACAATGTTTGGGACAAAAGAATCTGAACAACAGCCTTCAGCCCTAGACCTTCCCTCTGACAGAGCCTACCCAAATGAGAAGGAACCACAAAACCAGCTCTGGTAATACGACAAAATAAGGCTCTTTAACACCACCAAAAAATCACACTAGTTCATTAGCAATGGATCCAAACCAATAAATCCCTGATTTACCTGAAAAAGAATTCAGGAGGTTAGTTATTAAGCTAATCAGGGAAGCACCAGAGAAAGGTGAAGCCCAATGCAAGGAAATAGAAAAGAAAGAACACAAGAAGCGAAGGAAGAAATATTCAAGGAAATAAACAGCATAAAGAAAAAATAATAAGAAATTCAGGAAACATTGGACACACTTATAGAAATGCAAAATGCTCTGGAAAGTCTCAGAAATAGAATTGAACGAGTAGAAGAAAGAAATTCAGAGCTTGAAGACAAGGTCTTTGAATTAACCGAATCCAGCAAAGACAAACAAAAGAATAAGAAAATATGAACAAAGCCTCCAAGAAGTCTGGGATTATGTCAAATCACCAGACCTAAGAATAATCAGGGTTCCTGAGGAGGAAGAGAAATCTAAAAGTTTGGAAAACATATTTGGGGGAATAATTGAGGAAGACATCCCCAGCCTTGCTAGAGACCCAGACCTCCAAATACTAGAAGCACAAAGAACACATGGGAAATTCATTGCAAAAAGATCATCACCTGGGCACATTGTCATCGGGTTATCTAAAATTAAGACGAAGGAAAGAATTTTAAGACCTGTGAGACAGAAGCACTCGGTAACCTGTAAAAAAATAAAACAACAACAATAACAGCAAAAAACCGTATCGGATTAACAGCAGATTTCTCAGTAGTAACCCTACAAACTAGAAGGGATTGGGGCCCTATCTTCGGCCTCCTCAAACAAAACAATTATCAGCTAAGAATTTTGTATCCAGTGAAACTAAGCATCACATATGAAGGAAAGATACAGTCTTTTTCAAACAAATGCTGAGAAAATTTGCCACTACCAAGTCACCACTTCAAGAACTGCTAAAAGGAGCTCTAAATCTTGAAACAAATCCTGGAAACACATCGAAACAGAACCTCTTTAAAGCATAAATCACACAAGACCTATAAAACAAAAATACAAGTTAAAAAGCAAAAACAAAAAACCCAAGGTACACAGGCAACAAATAGCATGATGAATGCAAGGGTACCTCACATCTCAATACTAACATTGAACGTAAATGGCCTAAATGCTCCACTTAAAAGATACAGAACTGCAGAATGGATAAGAACTCCCCAACCATTGGCTGCCTTCAGGAGACTCATATAACACATAAGGACTCACATAAACTTAAAGGGGTGGAAAAAGGAAAAATTATGCAAATGAACACCTAAAGTGAGAGGAGTAGCTTTTTTTTTTTTTTTTTTTTTTTGACAAAATTTTGCTCTTGTTACCCAGGCTGGAGTGCAATGGTACAATCTTGGCTCACTGCAACCTCCGCCTCCCAGGTTCAAGTGTTTCTCCTGCCTCAGCCTCCCGAGTAGCTGGGATTACAGGCGCCCACCACTATGGCTGGCTAATTTTTTGTATTTTTAGTTGAGATTGGGTTTCACCATATTGGCCAGGCTGGTCTTGAACTCCTGATCTCACTCAGGTGATCCACTTGCCTTCGCCTCCCAAAGTGCTGGGATTACAGGCATAAGCCACTGCGCCTAGCCAGGGATAGCTATTCTTATATCAGACCAAACAAACTTTAAAGCAATAGCAGTTCAAAGAGACAAAGAGGGACACTATATAATGGTAAAAGGCCTTGTCCAACAGGAAAATATCACAATCATAAACATATATGCACCAACACTGGAGCTCCCAAATTTATAAAACAATTACTAGTTGACCTAATAAATGAGATAGACAGCAATACAATAATAGTGGGGGACTTCAATACTCCACTGACAGCACTAGACAGGTCATCAAGACAGAAAGTCAACAAAGGAACGGTGAATTTAAACTATACCTTTGAACAAATGGACTTAACAGATATATACAGAACATTTCATCCAGCAGCCACAGAACACACATTCTATTCAATAGTGCATGAAACTTTCTCCAAGATAGACCATATATGATAGGCCATAAAACAAGCCTCAATAAATATAAGAAAATTGAATTTATATCAAGCACTCTCTCAGACCACAGTGGAATAAAACTGGAAATCAACTCCAAAAAGAACCTTCAAAACCATGCAAATAAAAGGAAAATTAAATGGAAATTAAATGGAAAACTTGGAAAAACATGGAAACTAAATAACTTGCTCCTGAATGAGCAATGAGGCAAAAATGAAATCAAGATGGAAACTAAAAATTCTTCAAACTGAGCAACAATAATGACACAACCTATCAAAACCTCTGGGATACAGCAAAGGGAATGCTAAGAGGAAAGTTCATAGCCTTAAATGCCTACATAAAAAACACTGAAAGAGCACAAACTGACATTCTAAGGTAACACCTCAAGGAACTAGAGAAACAAGAACAAACCAAACCCAAACCCAGCAGAGGAAGGGAAATAACCAAGATCAGAGCAGAACTAAATGGAATTGAAACAAAAAAATACAAAAGATAAATGAAACAAAAAGCTGGTTCTTTGAAAAGGTAAATAAAATTGATAGACCATTAGCAAGGTTAACTAGTAAATTAACTAATAAAAGAAGAGAGAAAATCCAAATAGCCTCATTAAGAAATGAAACATGAGATATTACAATTGACACCACTGAAAGACAAAAGATCATTCAAGCCAACTATGAACACCTTTATGCACATAAACTAGAAAACCTAGAAGAGATGGTTACATTCCTGGAAGAATACAACCCTCTTAGCTTAAATCAGGAAGAATTAAATATCCTGAACAAACCAATAACAAGCAGCAAGATTAAAATGGTAATTTAAAAATTGCCAACAAAAAACGTCCAGGACCAGATGGATTCACAGCAGAATTCTACCAGACATTCAAAGAAGAATTGGTATCAATCCTTTTGACACTATTCCACAGACACAGAAAGAGGAAACACTCCCTAATTCATTCTATGAGGCCAGCATCACCCTAATACCAAAACCAGGAAAGGACATATCCAAAAAAGAAAACTGCAGACTGATATCCTTGATGAATGTAGATGCTAAAATCCTTAACGAAATACTAGCTAACTGAATCCAATAACATTTCAAAAAGATAATCCAACATGGTCAAGTGAGTTTCATACCAGGGATGCAGGGATGGTTTAACATATGCAAATCAATAAATGTGACACACCACATAAACAGAATTAAAATCATATGATCATCTTAATAGATGCAGAAAAAGCACTGGACAAAATTCAGCATGGCTTTATGATTAAAACTCTCAGCAAAATTGGCATACAAGGGACATACCTCAATGTAGTAAAAGCCATCTATGACAAACCCACAGCCAACATAATACTGAATGGGAAAAAGTTGAAAGCATTCCCTCTGAGAACTGGAAAAAGACAAGGATGCCCATTCTCACCAGTCTTCTTCAACATAGTACTGGAAGTTCTAGCCAGAGCAATCAGACAAGAGAAAGAAATGAAGGGCATCCAAATTGGTAAACAGAAAGTCAAACTGTCACTGTTTGTTGACGATGTGATCGTTTACCTTGAAAACCCTAAAGAGTCCTCCAGAAAGCTCCTATAACTGATAAAATAATTCAGCAAAGTTTCCAGTTACAAGATTAATGTACATAAATCAGTAGCTCTTCTAAAGATGAACAGCAACCAAGCAGAGAATCAAATCAAGAACTCAACCCCTTTTACAACAACTGCCAAAAATAAAATAATAAAATAAAATAAAATACTTAGGGGTATACCTAACCAAGGAGGTGAAATACTTCTACAAGGAAAACTACAAAACACTGCTGAAAGAAATCATAGAAGACACAAACAAATGGAAACAGATCCTATGCTCACGGATGGATAGAATCAATATTGTGAAAATGACCATACTGCCAAAAACAATCTGCAAATTCAACACAATCCCCATCAAACTACCACGATCATTCTTCACAGAATTAGAAAAAACAATTCTAAAATTCATATGGAACCAAAAAAGACCCTGCGTAGCCAAAGCAAGACATAAAGAATATATGCATCACACTACCTGATTTCAAACTATACTATAAGGCCATAGTCAACCAAAACAGCATGATACCGGTATAAAAATAGGCACATAGACCAATGGAACAGAATAGAGAACCCAGAAATAAACCTAAATACAGCCAATTGATCTTCGACAAAGCAAACAAAAACATAAAGTAGGGAAAGGATACCCTTTTCAACAAATGGTGCTGGGATAATTGGCTAGCCACATGTAGAAGAGTGAAACTGGATCCTCATCTCTCATCTTACACAAAAATCAACTCAAGATGGATTAAAGACTTAAATCTAAGACCTGAAACTGTACAAATTTCTAGAAGATAACATTGAAAAAACCCTTCCAGATATTGGTTTAGGCAAGGATTTTGTGACCAAGAACCAAAAAGCAAATGCAATAAAAACAAAGATAAATAGTTGGGACTTAATTAAACTAAAGAACTTTTGCATGGCAAAAGGAAGAGTCAGCAGAGTAAACAGACAACCCACAGAGTGGGAGAAAATCTTCACAATCGCTACATCTGACAAAGGACTAATATCCAGAATCTGCAAAGAACTCAAACAAATCAGTAAGGAAAAACCAAACACTCCCATCAAAAAGTAGGCTAAGAACATGAATAGAAAATTCTCAAAAGAAAATATACAAATGGCCAACAAACATATGAAAAAATACTGAACATCATTAATGATCAGGGAAATGCAAATCAAAACCACAATGTGATACCACCTGACTCCTGCAAGAATGGCTATAATCAAAAAATAAAAAAAACAGTAGATGTTGGCATGGATGTGGTGAACAGGGAACACTTCTACACTGCTGGTAGGAATGTAAACTAGTACAACCACTAGGGAAAACAGTGTGGAGTTTCCTTAAAGAACTAAAAGTAGAACTACCATTTGATCCAATAATCCCACTCCTGGATATCTATCCAGAAGAAAATAAGTCATTATATGAAAAAGATACTTGCACATGCGTGTTTACAGCAGCACAATTTGCAATTGCAAAATTGTGGAACGAACCCAAATGCCCATCAATCAATGAATGGATAAAGAAACCGGTATATTTATACAATGGAATACTATTTGGCCATAAAAAGGAATGAATTAATGGCATTTGCAGTGACCTGGATAAGATTGGAGACTATTATTCTAAGGGAAGTAACTCAAGAATGGAAAACCAAACATCGTGTGTTCTCATTGATATGTAAGAGCTAAGCTATGAGGACGCAAAGGCATAAGAATGACACAATGGACTCTGGGGATTTTGGGGGAAGTGTGGGAGTGGGGTGAGAGACAAAAGACTACAAATAGGGTGTGGTGTATACTGCTTGGGTGATGGGTTCACCAAAATATCACAAATCACCACTAAAGAACTTACTCATGTAACCAGATATCACCTGTATCCCAATAACTTCTGGAAAAAAAGATATATAAAAGAATATTTGTTATTGAGACACTGCTGTGTGGGTGTGCTTTCTTCTTTCTCCCTGCAGACTTTAGTGAACAACAGAGTCTTACAATTTTGAGTCTGTGGTCTTTATTTACACAATACGGTGTTTTCCAAACTGTGGTATGTGTACCACTGGGATGATTTCCGGTGGCACATGAATGAAAATTTTTAATTTTAATAGTTATGTATTTGTTTTAGTAATCATTAGAAAAATATAACCACAGGGGCCAGGTGCAGTGGCTCCTGCCTATAATCCTAGCACTTTGGGAGGCTGAGGCAGGTGGATCACTTGAGTCCAGGAGTTTGAGACCATCCTGAATAACATGGTGATACCCTGTCTCTACAAAAAAATACAAGAGTTAGCCGGGCATGGTGGCACATACCTGTAGTTCCGTCTACTTGGGGGGCTGAGGTGGGAGGATCGCTTTTGTTAGAAAGATTTGATAACTTCTGTTGTAAAATTTATGTCTAAGATTTGGTAGGGGGCTCACAGCTTAGGGTCAGGGTTTCCAGCTACTTCTGGTAAAGGAGGTTAAACCATAGTTTCTGTGACAGAATTATTCTGTTAAGTATTTTTATTCTGGGTGTGCATAACTTTAAAAAATGCAACTTTTCAGTAATATGTCATTAAATAAATATAATATAAAAACGGCTTCAAATTTAGGTATTATTTGATGATTAACTTTAAACATGTGTATTCTAATACAAATCTGATACTCAATTTAATTAAGCAAATGTTTCATACAACTCTTACTACTATTAATAGTGCCACTATTTTTACAACACTTTAAAATTATTTTGCATTAATAAAATGAACATTGGCAGAAAACTCTATCATATTAGGCATTAACTCTAGCCAACTCAACTTACTTGGAAAACTGAGTTATCAAATTTTAATTTATTTTTCAATTATTATTAATATTCAGATTGGTTTGCATTTATGACCAAACTGTATGGCTTGAAAGGGATCCAGTAAAGAAGGCCCCAGAAGTAAATTCATTCAATAATATGTATTTAGCATTGACGATGTGTGTGGTGGAAAGGTACCATGCATGGCTGAGCTAGGACTTGTTGGTTTCTAATTCCAGTTTGGCAACTTGCTTAGTCTTTGCCTTAAGTTTTCTTATCTGAAAAATTCAATAAATATATGTATAATTCTGTGCTAGGCATTCTGTAAAACCCCAAAATGCTTTCAAAGAAGTTATAGTGTAGAAGGAGAAATGGGTAAATACACAATTATCTACAAGATGAGGCAGCTCATGGCTATTGCCTTATGGACCAACTCAAGGAAAGCGGTTGTTAAGGGCAGGGGTGTAGGGGGTGAGGGGGATAGTGAGTCAGTGAGCTGGGTTCACACCTTAGCTCTGACACTTGCCAGCAGTGAAACCTGTGTAAGTTGTATAACAACCTCACAGACCCTCAGTTTTCTTTTTTCTTTTTTTTTTTTTAAGACAGAGTCTTGCTCTGTCACCCAGGCTGAAGTGCAGTGGTGTGATCTTGGCTCACCACAAACTCCGCCTCCTGGGTTCAAGAGATTCTCCTGCCTCAGCCTCCTGAGTAGCTGGGACTACAGGCACATGCCACCATGCCCAGCTAATTTTTGTATTTTTAGTAGAGAGAGGGTTTTGCCATGTTGGTCAGGCTGGTCTCAAACTCCTGACCTTGTCATCTGCCTGCCTTGGCCTCCCAAAGTGCTGGGATTACAGGCGTGAGCCACTGCATCCAGCCTGACCCTCAGTTTTCTAATCTGTAGGTTGGGAACTCATAGGTTGGCTGTGAGGAGTAAATGAGGTAATATATTTATATGTAAACTGAGCACAGTGGTGGGCTCCTAGTATGTGTGCAATAAATGTTAGCTATTATTATTATTAGCATTTCTCTCATCTGGGACAATTATGGTGGAACTAAAATTTAAACTGTGTTTTGAAAGATGGGGTAAATATTTATATATATATATATTTTGAGACGGAGTCTCACTCTGTCGTACAGGCTAGAGTACAGTGGTGCAGTCTCGGCTCACTGCAATCTCCGCCTCCTGGGTTCAAGCAATTCTCCTGCCTCAGCCTCCTGAGTAGCTGGGATTACAGGTGAACACCACCACACTCAGCTAATTTTTGTATTTTTGGTAGAGACAGGGTTTCGCCATGTTGACCAGGTTGGTCTCGAACTCCCAACTTCAAGTGATCTGCCCGCCTCGGCCTCCCAAAGTGCTGGGATTACAGGCGTGAGCCACTGTGGCTGGCCTAAATATTTTAAAAAATTAAAAATAATTTAAAAAGTAATATAAGTAATATATATTCATTACAGACAAATAAGGTTAAAAAAAGAGAAAGCCAAATAAGAAAAAATAAACACACGTAACTCTAGCAGATGGGCGGGACTTTGGTAGGCAGAGAGAGTGAGGGAGCCTTTTAGGCAATGGACCAGGATGGGGAGGTGGAAAAGTGGTGCTCACTCTGATGGGCAGAAGCAGAGGGTCTTTCTGGGGAGTGGTTAGAGATAAAGTTGGGTCAAATGATAGAGGGCCTGAATGCTGGCCTTTATCCAGCATTCAGGAGCCCCTGGCAATGTTTAGGCAAGAGTGACTACGTGAAAGAAATATTTTAGGGAGAGCAAATGCTTTTAAAGGATAGTCTTGTCTACAAAGACAACCCCTCTACAATACAAACTGGGCCTACACTACAGAAAGTTCCATTTGCTTATACCACCTTTCTCCCTTTATTTATTAAGACCTCAAAAGATACAAGCTGTGTTAGTCAGGGTTCTCTAGCGAGAAAAACCAATGGCATATCTATATCTAGATATATAAATATATGAGAGGGGATTTATTAGGGGAGTTGGCTCTCAGTCTTGATTATGGAGACTGAGAAATCCCACCACAGGCTGTCTACAAGCTGGAGAACCAGGGAAGCTGGTAGCGTGGCTTAGATCAAGTTGAAGGCTCTGCAACCGGGGAAGCCAATGGTGTAACCTTCAGTCCTAGGCCAAATGCCTGAGAAATTGGGGAGCTGCTGGTGCAAGTCTCGGAGTCCAAGTTCAAAGACTATAGAGCCTGGAGTTCTGATGTGCAAGAACTTAAGAAGGGTGTCCCAGCTCCAGAAGAGAGAGAGTGAATTTGCCTTTTCTGTGCCATTTTGTTCTATCTGGGCTCTTGGGAGACTGGATGGTACCTGCCCACATTGGGTGAGGGCAGATCTTCGTTAGTCCACTGATTCAGATGACAGTCTGGTTTGGAAACACTCTTTAATAAATTGAAGAAATAATGCTTTAACAGCTATGTGGATATCCCTTAATCCTGTCAAGTTGGCACCTAAAATTAACCATGGCACAACCTAATCTTGCAAATGCAGTGATTCTAATTTCCTATGTGCCTGGATGAATTTTCTTGAGGCCTGATTGTGGGCATAACTTTGCTTGGCCATAGGCTTGATGCATCTCCATAGAGATAGGTAGGACACTTGGTATGAAACCAAGGGAGTATGCATAATCCTAACCCTCCCTAAAGAACAATCTCTGTTTTCCTGTAAGAAGATATTTGAATTAATCAGAATTCCTTTTGTGGAATGCACAGTTTGCTTGTTTGGGATAAATATGCTGATAAGACATTTGGGATAAGAACAAGGGGCCCTGTGTTTTCATTTTGTCCTGGACCTCACACATTATGAAGCAAGTCCTGGGGATGCTTTTTCCTTACCTGATTTAAGACTTCTTCCCAAAGTCCTCAGCTTTACTGTTGGGTTGATGTCACCTCAGGCCAATTAACAATGTAAATAACCAATCCCATCAAGGGGAAACCCCACCCTTACCTACCGGGCAAGGCTGGATCTTATGGTACCAACAAAGGAATCTTACAAAAATTTGATATTAGACATATCCCCAAATCTCAGAACCCAAATCTGAATATTTTAAGAGTTCAAGAAGTCCTAGAGTCCATTTTGACCTAGGATCATTCTGTTACAATGCTATTTGTGTCCGTTTTTACTAACTTATCTTCAAGGTTAGAAGCACACCCAAGTGAGGGGTATTGGTCTGTTCTCACACTGCTATAAAGAACTGCCCGAGACTGGGTAATTTATGAAGGAAAAAGGTTTGACTCATAGTTTAGCCTGACTGGAGAGGACTCAGGAAACTTACAATCATGGTGGAAGGGAAAGCAAATGCATCCTTCTTCACATGGTGGCAGCAAGAAGTGCTGAGCAAAGGGGGAAAAACCCCTTGTAAAACCATCAGATCTCGTGAGAATGCATTGACTATCATGAGAACAGTATGAGGGCAACTGCCCCCATGATTAAATTACCTCCCACCCAGACCCTCCCATGACATGTGGGGATTATGGGAACTACAATTCAAGATGAGATTTGGGTGGGGACACAGCCAGACCATATCATGAGGGAAATATAGAAGTACTTGCTTATACAATCAGCCTTCCCACCATATCTGAGTCCACAGATTCAACCAACTGCAGATAGAAAATATTTGGAAAAAAATCCAAGAAAACAACAGTACAACAATAAAAATAAGACAAATAAAAGTCAGTATAACATCAACTTATATAGCATTTACATTGTAATAGGCATAATAAGTAATCTACAGATGATTTAAAGTATACAGGAGGATGTGCATAGGTTATGTTCAAATATGACACTACTTTACGGAAGGAACTCGAACATCTGCAGATTTTGGTATCCAAGGTAGGTCGTGGAACCAATCCTCCATGGATTCCAAGGGACTGTATACTAGAGTGATTCAGCATTTCTATTCGTTTAAATCCTAACTAGAGTAGTGCTGGGAGATACTTTACAGTTCTTCTAAGCCCAGTGGTTTTTAAGCTGAGCCCAGTTGTGTCCTAAAAATTCCATGGGGAGTATGTGAGGGGGCACTGCAGAGGACCAGCTGGAGGCTGTTGAGCTTGGGGGTTGGGGTCTCCCACCCTGACTTTCAAGAGAGTTGTGCTGACTTTTTCCCCTTTACATTTTGTACTCACACAAGGGTTCTGCTAAAAAGAAATATTGAAAACTACTGATCTGGTTCATCTCCTTCTACTACCATTTGATAAAAACTACCGAATCTTAGAGAGATTTAGTGGGTTGCCCTCAGGTAACCCAGATTATTAAATGGCAGAGCTAGACCTCAAATTTGACTTCTTGGCTTTCAGTGATATTTTGGTGTTTTTTAATTATAGTTGTGTCCAGACTGGTTAAATAATTTCGCAAGCATAGTGTTAGAAAAGGCAAAGGAACAGGTTTGCTTGGCTTATATTTCCAGAGGAAAACTTGAATTCATTCTCAGAAATGCCACCTCAAACTTCATCTGAATATCTCACAGATCCATACTGTCGGTTGCAGAGGACTGGGTGAGAGAGAGTGGAAGGTGCAAACTAATGGACCATCATTGCTAGAAAAACAAGTGTGTGTTCCTGAGTAGCCAGCCACAGAAGAAGAAATGTAAGTACCTAATACATTTATGAAAGTGTTCAACTTCATTGGTAGTCAAAGACATGTAAATAATAACAATCTATTGGATGATATGCTGATGATAGATATTAAAACATGAGGGTAGTTGACTAGGAGAGACTAAAACATACTCTTGATGGGACTGTAAATTGATGCCACATTTTTGGAGGGTATCTTGGAATATGTTTCTAGATTTTAAATAGATCTATCCTTTGATCCAGCAGTCTAGGAATTTGTACTACAGCAAAACTCAAAAAACAGCACAAATTTATTTGCACAAAGATATTCACTGAAATTGTAATAGTTTGGGACAGTGAGGGCAGAGGCCTCCTTTCTCCTGACTACGTGCTTCCATGTGGAGGGAACTCCACCAAGCTAACATTCCTGGCCTTTTACCCCATCCTCTCACGTTTAGTTCCCTTATCCCTCTCCCTTTGGTTGGATCCACCTGCCTTCAGAGGTAGTGGTTTCATTTGCTCTTGTTTGTAGGGTGAGCTCTGCCCTTGTGGTGAAGCCCGCAGTTTTGGAGTCTAAGTTAAATTGTGGTGGTGGTGGGCATCTTCTTAGCAATCTCATTTGGCTTTCACACCTAAACTATATTCTCCCAAATCACCTTAACCAGTAATGAAAGTGATACTTAATTTTTATGTGTCTGAATACCATGTCTTAATCTTTCAGATTGTTCTGAAATCCAGTAGGAAATGGAGGGTATTATTGATGACCCCTTCAAATTCAGTAATAGAGGACTTTTTTATTTTTTTATTTTTTATTTTAAAGATGAAATTTCGCTCTTGTTGCCCAGGCTGGAGTGCAATGGCACAATCTCGGCTCACCACAACCTCTGCCTCCTGGGTTCAAGTGATTCTCCTGCTTCAGTCTCCTGAGTAGCTGGGATTACAGGCATGCACCACTATGCCTGGCTAATTTTGTATTTTTAGTAGAGATGGGGGTTTCTCCATGTTGGTCAGGCTGGTCTCGAACTCCCAACCTCAAGTGATCTGCCCACCTCAGCCTCCCAAAGTGTTGGGATTACAGGTGTGAGCCACCACGCCTGGCCAGAAAAATTCTAAATAACTGTAATGTCGATTAAATAAATTGTAGTATATCCATTCACTAGCTTCATGCTGCCATTACAAAAAATGAGGTAAACTTATATAAAGACATAGAAAAATGTCCACAATATAATGCCAACGATGGGGGTGGTGGGAAGGAAACCTTTGTAAGAGTTTACATAGCAAGAGCTCATGTCTGTTTTAAAAAGTTTATATATGCCCTAGTACAATGTTTTGGAATATGCACACAGATCTGTTAACAGTGGTTATTTAGATGGACTGGTGTGATAGGAAACATTTTTTTCTGTAAACCATTCTGTTTTGCTAGATTTTTTTCTTACTATGAGCAAGAGCTACATTTGTAAAAATAATCAATTTATTTTTTTTAAAAGAAAAACTCATAATTGTTCTGTTACTGGTAAGGAGAGATAATCCAGTTATCAGACATTGCACTTAATTCAACAATTTTTCCTTCTCTGGCTAGATCAGTGAGGTCCTTGGAGGTGATCAATATTCATGGCCCCTAGGCTAGAAAATGATACTTGGCCATATTTACGCTGGGTATTATTTTTGAATTGGTATATAATCTCTTAGTTTAATTCACTGAATTCACAGGAGCCTTTTCTGGCTTTTTTGGTTTTTTTTTTGACATGGAGTTCTGCTCTTGTTGCCTAAGCTGGAGTGCAATGGGTTGATCTCAACTCTCAGCAATCTCTGCTTCTGGGGTTCAACTGATTCTCCTGCCTCAGCCTCCCAATTAGCTGAGATTAAAGGCATGCACCACCACACCCCGCTAATTTTGTATTTTCAGTAGAGACAGGGTTTCTCCATGTTGGTCAGGCTGGTCTCGAACTCACCACCTCAGGTGTTCTACCCTCCTCAGCCTCCCAAAGTGCTGGGATTACAGGTATGAGCCACCATGCCTGGTGGTCTTTTTTTTTTTTTTTTTAAATAGATCATTGCTTCTGATAGTAAAAGCAATCTATGCTGTATTAGTTTGTTTTCACATTGCTATAAATATACTACCTGTGACTGGGTAATTTTAAAGAAAGAGGTTTCATTGACTCACAGTTCCACATGGCGGGGGAGGCCTCAGGAAACTTATAATCATGGTGGAAGGGGAAGGGGAAGCAAGCACCCTCTTCACAAGGCAGCAGGAGAGAGGAGCTTCCAAATACTTATAAAACCATCAGACCTTGTGAGAACTCACTATCACGAGTACAGCATGGGGGAAACCACCCCCATGATCCAATCACCTCCCTCCCTCCATGCATGGGGATTACAGGTCCCTCCCTCAACACGTGGGGATTACAATTCGAGATGAGATTTGGGTGGGGACACAGAGCCAAACCATATCATATGCTGACTGTATACAATTTGAAGAATATATAAAAGTTCAAAAATGGGTAGGTAAATACCTTACAATCTCATCTAGGGGAATATATATAATATATAATCTATAATATATAATATATTATATGATATATATTACATAACATATAATATATAATATAATATATAATATATTATATCATATATAATATATAGATATAATATGTTATATAATTACATAATATAATTCTATATTATGTAATATATAATATAATATATACTGTATAAAATATAGTATATAATATATAATAAAACATATATAATATATAATAAAATATATTATAGATAATATATATAAAATATATAATATATATAATATATAATATATAATTATATATATAATATATAATATATAATTATATATAATATATAACTATATATTCTCTAGATTATCTAGAGAAATATATAATATATAAAATATATTTCTCTAGATTATATGTATACACACACACACACACACACACATTTCTCTAGAAGGGTTAGGGTTAGTACAGAGAGGCATTTCAGTTAGAATGCCTTTCCCTACAATATGGAAGTAAGTGTTTCCTGGGTTGATCAGGGTGATAGGCTGACATCTCTGTGACTCATTAGGGGTTTTTATGTTAGTTTCAAGATGACTGCCACAGTTCCAAGCTTTGGGTCTGTATTAGTTGAGTCTTAAACAGGAAGCAAGGGAACAGGTAGAAAAGGGACTTTTAAAAAATGTGCTTTTTGGGAGTGGGAGGCAGGAGAGGAAAACTTCACAAAATACTGAGAGCTTTACAAATACTTATACCCTGTGATTTAGTTAGTTCTACTGCTGGGAATCCTTCCAAGGGAGGCTTTCTCCTATGTCTCCTTGGCCAGAACTGGGTCTCATGCCCATTCTTGGACTAATCATTGCCACAATTTACATCTGAGATTGGGCCATTGCCACCTAAACAAATTATTGAAAAGATAAGAAGGTAAGTTATTAAAAGAGCAGTCCCTCCTTTTGTATTGGAAACAATCTTTCACCTAAAATATTTGAGCTTAAGTTGTTTTGCATTTTAGGTAATTTTCTTTGGGGAGATTCACACAAGTAGAATCATTAGATCAAAGGGTATAAATATTTTTATGGTACTTCATACTTATTACTGACAGGAATTTTAATATTTTTATTTTTACTGCATTGTAAATTTACATTTGAAACAAGACACAGCAAGATAATAGATTCCTCCCACAAACCAAACAAAAAGCAAACACCACTAAAAGGTCCCAAACCTGGATAGTCTCAAGGTTTTCTTTCAGTAATTACTGAATAAACTGAAATTGAACAAAATCGCAATTGCACTTTCTGCCACTGAGGACAAACTTTGAGGTGAACATCATCTCCCATTAAGGAATATGGAGGTGACTGACCGGGTTGAGCTATCTCCCAGTTTTTCTTCTCATTCTATGTCCTTTAGATTGTTTTATTGTTGGCCATTTCCATATGAATGTAGAAGCTATGGAAGGTAAAATGAAATTCAGTTAATTATTCTTTTGGTCATTGATTAAGCAGAAGATTGAAAGTGTAAGAAGGTAAAATTTAGTATAAAGGAGGAATTTTTAAATATCTCCGTTTTCATCTTTCCACTACAAATCATCTGTCTCAGATCATCTGTCTCAGATGATCCGGTCAACTGCAATCAGATTTTCCCTCCCATAAAAGCTTTAGTCACACTGGATTCTTTTAGGAGACAGACAGCAATATGGTTAAAGACCTAGGGGAGGCCGGGCGCGGTGGCTCACGCCTGTAATTCCAGCACTCTGGGAGGTCGAGGTGGGCGGATCACGAGGTCAGGAGACCCATACCATTCTGAGTAACACGGCGAAACCCCGTCTCTCCTCAAAATAAAAATAAAAATAAATTAGCCGGGCACAATGGCGGGCGCCTGTAGTCCCAGCCACTGGGGAGGCTGAGGCAGGAGAATGGCGTGAACCCGAAGGCGGCGCCTGCAGTGAGCCGAGATCGCGCCACTGCACTCCAGCCTGGGCGACAGAGCGAGACTCGTCTCAAAAACAAACAAACAAACAACAACAAAAAAAAGACCTAGGAGAACTATTTTGAATGTTAGATAAAATTCAGATTCTAAAGAAAAGTAGAAGGATTTGTTGGCATGACTCTCAAATGGATTAAGGCTTTGCAAGTGGGTGTGCTAATTAAGTCCACTTCATTCTTTTATTTGTTCCTTTTCTTACCTACCTTGAAAAATTACAGCATCAATAGCACTTTAACAAAGACCTCTTCCTCATGGAATTGACAGGACCCATTGATGAATTTGAAGTTTCACCCCCTCGAGAATTAGTTGAGATTTCTCTCACATATTTTTCAAGTTTTATCTTAATCTTATATAAAAGATAATCTTTAGAAATTCTTTCCTTAGTAGACTGGCCTGTTTTCCCATTAAATACACTTGCTAATAAGCCTGCGGATTTTTCAACACAATGCCTGCAGCAACATCCATGATAAATCCGTTTCTGGCCTCGGCTTTCTGTAACCTTCTCCATCCCTCACAATGACACACACTTTCTCTCATTCATCTTTTATTACAATTCAAGATTGTGCTTGAATATCATTAGCTTGGATGCAACATTCTCCCCCTCCCCTTTTTTTCTTTAAAGGACAAACTACCGTTGTTGTGCACATTTCATCTGAAAATTGACTTTGGTGTTATAGGTTCTAATATATTTACACAACAGGTACAGAAAGGTATTGGAAAAGAGAAGAATTTTTTTAACATCGTAAACCTCTAGCAAAAATATGTGTGTAATAGAATCTGGTACTGTGGTATTACACACATTACAACTGTCACTGTGACTTAAAGCCTTAGTTTAGCTGAAAGAAAATCTATAACCCCAGAAATGCAACAACGTCTGAGTCACAGTTCAGGGTAATAAATGTTTTTCAGAGAATACTGTAATCCATATTTCCAAAGCTGATGCAACAAAGGAATTTCTACTAGAAATCTTTCAATTTCATGGGTGGAGGCTCCAATGCAGAAACAAACAGAGAAAGAGAAAAAAACTGTTTAGAAAAAAATGATACACTTGAGTGACATGATAAACTGCCCGGATGTTCAGAAACCTTAGCGAGCTGGCCAGGGAATTCGGTTGCAGTGTACTCTCCTCCGATAAAAGGCAAGAGAGGGCAAACTTGTAGCTAACTTTATTTGAATAACTTTAAGGATGGATTTATTTTTATTTTTTATTTATTTTTTATTTTCTAAGGCATGTTCCCTTGAGGAGAGAGTTGTTTTATGACTGGAACAAGAAACTGGGAAGAGGAATCCCAGACTTGGATCCTGGAGGGCTTTCCTCAGCTGGGGAAATGAGGGCACATCAAGGCCTTACTCTTTGATTGCCTCTGTATTGGCCTGGGCAAGGATTGCTGGTCTGAGGAACATTCTCAAGTGCCTGCAGCTGCCAGTTGTGTTCTCCTGGCTTAGTTGTGGGTGGGCGCAGGTAGAGAGGACTAGGAGAGCAGATGTGATGGCAAACAGCGGGTCTGATGGGAACACTGAAAAGATGGCTGGTTTCATTTGGCAGGCCTTGTTCTCATGCTTGTTTCTGACTGACTAGAACGGTCATTTTTGAAATGAGAGCAGGAACTAGAATACTTTTTAGACCATCTGAGGGAGCACGGGTAGGGTCTCTATCTGCTCGAATTTTGGAATTTGCTGTCACAAAACAGGCCTGGCACTTTGCCACTTCTGTGTCGTGCTATTACCTTCCTTTCTACGTCTGTTAAACTCCTACTCATTCCTCAAGACTCATTCAAATGTCCCTGTAGAAACTCTTTTCTCTCATCACCAAAAGAAGTTTATTTGTATTCCTTTTTATTCCTTTTATATCATTATGATATTCTAAAGTTAGTTGCTCACATGGCAGCAGATTGATTTTCTGAAGATCAATTCCCCAAAGCCATTTAGCCAAATTAAATTCACCAAAAGTTGATTGAGGAAACTGATATGCCTAAAACAATTTTTTTTTTAACACATCTGTGATTTATTCATCATACATTTCTTGAAGGCAGAAACCTTGTCTTATTCATGCTTAGTGCTCCTTCACAACTTATAGCATGTTGCTTGGGGTGTTGAAGGGGTTAGTGGATACTTATTGCTTATTGAATTTAATTGAATATAATTATAATCAAGATGAAATAGCTTCATATTATTTTTTCTTCCATTTATATTGACTTTTGCTATCTTGGTAATAAGGTGCAGACCACACCTAGCTGGAGTATATAGATCTTGAGAAGTTTTTCTGCCAAGTCTGTCTTGCAGACATAGACTTTGCAGAGATTTGTGTGAGAAATTCAGCCTTTTTTTTGATTTAGAACTTCTTGGCTCCTCAATAGCTTGTGTTATGTTTGCTTTACTATCACTTCTTAAAAAAATTCAACTTTGCCTACACTTATTTTTCTGTCCCTTTCATTTAGTCTCATTGTTGCTTTGCTGCAAAGTTGATTTGTCACCATTGGTTATTACTGTAGACTGAATAGTTGTGTCTCCCCAAAATTTATATGTTGAAACCTAATCCCCAGTGTGATAGTATTTGTTGGTGGGAACTTTGGATGGTGATTAGGTTGTGAGAATGGAGCCTTCATGAATGGGATTAGTGCTCTTATAAAAGATCCCAGAAGAGCTCCCTTGGCCTTTCTGCCACTGAGGATACAAGAAGGTGGCTCTCTCCAAAGCAGGAGCAGTGCCCTCACCAGACACTGGATTTGTGTTAGTGCCTTGATTTTGAACTTCCCATCCCTCAGAATTCTGAGAAATAAATTTCTGTTGTTTATAAGCCTCCCAGTCTATGGTATTCTGTTATAGCAGTCTGAATGGACTAAGACAGAAATTGATACCAAGAAATTGGGTGCTGTGGTAATAAATTCCTAAAAACATGGAAGTAATTTTGAAACTGGATGATGGGTAGACGCTGGAAGAGTTTTGAAGTGCATGCAAGAAATAGGGATGTGAAGAGTGATTCTGGTGAGAGCTCAGAAAGAAATGAGGAGAACTGGAGAGAAAGCCTCAAACTTAGAGAATACCTAAGTAATGACAAACAGAATGTTGATAGGAATTTGGACAGTAAAGGCCATTCTGATGAGGCCTCAGATGGAAATGAAGAACATATTACTAGAAATGGGAGGAGAGATGATCCTTATTATAAAGTGGCAAAGAGCTTGGCAGAATTGTGTTCATGTTCTAGTGTTTTGTGTAAGGTAAAATTTGTAAGCAATGAAATTGGATATTTGGCTGAGGAAATCTCTAAGCAAGGCATTGAAGAAGCAGACTGGTTCCTCTTGACATCTTAATTTTTTTTTTTTTTTTTTTTCCTGAGACAAGGTCTCTCTACAATGCCCAGGCTGGAGTGCAGTGGCTAGTCACAGGCATGTTCATAGCATACTATAGCCTTGATCTCCTGGGCTCAAGCAATTCTCCCATCTTGCCTTCCCAAATAGATGGGATTGCAAACATGCACCACTACGCCTGGCTGACTTCTTACAGTAAAATGTGAGAAGAGAGAAATGACTTTAAAGATGGAATTAAGCAAAAAGAAACTAGAACTTAAGATTTGGAGAATTCTCATCCTATTCATATGGAAAGAATGCAGACCTATTTGGGAGAGAACACTAATGGTGTGGACAAATGACCTTTTGATAAGGAGATTAGTTGGCCATCTCAACAAAAGCCAGGAGCTATTGTTCAAGACAATGGAAGAGTGACCTTGAAAAGATCATCAGGGTTGCCACTCCTGTCACAGGCCTAGAGTACAAAAGCTTGGGAAGCAGAGTGGTTTTAAAGGGAGAGGCCACCTCTCTGGTTTGGGAGTACCCTGGGCTAGGGTACTCCTATGAAATGCCTCTTGGAAAGGGTCCCCTCAGAGAGCTGGGGCACAGACCATGCCAAGCAGAGGCATGCAGGCATGGCTGCCACCACCTAGACTTCAAAGGACAAGACCAGCTGGGACTACCATGGGCCCAAAACCCCAGCCTGGGAGTGCTGCTATGGGGGCCTTTCTGCTAAGCCATGAGGGTGACATTGTCACCTCCATGAGCCTGAAAGGCAGAACATTGAGCTAAGGAGGATTATTGTTGAGCCTTAAGGTTTAATGTTGTTTGCCTGTTTAAGTTTTGGACTTAATTGGGATCTGTCATCCCTTTCTTTCCTATTTCTCCTTCTTGGAATGGAAATGTCTATCTCATGCCTATCTCCTGATTGTATTTTGGAAGCATATAACTTGTTTGTTTTCACAGGTTCACAACTAGAGGGAAATTTTGCCTCAGGATACATTGTATCATGAGTCTCATCCGTATCTGATTTAGTTGACTTTGAACTTTAGAGTTGATGCTGGAATAGGGAAAGACTTTTGGGGCTTTGAGATGGAATGAAAATATTTTACATGTGAGAAGGACATGAATTTTGGGGAGCCAGGGGTGGAATGCTATAAGCTGAATGTTATGTTGCCCCCTCGAATTCATATGTTGAAACCTAAACCCCAGTGTGACAATATTTGGAGGTGGGGCCTTTGAGAGATGATTAGGTAGGGTCAGCCAGACCTATGATCCAACTCTGGTGCCACCATTTACTAGCTGTGTGCCCTTGGGCAAGTTACTCAACCTCTCTGAATCTCATTTTCCTTGTTTGTAAAATGGGAATCATAAAAGTCACACATGTGCACACACACACGACAGACACACATATCACTCAATTTAATTGTAGATATATTGAAACACCACACAGATATTGGAACTGGGAGGCAAGCAGATATAAAGTGTGAAAAACTGGATTTTCTGTGTGGTATAAACCCGTGTCCACATTGCTGAAAATCTGAGTGTCTTAGCAGCCCTCATTCTATCTCCAACCCTTGTCTGGCCCTCACTCCATTTCAGACCCTCATAATACCAAGGCTGAGGATTTTGGAAAATTTTGTTCCACATGTTTTCCTGTTATTCTGGCTTTTGGGGTTTATGTGAATCAGCCGCTTAACTGTGTGTGGAGGAGCAGACACTTCTGATCAGGGTATGGAGAACCTTGGTGAAGAAGCAAAGACAAGTACATTATTTAACAGGCGTAATGCAAACACTGCTCTCTGGGTGCTGGGGTTGCTCCTGTGAGCTGGGAATTGTTCTAAGGAAGGCAGGAGAAACACAGCTCTAGTCAAATACCCCTGAGCCACCTGGCTACCCTGGAGTCACTTTCCTAGTACCCCTGGCCACATTATACCTCCAGGAAAAGTTTTATTGCTTCTCTCACTTCTCAAGCATCCCCATGGTCTTTCTTATTGGTTAAGAGTTAAACAAAGATGATTTTATTTCTTCCATTGGCTTAATGGTTTGCTTTTCCAGCCTCTCAAAGGCTATTATTTTTTGGGCCAGTGTTGCCTAGAAAGGCTCTTGTGGTGAGCTCTGAGTTCCTATAGAAAGATGGATGGGCGAGAAGAAAACAGTCTAATCTGGAATGTATTCCTTGGCTGTTGTGCTTAAGTTGTTGTGGCTGCTGCTTGTCAAAATTGAGCTTGCTCCCTTCGCTCCCATCTGCTGAAGCTAAGCAACAGGGAAAATACAGGAGTCAGAGCCAAGCACCTTCTTGCTGGTGCCCGTGGGGTTTTCTTCACATAAATCGAATGACTAATTCTATCATTGTGGAGTATTTCCTCTTCATTTCCAGCTAGGGAGGAAGCTCTAAGCCCCCTCCACATTCCCAGGACTTCTGTGTTGTGGTAGCCCAGAGGTAAGGTGGTGACCCTATAGTGGGCATGTGCTGTTTTATCTGCCTAGACTTTTTTCTTTCTCCTGGGAATATACTCCCGCTTCTAATTTCTAGGGGTATGGTTGGTTTTTGTTACACTGAGACAATTGTGAGGACAAATGAATAATTATGTTGATTTCAATGAGAAATTGAATTTTTGACGTTAAAAAGGGAGGTAAAGATATACATTCTAATATATTAAAATAAAAAGCCTGGCCAGGCGCAATGGCTTACGCCTGTAATCCCAGCACTTTGGGAGGCTGAGGCGGGCGGATCACCTGAGGTCAGGAGTTCGAGACCAGCCTCAACATGGAGAAACCCCGTCTCTACCAAAAATACAAAATTAGCCGGGCGTGGTGGAGCATGCCTGTAATCCCACCTACTTGGGAGGCTGAGGCAGGAAAATTGCTTGAACCTGGGAGGCGGAGGTTGCAGTGAGCCGACATCACGCCATTGCACTCCAGCCTGGGCAACGAGAGTGAAACTCCATCTCAAAAAATAAATAAATAAATAAAAAAGCCCATGGTCTTTAATTTGAATTGGAAGTATCAGTAGGAATGCACAATGGGTTTTATATATATGTTTGCATTTGCCAGTTCTATCCATGGAAAAGACATGAAAACAATGACCAACCAAGTAATGGCATTGACCATCTCTACAGCACGTACTGTTGTCTCTAAATACCGTTTCCCACTAAAGGAACTGGAGGGTTTCTTGGAGAAATGGCGGATTCCAGGTCTGAGGCAGGAAATATACAGGATGAATCTGGAACATCTTGTCATATTAAGCATGAAGGACGTTATAAAAAATTGTTAGGGACATGTCAAAAGAACTCATGAACTACCTTAAAGAGGTTCCACCTGGCCAATGATGGGACAAATTGAGCATCAAAAAGGATAGTAATTACAATGGATTTAAATATAAAAAGTATCTTTAAATCCATGAGCATGAATACTACTTGAAGAAAATCCCTATATAGTCATCTTTAAAGAATGCTCTGGAACAAATTCATTATTCGAAATCAGGCAAATAAAGAGAAAGAACCAAACACTTATGCAACAATTCCCTTATGAGCTGTCCCTTCAGGGGAAGTTTCTCTTTATACAGTTATTGCTGCCATACATGAATAAAGAATAATAAAATTGGAATATTACCTTTTGCAGCCTCTAATGGATTAATGAATTTTGGTAATGATCATAACTGGCTGCTAATATTACAAAAAGAGAGCCAACCAAATATATCACCACCTACAAAGTGTTCTTGATTAAAAAAAATTAAATGTGAATCTGATCAAGCCTAGATCTAGCTGCCAACTCACAGGGAATACAGGGGAAAAAGGAACATGTTAAACGATACCATGGGAATACAATCAGCAAAATCCAGACTGTGAGAAACACTATGGGGCAAGCTGGTTTCTTCCACAAACACATCACAAGGCATAACAGATGAAGGGGAATTTATAGACTAAAAGCAACTTGAATGACCCTTACTAGGATCTTCGTTCAAACACACCTAAAAATTTTTATGAGACAGTTGGAGAAGGTCAAACATTGACTGGATATTAGATGATATGAAGGAATTACTGTTAATTTTTTAGGTGTGATAACAATGTTATAGTTGTTTAAAAAAAGAATTTTTTAAAATTTACGGATTAAAAGATACAGTGTCAAAGATTTGCTTCAAAATAATTACAGGGAAGTAGTTAGAATAAAACAAGATTCACCATGAGCCCATAATTGTGGAAGCACGATGATAGATGCTTGGGGTTAATTATACCACCCTTTCAATTTCTGAATATATGTTTGAAATTTTCTATAATAAGTAGGAAAAAACCTTACATTTGCTGAGCTCCTTTTATAGGCTGTACTGTGTTATAAACACTTCTAACTTTAATCCTCTGAAGGGGTCCAGAATATGTCATTGTGGCATAAGGCTTATTTTGAGTTGAAGTTATTTGAGAATCAACAGATACAGGAAGAGACTTTCTTTGCACTCCTCCTATATACCTGAAAAAGCAGAGCCTTCCAAAAGAATTCAACTGTTATGAATTCCCCCCTCTGCTTGTAAAAAAAAAATGTGGTGTGTTTGTGGAAGTAACTGTTCTTTGAATTCTTGCAAATTCATCGAAGCTGGAGTGCAGTGGCGTGATCATGGCTCACTGCAGCCTCGACTTCCCTGAGCTCAAGTGATCCTCCTACCTCAACCTCCCAAGTGGCTGCGACTATAGGTATATGCCACCATGCCGGGCATTCATTCATTCATTCATTCATTCAGTGGAGTTGGGGTCTCACTATGTTGCGCAGACTGGTCTTCAACTCCTGGGCTCAAGCAATCCTCCCACCTCAGCCTCCCAAAGTGCTAGAATTACAGGTGTGAACCACCATGTCCAGCCTGAATTCCCTTTGAAGGGAGGTTTCCTGTAGTAGGAGGAAAAAATGCCTCCTGTCACTGGAGATGAAAAGTCAGTGCTGGGATGAGAAATTGCATAAACAGACTTTACTAAAATGAACCTTACCTTCTATTAGTTTCCCCCGTGTATTTCTCAGTCATTTCCCATCATTTATTGTCCCTTAAAATCTTAACTAACTCCTCTTTCTTTGTTACAGGGCATATAAGCCCCAAGTTTTAATCACTTCTTTGAGTCACAATTTTCTGTGACTCGAAGAATCTGCCATTTCCCAAATACTATGCAAATAAAAATTTGTATTTTTCTTTAGCTATTTTATCTTTTGTTAGTTTAATTCACAGGCTCCCAAACACTAAATCTAAGAGCCCAATCTATGACCCTACAGGAAAAATAAATGCACGGATCTCACACTCGTCTCATGCTATAGTTTCTTGCCAGTACCTTCTACTGACTCAACTCAACCAGAAGCCAAAGGGCAAGGGTACTCATGGATGGAAGCTATATAAATCAGCCTCCTCTGGCACAGGTCAAGGTGGTGAAGGATGGAGAATGGACTTGGAAGGGCTAATGAAGAATAGTCAGCACAACCAGATTTTAGTGAGCTGTGAAATGCCTGTCACATTCACTAACTTTCCCAAGGTTCCAAAGCTAGGAAGTGGGGATCTGGCATTGGATCCTGGCACCTTGCTCCAGAATCATTGTTTGGTATACTATGTTATGCTACCTCTCTGTGAGTCCTAGGTTTTCCTTGGACTATTGAAAGCAAAACTTGCTTACTTTTCTGCTAGACTTCAATGGGATAAGATGTGAACCTGAAATTGGTGGGGATACCAGATGGAGACAGAGGCCAATGTGAGGTCAAAAACATGCATGTTGTTTTTATGGTGTGGTTACAGGAGCCAATAATTATGCTTGCATGGGATTTTACCACTTTTAACTCTAACTGGAAGGAAATATTTGCTCCTTCTTAGAATTCCTGGTGGCCAGCTACAGCTCATTCCTGGAGGTAAATTTGGGGGTTTTGACCCTATTCTGCCCATGTGGATTAAAAAGTGGGAGTCAGATTCTCTGCACCAAGACCATCCCTCTTGACTTGTTTTCCCTACCTGTACCTGAATATCTCAAAAATTAAGTATTATATAGATACTTAATTTCTTCTTATAATTGAGAATGTCTTTGTTAAACAGTTTAAGATTTATTCATATTTTTAGCCTAGAAAAAAGCTGCATAGGTAGGGTGCAAGATTATTCTAAACCTTCTTAGCAGATAAATGTCAAATTAAGAAAGTGAATTTAATTGCGTTGTCTAACTTCTAGATAAGTTTGTTCCCCAGTCTGGATGACGATTATTTTTGCACTAGAGGTCACCAAGGGCCTCCTAAGCATTTTCATTCTACTACTTTTGTCCAAAACTTTTATCCCTAGGGAGAGGCTACCTTCTTCACATTTCAGAGGAGCTAAGAAACCCTACAGGAACCAAAGACTATGGGGAGGAGGCTGACTGAATCTGTAGGTTGGTCTGGAGAATTGTTCCCATCATTTTAGAAAGCATGCTTTTCTGCAAACTTTCTGATTCAAAACCTGCCACTGAGGCTCCCTTGTGAGCTGTGTATGACACTACCATTGTGTCCACATGACCAGCCTAGCCGTGGCTGGGTGACCCTTTGGCCTGTGAGTCTGTGCTCACTTGTTTTTGTGCTTACTTGTGATCCCTGTGCCTGTGTTTCATGTCACATGACTCTGTGCCCTGCTTCCCTGGATACCTGTGTAGCCTGGGTCCACAGCCCTATAGCCATGGTTCCAGTCCAGTGCCTTCTACCCTGTCCTGACCTATCCCAGCTGTCTCTAGGCCTAGGCCTGGCTTCACTGAATTTTAGGGGTTGCATGCCCCTCTCTTCTTCCACCATCGGCCTTAGCTGGCCCTCAGGACTTCCCTTTACCTGGGATAGGTTGGCACCTGCCACTCTAAAAGGACCACCCTGCTGAGGCAGAATAAACCGGATCCTGTCACAGAAAAACCTCAAACTGCCATGTCCATGTACTGTGGACTTCAGTGGCCTCCAGGGAATGGTTATCAGCTCTACAGTCTACTTCCATGGCGTTTATGTTGGCCGGAGAGGCCTCTTCTATGTTAAACCAAAAAGAGAATGCAAATTGCTGGTATCTTTAAAAATAATTGTGGAGTGAGAAGGAGTAAAATTTTTAGAAGGCTTTTATGCAAGCTGTAAAAATCTGAATGAACATCTTTCAAGTGAGTCTTGGAATAATGAGAAGTGAAAAATTGGAGACTTTCCTTTGGATCCCACAATAGACTATGCGAAGGTCTAAAATAGATGTCTCTTGCCCCTTTAGTTCTCCCCTCACCTGAAATAGATACAAAGAAAAAAAATTATCTTCAATTTTGGTTCTAATGAATAACATAACATATTGGAGCCTTCAATTTTGGATGTGGTAAACAAACTAGAGCTAGGATTAAAGTCCAAGTTTCCTATAGTCTATGTCCAATAATACTCACTTCAATGAAAAAGTAATTTATAGAAAATCCTATATTCAAGGTGATAACAAATAATTCAGATAAAAAAATGAAAGTTCATCATGATAGATTCTATAAAGGCATTTGATACAAATCAATAGTTATTTTTGATAACATCTAAGAGGGTAGATGAGATTTTCTTTTTCTTTTCTTTTTCTTTTCTTTCAGACAGAGTTTTGCACTGTCACCCAGGCTGGGTTGCAGTGGCACGATCTCGGCTCACTATAGCCTGGAACTCTTGTGCTCAAGCAATTGTCCTGCTTCAGACTCCCCAGTAGCTGGGACCACAGGTGCAGGCCACCAGGCCTAGCTAACTTTTAAATTTTTTTGTAGAGATGAGGTCTCACTATGTTGTGCAGGCTGATCTCAAACTCCTGGGCTTAAGTGACCCTCGCCTTGGTTTCCCAAAGTGCTGAGATTACAGGCATGAGTCACTGCATCAGACCAGCTAAAATCATTCTTAATGCAAAATACTAAAGGCATTCTCATTAAAGTCAGAAATAAGGTAGGGATGTGTACTGTCATTATTATTTAACTTTCTATGTTCTAACCAATGCATTAAGACAAGGAAAAGACATAGGAGGCATAGTTATTAAAAAGAGAAAATAGAAAATTCTTATTTTTTGCAGATAGCATACTGGTTTATTCCAAAAACCCAAAAGTCATTAGTCTTAACATTTGAATCAAACTTTGGGTGAAGATCCCCCCTGGTTTTACCAGGTGACCAAAACAGATACATAGCAAATATAAAAAGACTGCAATGAATAGTAATAGCTAACATTTATTAATGTTTATTATGTTTTTATATACTGATTGCAGTGCACCGAGTCATTTAGTTCTTGCAACAACCCTACAAGGAAAGTGACATTGTTACCTTCATTTTATACATGAGAAAATAAAGGCCAGAAGTTGGGTATTCCGTACTAGGTTACATGGCTGATCAAAGGCAGAATCAAGATATAAGTCCACAAGTCTGGTTACAGAGCCCTCTCTAAGTCACTATATATTATATTCACTCTGCTATGAAAGATGTACCTTGCTGTACTAGCTATCCCATGTTTGGCTTAATATTTTCAATGACAAAACCACACCTATAGGTCTTCTCCATGGTGGCTACAATATGCATTCATTTTCTCTTGGTCAGTGGTTGGGAGTTTTTGCATTTATATGTTGCCTTGTGAAATACAGCACATCAAACCAGACATTTTGGAAGAGGAAATGGAGGCACAGAGTATTTAATTAAACTTGCTTAGAGTCATACATTCATAATGAGGCAAAGCCAAGGTCTGCCTCTTTTGTCTCTCTAATATAATAATTGACATTGATATATTGGTTTACAACTTAAGAAGACAGCTAAATACATTATTTCATTTGATAACCTCAAGAATTGTGGGAAGGTAAATTAGTAGAGGTATAAATCCCCCATTGCTCAATTGAGGAAACTAAGACCCAGAGAGGTTATGTAATTAACTCAAGATGATACACATTACATGTGTGTAGCAAGACATAAACATGGTCTTGAATGTTGCATTTTTCATGGTCCCAGTTGGTTCTTGTGTTCAAAGGTGCCCTAGAAATGTGCTTAGATGTGGAGAGGACTGAGGTACCACATTTGGTTCCAGATGTGAGTGAACCAGACTGGAGTTTCCATGGTATCTGATCTGTAGGCGTTCCTTTGGCTCCTAGAAAACCCCAGGCTCTGATAATAAGACCTAGACATGGTCAAAGTCTTAGTAGGTGCTTTATTGACCTGGGACTTTTAATTCTGGTGTGGCTGAACTGGGGGATGCTTTGCTAGGGATGACAAATGCCAAAGAAGTTATGGCAGAGTGTATCTTCCAGGGATGATCCCAGTAGTGTCTCCCATTCCACATGCTGTTCTGCAATGTGACTTTGCTACTCACCTATCAAAAGATGCAGATGATTTCTCCACTCCCTTGAATATGGACAAAGCTGTTTCTGCTTTGACCAGTAGAACATGGCAAAAGTGATGCTGTCTGATTTCTCAGCATAACCCTTAACGGGCCTAGCAGCTTTTACTTCCTGCCTCTTGGAAGCCAGACACCATGGAATAAGAGCATCTACCCTGAGACCATAATGCTGTGAGAACCCTTAACCATGCAGAGAGCTGCTGGAAGTTGAGATACCATGTGGGAGAAAGGGATGCTGAGGAATGCTGAGGAGTCAGACATATGAGTGGAGAAGCCATCCTGGATGCAGATCCTCCAACCCCAGCTGCCCCAGCTGACTCCAAGTGTGGTAGAGATGAACTGCCCCAGGCAACACCTTTTTGAATTTCTGATTTTTAAACTATGAGCAAAAGAAGAAGATTGCTTAAACCCACTAACTTTTGGGGGTGTTTTGTTATGCAGCCAGAGATAACTGAAGCAGAAGTAATATTAGGCTATTCCTAATAGGACACACTGAGCAGTCAACAGCAACAGGCACATACCTCTGCCTCCTGTGTGCATGAAGTTTCTTTTGACTTAGCATAATGAACAAAAACATGAGTAGCCATTAGTCATTAACAGTCATTTTTAGCTCACAGGTGCTTAAGTCTTTAAGGGTGGTCTGTTTCACAATTAGGAAAAGATAAAAGCCAGCAACCTTATTTATACATATCTGAGCTAAAATCTAGGGAATTTGTTTTTAGCAAGAGGAACATAGTAATATTTGTTTAGCTTTTTGCAGTTTCCAAAGTGCTCTTTCATGTCTATCTTCTCTTTAGAGCTTTCCAATGAGTCTAAGAGAGATGGAAGAGGTGGTGCTTTTATTTTAATTTCTTTTTCATAAGGAAATAGAGACTCAAAAAGGTGATATGTTTTGTCTAGAACCATGTGGATAGAATTGGAGGTGAGGTTGGAATCCAGATGTCTTGACACAGTCTGTTTCCACTCCAGCAGCCAACCAACCTGTGAGTTGGGCAAGACAGGGAATGGATTGTGGGGGAGTTGTGCCTGTAGTTGATATTTTAACCACTACGGTGGGTGTACATTCAATGAAATTCGCTTGTTTCCAAGACAACAGGATTCAAATGAAAACCTCAGTAGCTCAGGAGGAGGCAGATTCACTGTCATTTCTATCCTTTTGAAGAGCTGCACATTTTGATGGGCAAAGTGCCAGAAATAATTAAATCAAATAGCTCCACAGAGCTCTGATGGAGCAAGAAAGCAGAAGAAAAGAAACATATTTGTATGTATATGAATGTGGGTGGTATTTCTGCTGTGAGTCTTTCAATAGAAATCATGACAATCCAGGAAAATCCAGGGATCAACACTTTATAGAAAAGAACAACAATCTGGAGAGAAAAAAAAGGGAGTACCTTGAAGTGCAGAGATGGGAGGTGAGGGGAGGAAAAGGAGGAAGAGGTGGGCAAGGGGGAGAAGCAGTCCCGGCCCTTCCGTCCATTCCCTAATCTCCAGTGGGAGGAGCAGTGGATGAAGCCATCAGATTTTTAAATGGCATTTCCTACATTGAGTCACGTGGCTTGGAGTATTCTGTTTGTTTCTATTTGCTTTTCTTGTGATGCACCCACTGTTTGTCTAATATTCAATTTCTGCTGTGGAGATCAAGAGATTTTGAGTGGAGCAGAGAGAGAATACATTTTTCTGTACTGGCCACTTGCCAGATTTTGTTACAATTTGTTGTTGACTTATTATGGGATGGAAAGTTGTTCTCTCAGATATGTGAGGAGGAGGCTTTTTTGATTTCTTCCATTCTGCTCTTCATTCAACATTTACTGAGTGATTATTCCATAGAAGACCCTTCCCTAAGAATTCAGGTTTCAGAAATGAGTAGGATACATGGTTTAATGGTTCATATTTAATGTGCCTACTTGCCTGGTCTTTATAACTAAGTAATGAAAATACTATAACCCTGTTGTGAGTCACAGAGGGATTGTCCACTCTATGGCTCTTTTGCCACCTTCAGTTATTAATGTAGTCAACAAATAATTTCACTTCCTACTAGGAACCAGGCATTTTGCTAGGTGTTGGTGTTTCAAAAAGTAAACAAAAGCAACATGCAGAACACAGCATTAGTATTCAGAATATGTGAGGAACTCTACAAATCAATAAGGAAAGAGTAAGCCCACAAATGGGTAAATGATATAAATATGGGCTTCACAGAAGAGGAAAACATAAAAGGCTAAATAACACTTGACAACTAAGCTAGCGAGGAAATGCAAATTAAGATACTACTAATTTTTTACCTGTTAGTGTGGCAAAAATGGAAAGTTTATTAATATCGAGTGTTGTTGAGTTGTAGGGAAACAGGCTACTCTTCTGTGCTTCTGGTGGAAAGGGTAAAATGATCCCTGATTTTGGGGGCGGGTGCAATTTGATATTGCTTCTTAAAATGGAGAATGTCCATATCCTATGATCTAGCATTCCCCCGTTAGGCATCTGCTCTAGAGAAACTGGCACATAGGCACTGGAGAATGCAAAGAAATTGGTTGTTGGTGTCGAGAACAATTGCAAAAAGTGTAAATCTTATCAGGGAGTAGATAGGTAGGAAGTGGTATATTTAGATGGTGAAATATTGCACAGAAGTTCGCAGGAAAAAAATTAGAGCTATCCGTACTCACACAGATTGATCTAAGAATACATTGTAAAATAAAAAGGGCAAGTTGTAGAGTTATATGTACTCTATGACCATTTATGTGAAAAAGAAACCACAAAAAAATCAATACTGTATCTATTCTATGGCACAGGAAAACAGCCTGGGAAAGATACAGGTCAGATTATAATAGTGATTATCTCTTAGTATTTGGTGAGAAAAAGACTGAAGAGCTCCAAGATGGAACTTCATCTATCTCTATAATATTATGTATTTTAGGCAAATAGGTCATGTATAATTTATTTCTTAAGAATTAACTAGAGGGAAACAGTGGACAGTAGGCTACGATCCCTATTTTTGAGGAATTTATTGACTAATGATGGCCTTATATATAGGCAAAGCTGGGATTGGAACTCAGGTTTCCAATTATGTAGTGCAACGATTTGTCTCTTAGATGTACAATAAATGGAACCATCTGTGAGGAATCTACTGTCTGACTTACTTTCTGCAAAGTGATAGCTTTGTCAGTTGGCATAAAGGTTAAGGCATTTTACTTCTTTCTTAGGGGGTGGGATACATGGAATTTGCACTAAAACTTTTTTTTATTAAAATATGAATAGATGCCAAGGATATTTATAATTTCAGTGTAAGGCATACAGAATAACAATACATGGACACACTCATGAACTCACCACCCAGTTGAAGGAATAGAAGCCTGCTGAATTTTCAAAGAGATACTGGTAAGAATATTTGGACTGTCCCATCAGAGGTGAGATGAAACCTGAAGGGCTTTGTGGTATTCTTTCCTAGTCTACATTAGCATCATTTCCACAATTCCCCAGCAGCCAAATAAATTAAACAAATGGCCCTATCTGGAAAATTGAAATCGTCTCCTCTTTGTGTGCTAAATGGCTGAGCAGTGATTTATCTGAGCTGCTCCTAGAGGGTTGGAAGCCACATAAAGGTCTCAGAGTTGTGGCCAGAGGTAAATAGAGTGTCTGAGTGTATTTAGCAAACAATAATGCAAACCACAGAAAATATATAGCATGGAGGAGGCAAACTGTGCATTTGCTGTCTGGGAAGTAATTGAACATTTATAGTTTGGGAATAGCTAGTTCAGAGCTGGAGGAAAGGAGATCCTTATTTCAGTCAATGGAAGAATCAGTGTTGTTTTGGAACTCAGTGGGGAATTAAAAGGAATTTACCCATTTAAGTAGCTCATTTTTGAGGTTCCCTAAGTCTTTATATGAGAAGGGATTTAAGCAGAA
The DNA here is from genome assembly GCF_003255815.1 of Theropithecus gelada. NCBI lineage: Eukaryota > Metazoa > Chordata > Mammalia > Primates > Cercopithecidae > Theropithecus > Theropithecus gelada. Next base: position 35,282,469 of record NC_037675.1, on the reverse strand, counting down.
ACTAGGTAAGACTGTAACTAAAATGCAGAAAGACATAGAGATAGAGTTTGAAATAGGGAGGAGAGGGGAGGGAAGGAAGAAAGGGATACAGGCAAGGGGAGAGGAGGGAAAGACAGACAAAGACAGAGGGAAGTTTATTGCCACAGCCTTATCTTCCATGTTTTTTTATTTTTTAAAATTTTTTTGAGATAGAGTCTTGCCCTGTCACCTAGGCTGGAGTGCAGGGGCGCAGTCCTAGCTCACTGCAACCTTAAACTCGTAGCTTCAAGTGGTCCTCCCTCCTTGACCTCCAAAAGCACTGGGACTACAGGCGTGAGCTGCCGTGCCTGGCTCATGCCTGTAATCCATGCTGTTCTAAGGCACTGGGGACCACAGACTTTTACCCACCTGAAATCTAAGGCTTTCATAGTGTGAAAGCCTCACAATAACATGGTGCCTTTACCGATTGGCAAATATTTATTCTACATGAAGGGTAGAAAATTGCTACCCTTCAGTGTAAGAAACCAGAACTAAAAAGGGATGCCTGATGAGTGCCCAGAAGCTCTGGGCCACCATCTCCTTCCCAAAGTCCCACTTTCCTCTTTGCAGACAAAGCTGGGAGACCTTAGCTCCTTCCCTCACCACAGCCTGTAGGGTTGCCAGATAGAGCACAGGATATAATATTTGGGACATACTTATACTAAAACATCATTTGTTGTTTATCTGAAATTTGAATTTAACTGGTTGCTTTTCTATTTTCTAAATCTGGCAACTCCGTGTTTTTGAAATGTGCTGTCTTAGTTCCTCCCCCAGTTTCTTTTCTATTTCTGATCAAGTCAAAAATTTCTGCATCCGCATAAGACCCCTGACTGCTGCAGCAGAACATGTGTGCGCTGATGGTTTTCCTTCCTGGTGACCCATAGTCTAATTCTAAGGAGGAAAGTAACATATGTCTCCATTTTTCATCTACTTCAAGGCTTCCCTTTCTCCTTATGTTTGAAGGCTATCCCACCATTTCAGAGTTTCTGTTGCCTACTAGCCAAGAAAGTGTTTCCCTTCAGTGTCTTCATGCAGCGGAGAGATTGGAATACCTGTGTGGATCTCATTTTGCAAGAATATTTAGGAATGAGAAATAATTAGAATCTTATCTCTAAGCCCTGCAGTGTCGGGATGGGCATGGCAGGAAGAATCTGTTTTCAGAAAGAACATAATCTTACTCATAGCTTATCCCAAACACACCTGCAGTTCAGAAGAAGGGCAGTGCATTTGTTTTATTTTTTACTTTTCCCATTGGACTGTTTTCTCATCCAATCATAGTTAGTCTAGAGTAAAGCTGGAAAGTCCCATCCACTTTGTTTGCCCTCCTTGTAACTGTAGCCAGGGAGACCTGTTATCTTTCTTGCCCTGGGAAGGCAATAGAGGATCATCACTTCACCCAGAGACGAGGATCTAAGCCAGAGGTTGGCAAACTCAGCCTGTGGGGAAACTCCCTCTCACTGCTTGTTTTTGTATAGCTCGTGACTGAAGAATGGGCTTAACATCTTAAAATGGTTTAAAAAATCAAAAGAAGAAAAGTAAGTGGCATGTGAAAATTACACAAAACTCAAATTTGTGTCCATAGTTTGACTGGACCACAGCCACACTCATTCTTTTACATGTTGTCTATGGCTACTTTTGTATTGTAGCACGGTTGAATATTTGCAACAGAGGCCATGTAGCCCACAAAGCCTAAAATATTTACTCTCTGGCCCTTTTCATTAAAAGTTTTCTGACTCCTGATTTAAGCAATAAACTTCTCTTGCTAATAGCGGCTGCCCCTCTGAGAATATAACTTGCAAGTGTATCTACTCTCTAGGTTACAAGACCCCTTCCCACAGGAATGAATCATTTAGAATCTTTTTGGTTGCCAGGGACAGAAAACCCAACTCAAACTGCTGCAGGGGTAGAAAGATGTGATCATCTTTCCTCATCCATCATAAGGGACATAGCCAACACTCTGATAACAAAAGACAGTTAGCAAGAAAGAAGCATTACAAGTTTATTTAATAAAAGTTTTGTGTGTCTCAGGACCCTTCAGAAATGAAGACCCAAATACCTAGGGAACACTGTTATGCTTAGGTTACATTTATGCTTAGGTTTGATGAAGAATGGATAGCCATGTAGAAATGTGATTGGACAAAAGGGTATGATCTAATGGTAATAGACTAAGGGGAAATCCAGCAAGGCCTGTCTGCTCAGATTCTTTTGACCTCTCTGTGTAGCATTCTTCCCCTCCTACCACGTATGGGGCAGGACCTCTCTGGAATGAGAGTCTTCAAGGGAGAAGGGAGGAAGGAGAGAGCCACTTTTCTAGGTTTTATGGCTTACTTTGGGGAAGAGGAATTCTAGTTTCTATGACCTGCCTTGGGGAAGAGAAATTCTAGTTCTGTGATTTGCTTTCAGGGGAGAAAGAGGGGGTGGCAGATAGGAGGACATGAAAAGATCAGAAAGACCTTGCTTCTGAGGTGCTTCCAGTCTTCTTCAGTTCAAAGTACAGTTATGTGCCACATAATGATGTTTTGCTCAGTGACAGACCACAATCTTATGGTCCCATAAGATTACACTGTTCTGAAAAATTTGGTTTCTATGTTTAGGTACACAAATACCTACCATTGTGTTATTGTTGTCTGCCATATTCAGTACAGTAACATGCTGTATGGGTTTATAGCCTAGGAACAATAGGCTACGCCATACAGCCTAGGTGTGTAGTCGATTATACCATCTAGGTTAGTGTAAGTACACTCTATGATGTTTGCACAACGATGAAATTGCCTAGTGACACATTTCTCAGAATGTATTCTTGTAGTTAAGTGACAAGTAATTGTATATATAACAACACTTTCCATTTTAACTAGTTTTTTTTTTTTGAGACGGAGTCTCACTCCCTCTCCCAGGTTAGAGTGCAGTAGTGCCATCTCAGCTCACTGTAACCTCTGCCTCCCAAATTCAAGCAATTCTCCTGCCTCAGCCTCCAGAGTAGCTGGGATTACAGGTGCGCATCATCATGCCGGCTAATTTTTGTATTTTTAGTAGAGACGGGGTTTCACCATTTTGGCCAGGCTGGTCTCGAACTCATGACCTCAGCTGATCTGCCTGCCTCAGCCTCCCAAAGTGCTGGGATGACAGGCATGAGCTACTGTTCCTGGGCCATTTTAACTATTTTTAAGTGTACAGTTCAGTGGCGTTAATTACATTCAAAGTGTTGTGAAACCATCACCATTGTCTATTTCACTTAGAATGATGTTTTTAAGGTTCATCCAAGTTGTAGTATGTATGAGAACTTTATTCCTTTTTAAAGGAATTTAATTTAAAGGAAGTGTTATTTCACCTTAAAAGGGTGAAATGGTTAATTTTATTTATCCATTTATCTTTTGACGGACCAGCTAATTGTCTTTTAAGGAAATGAAGAAACAAGCAAAGGCTGGGCACAGTGGCTCAAGCCTGTAATCCCAGCACTTTGGGAGGCTGAGTCAGGAGGATCACTTGAGGCTGGGAGTTCGAGACCAGCCTGGGCAACAGGCTGTAGAGACCTTGTCTCTACAAAAATAAAAAAAAGTAGCCACGCATGGTGGCATGTGTCTGTAGTACTAGTTTGTAGTAGTCCTACCTACTCAGAAGGCTGAGGTGGAGGTTGCTTGGGAGTTCAAGGATGCAGGAAAATAAGGAAAAATGCTCCTATACTCACCCATATATGTATCAGTTATGGAATGTTTCATTTGTTTATGCAGAACTGAATTTCAATCTGGTATTATTTCCTTTCATTTTGGAGAATGTTTAATATTTCTTTTTTTTTCTTTGAGACAGAGTCTTGCTCTGTTGCCCAGGCTGGAGTGCAGTGGCGCAATCTCGGCTCACTGCAAGCTCCGCCTCCCAGGTTCATGCTGTTCTGCCTCAGCCTCCTGAGTAGCTGGGACTACAGGCACCTGCCACCATACCCAGCTAATTTTTTGTGTTATTATTATTATTATTATTTTTAGTGGAGACGGGATTTCATCTTGTTAGCCAGGGTGGTCTCGATCTCCCGACCTTGTGATCCGCCCGCCTCGGCCTCCCAAAGTGCTGGGATTACAGGTGGGAGCCACCGCGCCCAGCCAAGAATGTTTAATATTTCTAAATGCAGCTCAAGTATGCTGGGTCCCAATTCTCTAAAATCTGAAAATGTCTTGATTTTTTTCCTTCATTTTGGAAGAATATTTTGTTGGATATGGAATTCTAGGTTTATGGTTTTTCTCTGAGTGCTTTATAAAGATGTCAACCCCTTGTCTTCTGGCTTGCATTCTTTCTGATGATAAATTAATTATAATCTTTATTGTTGTTCTCTTGTATGTAATGCATCTTTTTTCTTCTGGCTGCTTTAAGAGTTTTCTCTTTCTCTTTGGCTTTTGTAGGTGGCTAAGTTTTGAAAGTGTAGTTTCATTGTGCTTATGGGGTTTGTAGAGTCTATTGGATCTATGGTTTGATATATTTTTAATTTTATTTTTTGAGATAGTCTCACTCTGTTGCCCAGGCTGGAGTACAGTGGTATGATCTCAGCTCACTGCAACCTCTGCCTCCCGGGTTAAAGCAATTCTCCTGCCTCAACTTCCCGAGTAGCTGGGACTACAGGCGCATGCCACCGCACCTGGCTAATTTTTGTATTTTTGGTAGAGACAGGGCTTTGCCATGTTGGCGAGGCTGGTCTCGAACTCTTGGCCTCAACTGATCTGCCCGCCTTGGCCTCCCAAAGTGTTGAGATTACAGGTGTGAGCCATCATGCCTGGCGTGCTAGATTTTTAAAACCAAATTTGAAAATTTTATGTCATTATATTTTAAATATGTCATGTCATTATATTATTCATATATGTATTATTATATTACCCCATTCTCCTTCCTTTCTGTGATTCCAATAACAAGTATGTTAAACTCCTTGACATTGTTGCATGGGTTGTTGAGGCTCTGTTTATTATTTTCAGTCTTTTTTCTTTCTGTGCTTCAATTTCTAGTTTCTGTTGCCCTGCCTTAAAGTTCATTGATTCATTCTTCCACAGTGACCTAATATGCTGAAAAGCCCATCTAGTGATTTTTTTATTTCAAATACTGTACTTTGTAATTCTAGGATTTCCAGTGTTTTATTCAATGGTTTCTATTTATCTGTTGAGATAATCCAGTGGCTCACTTGTCCTGTCCATCTTTACCTTTAAATACTTCAACATAATTACAGTAGCTGTTTTAAAAGCCCTTGTTGGCTAACTTCAGCATTTGTGCTATCCCTAGGTCTATTTATATTATCCCCACCCCTACCCCATGCACTTATGGTCAGGGCGTGTCTGTGATACAGCTGCCTTTCCTAGACTGGAAACAGAGCACAAATTAACTACTGTGGGATTCCCAAACTTTCAGTTAGATTCCGTCATTTTCCCAATTCCCTCTGATGCTTATGTCTAACTTTCTAACTTCCCTTTCTCCCTTTCTAAACTTCTTTTCTTAATTTTTAAAACTTTTATTTTTTTTAGAGGCAGAGTCTTGCTTTGCTGCCCAGGCTGGAGTGCAGTGGCATGATCATAGCTCACTGTAACCGCAAACTCTTGGGTTCAATGCCTCAGCCTCCCAAAGGCTAGGACTAAAGGCATGTGCCACCACATCTGGCCAAGTTTTAAGAGTTTAAATAGAGACAGGGTCTCACTATGTTGCCCAGCTTTTCTCAAACTCCTGAGACCTCAAGTGATCCTCCTGTCTTGACCTCTCAAAGAGCCACTGTGCCCAGCCTCTTTCCTTGTCTTAACTCGAAGAGTGTTTTTTAAATTCTGGAACAAGGGGCTGGTGCAAAAGGTAGAAAACCTTGCTTGACCCAGCCAGAATCCGTTGACTTACAATCATTGTCAGTCTTTTACCTGGATCAAGGTTTTTTGAACTTAGAAGCTGAGAATTTAGCATCCTGCCAACCACTCAACCTGCCAACTACTGCCACCCTCAATTCCTCATTCCTCCTGGGAATATCAGTCAATTCAAACAAATTTGAAGTGTGAGGTAGGAGGGGCAAGATGGGGAATGATGAAGAGAAGAAAGAAACAGGTGGTCAATGCTTTCGGTGGTTACTTTGCCACACATTTTTACTCCCAGTGAGTTTATTATCGTGTTACCAGAGTTTTGCCAATGGTGGCAACGTGGCTTCCTTCTCCTATAAATGACACATTCAATGTGTGGTACTGGCTGCAGACTTCTGGGAAAGCACAGCTATAGTTTAGCTAATAATTTTTAAATGTTGATTTTCATTTCAAAGACAATCTAAAGCATTAATATAAGCTGATTTTAGATCCTCTGGCAATTGCCTTTTAACTGAGAACTGCAAGTTTATGTTGCATGTTCATCTGCCTGGGTAACAGGAGATTCCTTAAAGTCACAGAGTCAATGTGAATACAGTTCTTAGTTTGAAACTTGTGGTACTCAGGGATCTGTGAATGTACTCTTAGAGGACAATGATAATTTTTTTTTTCTTTAAAAGGAGCCTTATATTACATGAGTTTGAGAAACTCAAACAATTTGTACTTCGTATTTTAAAATAAGATGGGGTTGTCAAACTGTGTAGCTCATAGACCAAATTGGGCCTGTGGCCTGCTTTTATAGTGTCCTGCCAGCTAAGAATAATTTATACATTTTAAAAAGGTTTAAAAACATGAAGAAGAAGAAGATTTGACAGATTTAATGTAGCCCACAAAGTATAAAATATTTGCTATCTGGCTGTTTGCAGAAAAGTTTGTTGAGTTTCATAATAAAGGCTGAAGTAGGGATGCTTCTGTCACAGAGGAACTGTAACTCAAATGATTACTTCTGCCTTTTCTTGGGTTCAAAGGATGTGTGGTGGGTATTATAGCCTGTTTTTATTTAATTAAAAAAAATTTTTTTTAAAGAGACATTATCTTGCTCTGTTGCCCAGGCTGGAGAGCAGTGGCATGATCATAGCTCACTGTGGCTTCAAACTCCTGGGCTCAGGAGATCCTCCTGCCTCAGCCTCTAGAGTAGCTAGGACTACAGGTGTGCAACAACAAAACTGGGTATTTTATTTTTGTAGAGATGGGGTCTTGCTATGTTGTCTAGGCTGATCTTGAACTCCTGGGCTCAAGCCATCCTTCCACCTTGGCCTTCTAAAGTGCTGGGGTTATAGACGTGAGCCACTGTGCCTAGCCCATGCCTGTTTTTGTGCTTGTACACTGCTGTAGAGAGTGACTGTTTGTATATGTGGTGGTATACTGCCTTTCTCTGTTAAAATGGGCATGGCAGCATGGACCTACCTATGTGGGGCAGATGCATCTGAAGTCCCAATGTAAGTTCTTGAGAGAGGAGCACCTCTCCAGCTGAGAAAGGCTGGCCAGAGCAGAGCCACCTCATGTAGAGGCAGAGGGCTGAACCCAACATGGCCATCTCAAGGTGGGGCTCTACTTTATTTTTATTGCTATGTATCCACTTGTGAGGACTTGTGCTAGTGAGAAAACAGGATGAGAATATCATTTTCCTGCTGGGTGATTCTTCGAGTCTTCTCCCAGGCCTTTGGGACACCCGTGTGGGAGGGCGGTGTGCTTTATGTTAGATGCTGGTTGTGAGCAATGCCATTCATTATCTTTGTGGCTTTCAGACTGTCTGTCAGCCTTCTTATGGCAATAAATAACTCACTGTGGATCTCTAGAGATCGAAAGTCTTCTCTTTTTGTGTAATGGCTTGGTGAAAAGGGGCTGAAAGATAGCTCTCTTCCAGGATTCCTTTATCATCCTACTGTTCCATATTTAAGTGCTATTATCTGGAAGTCATTCTTCTCAGCAATAATTTGAAAGAAAGTTGCTTACAAAAGCATCAAGCAGAGGGGACAATATGGATGGAATCAAAATGGGAGAGAGATTGAATTTTAGGTTAAATCCCTAGTCTGTCCCTTGAAACTAAGGCATATAGATGAGAATACAAACAGAAAACAGTGGGTAAACATGCTGGAATGTACAGTGGGTAATGGATATTGAAGGATGATCTCACCATGCATGCTAAACAGGTATTTTTATGAGTTTAAATTTAATCAGCATCTGGAAATTAACAAGGCTAGAAAGAAGGGCAATGTGTTTTTAAGTGATGGCGATGGATAGGTACTATTTGGAGCATATAGATAAATGAAGATTTAATTTGTAATGCATAATGAACCAGGTGCCTATAAAATAATTTGTTTCTTAAGTTGCTATCGCAGAACAAATCAATAGGACCATCCAAGGTCAGGTGATTACTGTTATTACTGTTTTTCTTTGGTTAAGTGTTAAAATCAGTGGTGTAGATGGATATTGATTTATATTGCTCAAGATGGATAATGTGATTTTTTTTCATTGTCATACCTTCTATTTCTTTTTTAAGGATGGGACATAAAATAATTTTTTTGGTATCACATCTTTTGTAAATATACCTTAAGTATACAAATATGCACATGCTGGATCAGAGTAGGCTCTTGGAAGAATGGGAAAAGGACTTCTGTGTCCTCTATTTTGGTGCCTTTTATTATTTAGAGCATTTGGTTTCTTTGGTGATCTTTTTGGAGGAGGGCCTGAGAAATGGACTTTAGCTAGAGTTCAATTTGAAAAAGGATACAATTCCTCATCTCCTTTGGTCACAAACCATACGAATCTCATTAAAGCATACATTGAGCTGGCCCCTTGGATCCTAAATGGTGCTGAATTTGGGTCGAAGTCAGGGTGGTGTGGCAGAACCACGTGAGTTTGGGTTAAAGTCAGAGCTAGTTCCACTAGGGAGTTTGTTCTGAGGAAGTTAGCCCTTGTGGTTGAGCACAGCATGTGTGTAATGCACTGAGTATGTAGGTCTTCTCCTCATGGACTGAAGGAAGTGACAGGGCAGACTCAATCAGGAGTTAGGTAGCTCAGGAGTTATATGGGGCATCCATGTCTACAGTGGCTCATGGGGAAGAGCGTGCACATTTGTGGCACAGGTCTATGGCGTAGAATCCACTTCTAGCATCAATCTTGCAGCCAACTGCCTTTCTCCCTCTCCATTTAACATGGTATACTCTGAGCTGGGGAAGAGTCATCTTGGCCAGAAGTAGAGACCAGGGCTGTAATGTCTTTACTTACATTGGGAATGAATTTGTGTTTCTGTTTTATCATTTTCTTTTTCTTATTTATTCTCAAGGAAGTGCATTTCAGTGTGTATGTCTCGGAGCATGTAGGCAGGCTGTATGAAACTCAATAACTCATATAGGTCTCGAGGATTGTGGAAGAGTGCGTGGAAGGTGATCTAGGGCAGCCATTTCCAAACCTGGCTCTGCAACTAGGCTCCTCCGGGGAGCTTGGAAAAATTCAGATTCCATGCCCCATTTCTGGAAATTCTGATTTAGTCATTTTGAGGACCTAGGAATTGATGTTTCATGAAAAGCAGCCCAGTGGGTTCTGAGGGGTAGCTGGGTTGGGGAACCTCTGAGCCAGTACAGCTCCAGCCTGTAGGTGGGCCTACCCTTAAATCTTCCTAGTATATGGAGGCCATAAATGCCAGATGATGCCTAAAATCCTGAGTTTTGACATTAGAACCACTTTGCCATCTTTGGGATTTCATGGTCTCTTTTTGGCCTTTTAAAAGCACGAACTCTAGCCTCTTTCTGCTTCTCACACTAGGAACCCTCCACCTGACCCAGGGGTTGGGGGTATCAGTCACTGTGGTTCCCACACTCTGGGACCAGGTTCTGTAACATGCAATTTACTTAAGAGGGAGTGTGAGTAACCCAGACCAGGCCAGGGGTTACACCGCAAGACCTTATGTGGTTTCCTGCACCAGGCTCTGACATGCCTCAGGGAATCTAGGCGGCTTTCCTGCCAGCCTGAGGTGCTGAGGTCAGTATGATCAAGAATCCATTCTGGAAAAGGAGAAGGCAGGAAGATGACTGGAAAATGTTTTTTTTTTTTTTGAAAACGTTGTTTTAAAATGAGTTGAACCCCCACAGAACTCTAGAGGAAAAATACCATTTAGCAATTTTGTTTTTGCCATTGTTTCTAAAACTTCATGGTGATGAATTAAGGGCTAGTTTCTAAAGTGGGGATGCTTTTTACTTTTGGGTATTTTGAAATGGGGTCTCTGGAGTACCGAGGCACACAGAAGGAAAGTTGGGGAGGAGATGTTAGCTGCCACTTGGGGAGCACCTGGAATAGGGCCTGGGAGATTTATGTGGTGTTCGTGTGTGGTTAAAGCATGGTAGGGAAGCAGTCCAACTCTTCATTGACAACACTTGTTTTGAGATAAATTTAAACTAGGCGGTAAAGAGAGTTTCATTTCTATACAAGTGCCTTTTATGAACAATAGTTTCCATCCATTTAATAATGACCTTGGCGCTTTCATAAGAAAAGCACATTTCTCAGTCTGTCCCTGGCTTTGCTGAGGAGCGGTCACACTTCCTGTCCCTTTAATCGCTTCTCCCATCTGTGAAGCACCGGGCTCTCCGGAAGACACCTGTTTTCTCGCCGGTTGTTTTCAAAGCTTGGGTCTCTGCTGGTCCTGAATAGTTGTGAGTGGGGAGAAGGGGCACTGAGGGCCAGGCCTGTCTTTCCTGAGGGACAGAAATCCTGACATGCCTAGGAAAGACCCCCACCTCTTCAGTGCTGACCATGAATTCCCAAGGGAAGCTGGGCATTGTTTCTATACTTTTTTCTTAGTACAAGTGTCAAGTGACTTGAGTTCATTTTGTGAAACAGGAATTCATGGAGAATTTTAAAAAAGAAGATTTTGAAGAAGAATTAAAATTGGAATTAGAAGAAAAAGAAACAGAGTTAGAAGAGGAAAGTAAATCTTACTTAGTTTAGAAAAATCCTATGTGTCATCAGCAGACTAGTACTGTATTTTAGATTATTCTGGTTGTACCCTGAGTAGGTTCAGTGGTATCTGGTAAAGAGAATGAACCTTAAATGAGTAAGGAAGGGAATGGCCATGCTTTAGATAAAGGGATCCCATGCTTGTGGGATCTGAGGCCTGGACATGATAAAGGCTGAGGTGAAGGCTGGAGGTAGGGTGGCTTCAGGTTAACTTTTGGCCTTTTCCCAGTGCTTGTGTTATAGTTCAGCAGAGGTTACTGATGAAATGGCCTCCAATAACCTTCAGCAAGGGGTTCCTGGCTGCATCAATCTTTCCTGGCAGCAAGATTCACTTCCCAGCACTGGCAATTCCCATCTGAATAACTACCCACAAGAGTCTCAGTGGCCTGCACCTCCCAATCCTCTACAAAGGGAGGCTGGTGTGGGACAACAGTGTGCCCCACACACCCAGGATTCATGTAGGCATGGGCACTGCAGAAATCCTGATGGTGCAGGTCTGGGAGGGCAGCAGACAGATGGTGCAGGAAATACTGAGACAATGTCAAACCCAGCCTGTACCCCCTAGTAGCATACTGTTCGTGTAAGAATTGACCAAAAAAAAAAAAAAAAAAAAGTCCATAAAAAAGAATTGAGAATCTTTATTCAAGTAAGTTAAAAGCAATATTCTCTTAAACAACAACAACAGGATCCAGTAGTGATAAAAGTGTCATGGGCAACCAATAAGCTAAAATATCCTAAAAAGGAGAGCTTAAAATTCAAAGCCAGGTAATATAATAATAATTATAATACCAATCATGAGCGGGCTGCAACATAATAAAATACTATGATGCTATTTTTTTCCACAACTCAAAGGCCATTAAAAAGTTGATCTCATTTGTTGGAACATTTGTGAGAGACAAGCATGATTATCCTCGTGTTATGGGCAAGGAAATGGAGGCTCAGAAGGACTGAGCGTTTGTTCCTAGTGTATTTGCTGCAGAACAGGACTCAGTGCTCAAACTTCAGGATGATTCCTTAATGTGTTACAGGAGTCCAGGAGTTCACCAGCTTCCTCCACTGTGGCTTTACTCTGTATTGATCTCCAGTGTATCTTAAAACTCTTTCTGAGGATAAATATATCATATAAACTATGTCATCAAGCTAGCATGGTTGGGGGGATATATAATTTTTGGAGGGTTATAAAACTATTGTTGATATGATTCCATTTTTATAAAAACCAAATATATACATGAAAAATGATATCTACTAATTTGTTAACTGGTTGTTTCTGATATGTATAGTCATGGGTTATTGTTACATTTTTAAATTCCCTTTAAATTATAGAAATGAGTATGCATTGTTTTTTGTATTAAATAAAATAAACTCCTAAATAGTAAAACAAAGGAAAAGGTTCTGAGATTTTGAAAAACTTTCTGGTTTATCTTTAGTGAATTAAGCCTGTTTTATTTTCATGAAATAAAACATTTGGCTATTCAGTGTTAGAAAATTCAATTTGCATATCAGTTTATGTTTTATAATTTCTGTGTATGTTATACATACTATTTTGTAACTTACAATTTCTTTAATCGGTTCCCTACTGTTGAACAGCTATATTTTCTAACTTACTGTTATTACAGGCCACTTAGAATAAAAACAAATGGCTAAAATTAAAAGTACACACCCTCTTCCCATTCTGGAATATAGGCAAAAATTGTTTCTAGAATTTATTTCTAACCAAGTTATTTTTTTGACCAGATTGTTATGTCAACCAAGGAAAAGACAGAAACTCACATATGTTAAGTACTTACAGCCATCTTTATAAGCCAACAAATCTTCATAACATTTCTTGTTTTTGTATCTTAGTAAATTTTAAAATGAGAAATGAATTCAAATTCCAGTAGGAGAGAAATCTCTTTTATATGGATATTCTTACTTCCTATAGGGATGATCAAACACAACAGTAGATGATTTTACAGAATCTTTAAATGGAATAGATGAAGAAACTTTCTTTTTTTTGGAGGGTGGGGAGGAGATTATCTGTTCTTCACCTGCCTGGTGAAGAGCTGGTCGTTCCTGGAAAGAGCTGTTCTGTTTCTTGTTGAGTGCTTCTGTAGAGCAACAGAACAGTTTCATTCTCATCAGGAAGATTCTGAGAACCAAGTGTCAAAGAATAATTAAGGTTTTATTCAGCAAATATTTACTTTATTTTTGGTACTAGGGATTCAAAGATGAATCAATTCAAAGATGTCTCCTTTGTGGCGTCTTATAGAAATCCTCCAGGTTCCCACAGGACATTTTTATTCCTTTATACAGCATTTACGACATGATTTCACAATTATTTGTTCATAGGTTGGTCCCATGCAGTAGGTGGTGAGCTTCCCTAAGGAAAGCCCTAAAAAGTGCTTAATGTTTATTTAATAAATGAATGAATGAATGAATGAGCTGGCACATGAAAAGTGATTAACACTCTGTCATACAAAAAATGGAGAGAAAGGAAAGGAAAAGGCCAGAGTAAATAGTTTATGGAGATGAAACGATGGCTCTGGGACCTGATGCTTGTCACGTCTGCCCCATGTTCAGTTTTGGTCACCATGGACTGAAGATCCCTGCTGAATTTCGTTCCTGCAGAGGGGTAGCTGTGGAGCCATTTTAAAAGAGGGATTTCCTGAAAAGTTGAAAATATAATTAGTAAACGTTTGAGAAAGCTTGGTTGGCGTCAGGCAAGCTGCTGGGTTTCTATTTTCTCACATAGTAGGATGGAAGCCATCATCATTCCCGTTTCTCCAAGACTTGACCTGTTTTTCAGAAAACAAACTGGCTTTTTTTTGTTTGTTTGTTTGCATCACAAAACAAAAGCAAAAATTATTTAAGGAACCAAATTAACCATTTATATGAACGACTCTGGTCTCAGTGTTGGCAATCACTTTTTTTTTTTTTTTTGAGACAGAGTCTCACTGTTGCCCAGGTTGGAGTACAGTGGCATGATCTTGGCTCACTGCAACATCCAGCTCCCCGGTTCAAGTGATTCTCCTGCCTCAGCTTCCTGAGTAGCTGGGATTATAGGCACACACCACCACGCCCAGCTAATTTTTGTAATTTTAGTAGAGATGGGGTTTTGCTGTGTTGGCCAGGCTGGTCTTGAACTCCTAGCTTCAAGTGATCCATCCTCCTCAGCCTCCCAAAGTGCTGGGATTACAGGCATGAGCCACCAGGCCTGGCCAGCAATTATCCTTTGATATGTGTCCTCCCTTTCTTCCACAATAATGAAAACCCAGGTTTTTGTTTTAGCACAGAGATGCCCACAGTAAAGCTATGGTGGGCTGCTGGTTCCATTAGTCCTGGACCATTAGTTCTGTCTAATGGATATTAGTGAAAGTGGTGAGTGCAGCTTACAGGAGATGTCCTTAAAGGGACTCTTTAAGTGTGTGCTTTTGTTCTTCCTTTTCTTCTTCCTGTTGATAGGAGTATAGATGTGATAACTTAACTCCAGCAGCCATTGTGGGCCATGAAGTAAATTTGGGAATGGAAGCCGCTTGCAGGGAAACAGTAAGATAGGAGAACCCTGGGTTCCTGAGAGTGTGGCACTCCATTTCAGCTCTGGACTAACCAATCTCTATACTTTTTTGAAAGTGAAAGAGAAATAAACTAATTTGTTTAAATTATGCTTGTTTTAGATTATTCCGTTACAGCAGAACACAATTCTACCTAATACAGCAACTGTGAGTTGAGGGGAATATTTTGGTGATTTCCTTCAAATAGGCAGACCACAGGTCTGTCTTTGAGAAGGGTGCCTAGACTTTGCATGTGTATACCCTGAACCCAACACTTCTCCTGGGAGCTTGACTTACAGCGTAGTGTCAACTGGAAGCCTGAGCTCCAACTAGACGTGTGTGACTCAGATTATGGTGAGGTCTCTAGTCAGGGAGAAACATAGCGTAGCAGAGAGAGCATGGGCTTGAGGTCAGAAAGAGTTGGGTTAAAACCCTGCAACTGCCAACAGTTTGTGTAATTTGAACTTTGGTTTCTGTGGTTGTGCGGATTAATCAGATATCAGATACTGAGAATATATCAGTAACTGATGCACAATAGGCGTCATAAAAGCAAGGCTCATAAAAGTCTTGCTTTTGTGATTAATAGCAAGTCATTTATTAATGCTATCTAAATGAATCCACATAGATAGAAATCTAGGCGCTAAAAACAAAACCTCCTGGTATAAAAACTTCTTTCAACATACAAGATATTTTTGCTCAACAGTAACTGTAAAGTGATGGCTTCTCTCTTTTATAAGCAACCCAAAATAAATATCTATCATTGAATGAGACTTTAGATGGCTATATTGGGGCAGGATTCTTAATCGCAGAAAACAGAATTATGAAGGCTAATTTTAGCAGAAAGGAATTTGTCATGGGGTTTTAGTAGCTTCTGGAAATTCCAGGGAGACCAGAGAAGCAAGGTTGGATGGTATCCAGCCAGGAGCAATGCAGCTCAAAGAGGCTCCAACCATATCAGGTAATGGGGCTTCCAGAAACCCGACTAGAGCCTCTGCTCATCCCTTGGCACCTATGAGCTGAGAACTGGGGACATGAATCTCAGCCGCAGCTACTGCAGAAGAACAGAGCCTTAGCAGCCACACTGACCTGTCTGCCTTGTGTCACCATCCCCCACATGGCTCATTTAGGTCCTTAAAGTCTTATGTGATGCTTGGTAGAATTTAGGTCATTTGAAGCACACAGGGGAAAGTAAAATGTAGCTTTGAAGATTTCCAGACTATAGGACAAGCGAGGTCTTAGCTTGGGTTCCCCCAGAATGCAGAGCCTGAGATAAGGGTTTGAATGTGGATAGTTTATTTGGGGAAGTCATCCCAGGGAATAGGAATTGGGCTTTAGGAAGAACTTTAGGCCAGAGATGATGGCATTACTGTAGTTTAAATTTGACAAGTTTAAGTTTTCCTACCATCAATGGCAATAAAACCTCAAGAACTATATACAGTTTTGTATGGAAATGAATTCAACTGAGTTGTGAGGATTAACTGTAAAAACCAGACCTGCCACATGTTGGAGATGGGGAGAGCAGTTAGGGGGCTATTGTAATAGTTGTACAAGAGAATATAGAACCTGAGATAGAACAGGGACCGTGAGAAGCAAAAGAATGAGACACATAGGATCTAACTGAAGAACCTTAGTGATGAACTGCATCTGGAGGATGAGGAGGATAGTTGGAGATAGTACCGCGTGTCTGGCCTTAGTGCTTGGGAGATTGGCAGTGTCTTCCACTGAGGTCAGGAATACTGGAGAAGGGAGAGACATGGGATAAAAATGGGAAGGGTGATGAGTTCATTTTGCATATACTGGGCTAGGGGGGCCTGTGTACAGTAGATCATCAGGAATGTGGGTCTGGAGTCAGGAGAGGGGGCACAGCTGGAGATATAGATTTAAGAATCTTAAGCATTTAGGAGGAGGATGAAGGAAAAGGAACTGGCAAAGTACACTGAGAATCTCACTACCCGCCCCCCATTCTTGCTAGATCAGACCAGTTTGTCATTTGCAAGTTCCTTGCAAGAGGTCTGAGGCATACAACCTGTTGCTTCTCCTCCTGGGTGCTGGCATTGCCAATTCCGACTCCCTTGAGGTTCTGTCTCTCAGAGGGATGTGGTGTCTGCAGCTCCTTCTAATTCCTCTAGGTCCCTGAAGACAAGCAACCAGGCCCTCTTATTTACTGTTGGTTTATTTTTGAAATAAATTTTACTTCTAATCACTACTGCCTGATATAATGGGAATAATAAAACTAACAAACCCTATAAGATTTAGAGAATCTTGAAAAATTTATATAGTTTTGATTCCCACTCTGTTCCTGACTGCTTTGCTGAGATAGTAACTAGAATTTGCCTTGAATCCCTGCTTTCATTCCCGAGGTGGACAGTATTAATCCTCTCTCTTCTTCTGAGTCCCTCTTCTCAGGGGAAGGACAGGACTCTATAATGACCCACTTTCTGGTATACATCTATGGATACAATTTAGACAAAAAGATATGTGTCCCTTATTCCTATATGGGTAATTTGTAGGCTCAAGAACCTCCAAACCCAGTTCCATACACATTCTCTTGGCTTCTGGTCTGAGTGGGAACAGGACTGACTCTGAATGGTGTCACCAAAGCCGTAGATCAAGGGGGTGTCAAGACAGAGTTAGTTGTCAACTGCTGTACGGAGGCTGATTAAGGTGAGGACAGAGAAGAGGCTGTTAAAATTGGCAGCCATATAGTGACTGGTAATCCCTGAGGAAGTGGCTTCAGAAGAGTGATGGAATTTGATATGCTCATCCAGCTTACATTTAGGCAGGTTAATACCTTCAAGAAAATTGAAACCATTGATAAATTGTCTGTGCCCAAGATCCTGTTGACAATGAACCTCTAAGTCAGAAAATATCTCATTTTCTGTGGACAATACAAGCATCATGTGTATGTGTGTATGTTGTGTGGGTAAGGATAAGGACGGATCCAAATTGAATCACCATTCTGTAATGTAATCACAAGAAACAAAAAGGGAATCCTCGGGAACTCAGGAAGTATTTAGATACTGTCTGAAGCAGAAAAATGTGTGTGTTGAAATGGTAATACTGCTTCTGCTGGAATATCTGGAACAAAGTGCTTTTCTTCCTCAGACAGGTAGCTGTTGTATGTGATGAAGCCTCTCTTTACCATCATAACTTTAACTTTGAAAGGATATAACTACTGTGCAAGTTGTCTGCTGAAGCAATCACAATATATACCAATTTCACTGAAAATCCACTTCTAAATCTCTTCTGACATGTGGCCATTGGTGTTTTACGTGCCTCACTGGATAAACATTGCATGCTTTTAATTAATTATTTATTTATAGCTTTTTATTATAGATTCAGGGGGTACATGTGCAGATTTGTTACATGAGTATATTGTGTAATGGTGGAGTTTGGGCTTCTAGGGAACCCATCATCCAAATAGTGAACATAGTACCCAGGAGGTGGTTTTTCAACTTTTCCCCCTTCTGCTTTCCTCCCTTCTTTTGGAGTCACTTGTGTCTATTGTTTCCATCCGTTACAGTGTTTAGCTCTCACTTTTTTCTGCTTCTGTATTATTTCATTTAGGATAATGACCTCTGGCTGCATCCATGTTGCTGCAAAGGACATGATTTTGTACCTTTTTAATGGCTGTGTAATATTCCATGGTGCCTATGTACTACATTTTCTTTATCCAGTCCACCATGGATGGACAATTAGGTTGATTCCATGACTTTGCTATTGTGAATAGTGCTGCAATAAACATATGAGTCATGCTTTTTTTTTTAAGAAAAATTATGATTTGTTCCAATCTTATTTAAATGTTCAACAGAAAAAACTGGAATCCTGTTTAATAAATAGTTTAAAAGCAATGGAAATTTACTGGGCTAATTCGTGAGAAATTTCAAGCAATTCGATGTAGAATAATCTTAACATCAAACGCAAGAATATATAGTGGGAGGTGGGGAGAACCTGAATTAGAGAGACAGACAACCTTCGTTTTCAGGGACACCACTCCCTGGTACACATCATATTGTGTGTCTGCTCTTGTGTCTCTGAAAGCTCTGTTTCTTTCTTTCTGTAGATGGTTTTCTCTTCATTATTCGAAGTGAAATCTTTCTAAACATGGATCTTTCTAAACTTCCTTCCTTTCTGCCTGCTGTCCTCCATTTAGGCTCTTTCCTGTGGAAAAATAAGATGCCAAGAGGAAGTAAACAGGTAGAACTGGAGGCTTAGAAGAAGGCCCAACAAAACCTGAAGGAGCTAGACATGGGCCTTAAGGAGAAGTCAGAGGAGGAAATATTTAAGGTAAAGAGAGAAGCCTCAGGAGGCATTTATTACTTTCTTTCCATCAGTTGTAAACAACTATTCGTGGGATTTCACAACGCTCTGAAACCCTAACCCTCAGAGCAAGCTGAGCACGATAGAAGAGGCCAGTATGTATGGGTCTGAGTATTTGACACCTCAAATATAAGCTCATAAATAGTCCACAAAAGAAAAACTTATAAGATGAAAAATGGACCTTTTCCATAGAAGAGGCTTCTTCTTTTTTCCTTGCTTGTGTCACTCCTTTCTTCCCTACCCTCTCCACCTGTTTTTTTTGTAACCAGGTTTTTATTGGACACACTAGATACCAGGCCCTATCCTAGGTACTGAGAGTGTAAAGATGGTTGTGTTTGAGGCCCGCAGCTACCCCACAGCATGATGGTACCAGCACAGAGATAAGTACACATTGCTGTAGCCACTCAAGTCATCTAGTTCAGAACTAAATTGGTGCCAGGCAAGACTTGAGGTGAGATCTGAGTTGTGAGTAGTTGCAAGGAAGGAGGAAGAAGTGCATGAGGGGAATAAGGGATGAGAAGGAGGCTGGGAAGGTTCCTAAGTTCTTGGCTTGCTCATCTGGGTAGGTGGTAGATATAACAGAAGAAATAGTTTTAGGAAAAAAGATAATTAATTTGGTATTAGGTATATTGCATTTAAGGTATAGTAAGACATTTTAGTGGCTGTAAAGTTGGCTATTGTACATTCTAGTCTGAAGCACAGGGGGATGTTTGGTCTAAATGTATGTCTCTGGATATATATTATCATACTTATTAATTATGATGGAATAATAATATACTGATATGGCAGAATAAACCTCTCTGTCCTCTTTACCCTCTTTGTCCCTTCTCACCTTCACCCCAGATGCAGAGAATCTTATAGTATGAACAAACATCAAACTATTCTGAGAGAGGCAGTCATTATTAGCTAGAGATAGGTTTGTGGGACCTGCTTCTATGGAGGGTGCTAGAAACGTACCTACCAAGGGGAGAGCCAGCAATAGTCCATGCCACATAGGGTGATGCTGGCAGGGTGGAGCTGGGACCCTGACAGAGGACAGAGGTGTAGAAAGGAAAGAAAACGTGAGACTCAGCAAAGAAGAACATCGTATGATCCCACCCAAGGCAGACTGTGTCTGGACTAGAAGGGAAGATGAGGAAGAAAGAGTGGCTATGCACCATCTTCTATTCTCAGTGATCTCCTAGTACTGAGGTTGTATTATTTCTGGTAATGAGCTATACATTTTTAGCTTTCCAGATGTTCTAGAGCTCATTGCAAGATAATAATAATAGGTAACGCTTACTGGGCTAATTATTAGTGCATTTCCAAGCATTATGCTGATTGTTTACATGCATCATCACAATTGATCCTCACAATAACCTTCTGACATAGGTATTATCACTCCCATTTACAGATGAGGAAGCTGAGACTTAAGAGGGTAAAAGAGTAAAAACAGCTAGTGAGTGATGCAACAAGGAATTCAAACTCAGCCTCCACATCTTTAACCACTGCACTCTGTTGAAGTTTGCAGGATAAAGGTGGGCTGTGGTGGCTCAGGGAGCCTGCAGAGGGAACAGAGCAGAAGTGTGAAGAAGGGGTTAAGAAACAATGGCCTTCAAAAGGTGAGTGGGAAAAGAAGAGCCCCCAGAAGAGACGGAGAAGGAAAAGAAAAGTCAGAAAGGATAGGTGTCATGGGAACCAAGGAAATGAGGTTTTGCCAGGAAGGGAATACTTGGCAGCCAATACTGCAGAAAGGTCAAGTAGGATGAGCACAGAAACCTGCCCATGGAACGTGGCAGAATGTTAGCCATTGGCCTTGGCAGTCAGCCAAAGCCAGATTGGGGCTGGTGAAGGAGAGAATTGGAAGGGAGCAGGTGGAAGCACAAAGAGCTGATGACGCCATATGAAAGTTTGGCTCTGAAGGGGAGGAAGGAATGGGGCTGGAGGAGAATGTCAAGTCAAGAGTCCTTATCGCCTTAGTATGAAGAGGCTTATGATTGTTTACATGCCGCTTGAGTAAAGGAGAGATTGATGGCACAGGATAGAAAGAGGGTGATTGTTGGAGGGACAGAGATAGAGACAGAGAGAGAGAGAGAGAAAAAAAAAGAGAGAGACAGACAGATAGACAGAGAAGCTTCAGAGCCCAGGAGAAACAGCTGTGGCTAAAGACAGAGCCTTCCATTGCTGAGACAGACAGAGGCAGGTAAGGTTGCAGAGGGCCCAACAGGAATGTGAGGCTTCATGCCTGGTGCTCTGTAAAGAAGGAGGCAAAGCCATCTGCTGAGAGCGAGGGTGAAGGAGGTGGGATTGGGGTAGGTTGAGGACAAAGTGAAAGTTTGCTGGCTAAGGTTGAAGGTTATGGATTTTAGTAGCAGCTCAAGTGTGGGACTCCTCCTATCATTAGACACTTAGTCCAAATTTTTACTATCACAAACAGAACAGAAAAGGAATGATTAGCTAAAAATGAATCTGAATTTTTAAAGTTAAACAAAATTGTAATGATTCTCCAGAAGAGACCCAGGGAGGGCAGCTTCAGAGTTAGTAATATTTGAAGAAAAATATCGGTAACTTCTGTCAATATTTTTCAATCAAATTTTTATATCAACTACATTCTTTCATTTTGACAAATTTACTTTTGGCCAAATTGCTTTCTACCAAATTAACCTTTGATTAAGTCACTTGCAGTTGGATTTTATAGGACAGATGCAAAGTTTGGACAAATAAATAAGAGAGCTTATTGGCCAATCATATATATCTTCCTCAAATTTCATCTTTCAAGCCACAGCACTTACTTTTTGGTGTGAGGTAGAAGTATTTTGACAGCTGAAAAAAATGAAAACTTTAGGTAACTGTTTAGGCAGCTATTCTTATTTAGAATCAGAAGTTCCAGTTTACCCATCCAGATAGCTCAGAGACACCAGCATCACAAAATTGTGGATTGTTCAGTGGGTCTGATTTCTAGAAATTTCCCAGAGCTGCCAAACTCAGTGTGAGAAATACCATTGTAAGTAAATTATCTATATTCTAAAATTTAAACAGCAGATAATTCCACCAGCAAATTAAAAGAGATCAAAACATAACCACAAATGATACTAAAATATCAAATTTTAGTAAACTTTAGGGACTTCTAAAACAGTGATTTTTTTTTTTTTTTGAGTCTCCCTCTGTGGCCCAGGCTGGAGTACAGGGCATAGTCTCGACTCATTGCAACCTCCTCCTCCTGGGTTCAAGCAATTCTCCTGCCCAGCCTCCCAAGTAGCTGGGATTACAGGTGCCTGTCACCACGCCCAGCTAATTTTTTTATTTTTAGTAGAGATGGGGTTTCACCATGTTGGCCAGGCTGGTCGTGAACTCCTGACCTCAAGTGATCCAATCGCCTTGGCCTCCCAAAGTGCTGGGATTACAGGTGTGAGCCACTGTGCCCGGCCAATAGCAATTGTTTAAATGATTTTTTTTTTTTTTTGAAATTCAGTTCATAATAATGGTGGCTAAGTTAGTGGAGTAACAAGCATATGAAATTTTCTGCTTCCTGGAATTTGTTATATATGCCCAATTCGCTTATACTTTATTTCTTTTCACACCCCCTACCCTGCCCCAAACTGGCAGAAAAATCATAAGAAACAGAAATCAAATACAAGTACATAACCCATGTATCCATGGGCAAGACTTAAGTCCCTAGTTCATAGTGCTTCCTAGGATGATGATAAAGTCCAAGTAAAGTGTGATAGAGGCATCTCAGGCAGTAGCCCACCAAGGAGGAAGCAGTAGCTCTTGCTACCAGCATCCACTCTATTTTAGACTGAGGGCCCCTCTTCTGAGTCATCCAGTCTTTGATTTTGACTAAGTCTAAACAATTTAAAAAAATCATCCTTTGCCTGTCTTCTGTCTCTTATCCAGCTACTTGAGTTATCAGTTAATCTAGTTTTCTCTAAATCAGAGTCATCTGCCCTTTGCTGGAGGGATCCAGACATCACTTTTGTTTACCTACTCGCAATGTTGCATATACATGAAAGACTTCAGCAGAATTACTCAAATATGCCACACACAGGAGTGGGCTTAGTGGGAGGCAAGGGTGGGAACAAAGGGACTCTGGAAGGATGGGGGCCCATGGAGGCTTGTAGGAGCCCAGGCAAGGCTCGTTCTCTGTTCTTTCCACATCCTCTGGAGTCTTTCTGCTTCACACATTTGTGTCCTTCAAAGAGCCTTCTTTGGCACTTAAAATGGAAGCAGGATGTGCACTTTCCACCACTACTTAAGATTTGTTTAAAGGTTTTATTTTGGAAATTTCCTCTCCGTGTCTCTATATTATTTTATTTAAAGAATGTGTTCTAAACATTTAGAGAGTTTTATTTTTAAATCAAAGAATGTGTGGCAATCATAGCCTTTGTGCTCATATTTAATATCAGCGGGGTTCAAATAAATTTCTTTAACAGCAGTTTTTATTTAAACTTATTACTCCGACCTGATTATCTTCTGCTTTGCATCTTGGCGATTTCTGCTTTAAGTCCTATCTAGAAACCACTATTCGAAGGCAATACTTTTCTTTATAAATTTTCCATAATGTTTCGTTTATCATAGTTTGTTGCCATAAACATCCCTGCCCTGGCCCTAATATTTGCTATTCTTTGAGCATCTGGGCCAGCAAAGTAGCAATTGTGTTGTTAATAAGAGTGACGTGAGATTAAATGTAGTGGACACCATGGGCCTCAGGGCCTTTTAGTGATGATGCTAACTATTCCTTAGCAAGTGGGACCCAGCTCAACATTGTGCATCGTGACTGCAAGGAAGCATTTGAATTATGTTTCCTCTGGGCAAGGGTGAAAAGTCAGAGTGAGACTGATATTGGATTTTCTACCTATATTTTTTTCCCCATTGAGTGTGAATCAGCCATCAATCTCAAGTGAGGATTTTTCTTATAAAAAAGTTCTGCAAGGCAATTCCATCACTTGGGGTCTTCAAAGTTGTCCCTTTCTCATTACCAAATAAATTATTTGACAAATATTATAGGAAAAATACAGCATTCAACAACTACCCCAAAATATTGCATGGCATGAGTTAAACTAGCTGTTGAGATAGAGACAAACAGCATAAGGTTCTTGTCCACAAGGAGCTAACTGTTTTTTGGAGAAGGCAAATATGTTTTAAGTGCTGTAGTCGTATTAACTCTGCTGAGGGTTCCCTACAGTCTTCACAATGGTGGTGATATTTTAGTAGGTTAGGGATGAGAGCATGACTAGGAGTTTGGTGAGCAATAGGAAAAATTATGTTTGAATCTTGGTAAGATCTGTTCATTCAATAATAAGAAGCCTTGTAATATTCCAGGTTAATTACTTAAGATGCCTAAAATGGATAGAGCCAGATTGCAGGGTATATAGACACTTATTAGGTTATCTTGCCTAATATAACCTAATATAATCTATAATGCATCCCCATTCTCTGGTTACTGATCTCCTTTCTGCAACCACATGGGCCACATGGCAGCCATATTTTGCACAGAACCCTGGAACTCTGGATGCTGTTGACTGAACCAGAGCTGGCTGTGATCAAGCTCAGGTCAAGAGACTTTTCCCTGCCTCTGGCCATGTAGATTGGTTTATGAGTAAATAACTGACCCAAGCTCCCCAGTCAGAGTCCCACCCAGATAATTAGGTCTGGGGAAGGGAGAGAAAGAGCGTGAGTCAGAGCAAGTGAGAGATGCACTATAGATAAAAATGGACTTAAAGGGGATCACGGATGGAAGCTGTAAGCTTCCATGAGAAATCGCAGAAAAGAATCTTTGTGACCTTGGATCAGACAAAGATTTCTTTGATTGGACACAACATGTAGGAAACATAAGAGAAAAAAATGGATAAATTTGGACTTCACAAAAATTAAAAGCTGCTTTTTGAAATGTACTGTTAAGAAAATAAAAACAACAAGCCACAGTCTGGGAGAAGATTTTTGCAAAACACATTTTTATTTTATTTTTTTATCTTTTATTTGTTTTTTTTTGAGACGGAGTCTCTCTCTGTCGCCCAGGCTGGAGTGCAGTGACACAATCTCGGCTCACTGCAACCCCCGCCTCCCAGGTTCAAGCAATTCTCCTGCCTCAGCCTCCCGAGTAGTAGCTGGGATTACAGGCGCTCACCACCACGCCCAGCTAATTTTTGTATCTTTAGTAGAGACGGGGTTTCACCATGTTGGTTAAGCTGGCCTAGATCTCCTGACCTCGTGATCCACCCGCCTCAGCCTCCCAAAGTGCTGGGATTACAGGTTGTGAGCCACCACGCCTGGACTGCGCAACACATATTTGATAAGTGACTTATATCTAGAACATGTGAACACTCTTACAACTCAAGAAGAAAACAAAGAACCCTCCAAAAACTGACCGAAGAATTAAACTCCTTACCAAACAAGATATATGGATGGCAAAGAAACACATGAGAAGATTCTAAACATTATTTATTAAGACAATACAAATTAAAACCACAATGAGATACCACTAGAATGCCCATTAGAATGACTAAAATTAAAAAGACTGACCATACCACTTGTTGGAGAGGGTGTGAAGCAGTATATTTACTAATGAAACACAAAATGGTACAGCCACTTTGGAAAACAAAGCCACTTTGAGTTTCTTATACAGTTAAACACACACTTAAAATGTGACCCATGTCTAAGTATTTACCTAAGAGAAATGAAAACATAAACGTATGTCCACACAAAGACCTGTACCTGAATGCTCAGAGCAGCTTAATTCACAATAGCCGCAAACTGGAAACAATCCAAATGTCCATCAACAATGGATAAACCAATTGTGGTGTATTTACACAATGTAACATTACTGAGCAACACAAAGGAACTAACCACCAGTACTCATAACAGGAACACGGATATATCTCTAAAACATTATGTCAATTAAGAAAAGTCATACTATATGCTGTTATGATTTTATTTATATGAAATTCTAGAAAAGTCAAACTGATACCAATGGAAAACAGATTCCAGAGATGAAAGTTGGGGAAAGAGATTAACTGATAAGAGCACAAAGGATTTTTGGGATGATAGAAATCTTTTAATTGTGGTGGTGGTTGCATGACTGTATACATTGGCCAAATACACTTGACAAAGAGTCCATTTTACTGTATATAAATGCCATTCCATTAAAACTGACCAAAAAATGAGTGTGTAGGGGAGCCAGGAGCCTCAGAACATAAACCCTGGGGGCTGGTAGGGCTCTGTCTTCTGCCATACGAATAATAAAGTAGAAAAGTCTGGCCTGCAAAGAGTAGAAGATGAAGTGGATGTGCAGAAAAAGCCAAAGCAGAATGTGGAGAGAGATTTCCAAAGCTATTGGAATCGTTGGTTCCGGCACATACCTGGGATCCAGCTGTATTCCTGCCCTGAGTTCCATGAGTCCCTTATAATAGAGTCTCCCTTGTTGGCCTACGCTGTCTCAGTGGATTTCTGTCACTTGAAATCAAAGGAGTTCTAATTAATAAGGAAATGAGCACCTCTGCAGAGCGTGTCCCATGGGTGTAGTCTTCAGCAGCAGAGAATTTCTTGGTACTTTCCACGAGGAACATGTGCTCTGGAAGCTATTCTTGTTTGGAATTCCTGAGAACAGTAGAAAGGACATTGTGTTGGGGTTTGGACCCTGAATTCTAGGCCTGTCTCCATGACACATGAGCTATATGCAGTCTCGGGCAAGTCTCCTTGTCTCACTGGACTTCCACGTTCTCATATGTAAAAGGGAGAATGAAGCTAGATACATGGCTTGTGAACTTTTCATCCAAATTAGATAAATAACCTAATATATAAAACAGGTCCAAGCGGAGCTGCTCTGGCTGATGTGGAGAGAGGCCTCAGCCTCCCTACCTGGAGGTCAGGAGTGCAGCAGAAAGAGTTGATACGAATGGTTTGTTGTGTTTGAAGATTAAAGAGTGAGAAGCCATCTGCATTGGTTGGAATATAAATACAGAGACTAAGAATGTAAGCATACCTTTAAGATGATGGCAGAGGAAGGCTGACCTAAAAATAAATGTTTGGAACTGAAGTATAAGCTGGAGGACTGAGCGTACCCAGAGCAAATCCATCTGTTATCCTCGTCCTACAGCTCTGTGTCTTTTCTGCATAGCACTTAGTGTTCAACTCCTAATAGAGGCATTAGCTCCATGAAGGCAGAAACCAGATCTGTCTTGTTGACTGAGTCTTTCATGCTTCCAAATTCGCCCAGTTCACCCCAAAGTTCATGACAGCATCATGTCATCGACAGTTCACTTAAGGAGCCAGGACTCTTGTACCTATAGGAAGCCCCTTCCTCTTAGGAGCACCAAACAGTTGCTGTCAACTTCTCCTCCTCTTCCCACTGGTCGTCGGTCTAAGATATGGGATGAGGAGGGAGAAACAACCATGCTGTCTAGAGAGCCATCAGGGGTTTTCTATTTTAACTAATTAATTAATTACCATGGTCTGTCCCTTACCAGCTTCATGTGAAAATGGAGCTTCTGGGTGGATTGAAAAATCTATGAAAACCCAGCTGTGGCAGAGATGGCTCACTGTCCACTAAAAGTTTGCGCTTTTCCTTCCGTGATGTGCCTGTGAAGCAGCTGCCCCGCCAAGGACTACATTCCCCAGCACCCCTTGCTTCTCCGTGTGATTCTGTAACAGATCCTTACAAATGAAATGTGAGCAAGGCGATGTGTGTCACCTACAGATCATATTTGTCATTTGCCCTCAGATCGTTTTCCTTGCCCATCACCTGCTCTGCTCATTCTGTAGGGAATCTGTCCCTGCCAACCACAGTTTTCCAGGCTTCCTTCCCAGCTTTGGCTAGGTTTGGCCAGTGGGCGGGCTGGTTGGAGATGGGAGGAAGGGAGGAAGGGAGAAGCTAGGATATTTTAGCTTTGATCTCTTTGCTTCTGGTGACATCTTTGTGGTCTCAGCTCTTAAGTAACAGCCCCTTCTTTCATGGTCTCAGTTGTCCAGCAGCCGTCTCTGGTTCAAAGGAGTAAGTGATGAGTGAGTTATGAGTGGGAGCAGCTTCCTACTGAATCTCTGGATTGCTTTACCTCCTCTATTTGGCTTTTTGGTTCTTGCTATTGTCCATATCAAATTGCCCCATTGGATTATGTGGCTGGGCTTTGTTTTCCTGACAAGACCCTGACCAATATATAGGCCAAGGTGGTAAAGAAACGGATGTGCTCCCTCTGGTCTCCCGTCCTGTCTCCTGGCTGGGGCCGTAGGTATGTTGGAACACGACAGAAGGAAGCAAAGGGCCACCAGCAGGCTAGAAACACCACCAACATCAAACTATTGTATGAATAAAAAATAAAATTCTGTGTTGCTAAGCCACTGAAATGTTGTGGTTTATTTACTATAGCAGCTAGCCTTATCCTAATGTAGTAACCAAAATGGGAATGGGGACCTCAGGTGCCTTTCCGCTTGGCCTCCTGCCTGTGTCCTCACATGGCCTCTAGGACACTCGCTCTGCAAAAATTTAAAATTAGAGTGAGTAGTATCTATGGTCCCTTCCAAGCCCTATGAATCTGGGACTATGTTCACTTTAAGAGGGTCCTGAATAAGTTGGTAAGTTGATAAATTATAAAAATAGGGATGACTAAATTAAAATATTCTTCATTTCAAAGCAATTTGACTTCTGAAATCATTAATTCATTCACTTATTACCTAACATCAATTTTTTGAAGCGTTTATACCTTTGCTACACATTGAGTTACCAGTAACAGATTTTAGTAAGGCAGGCTCAGGAAAGGGCTGGACAGTAATTGGGCTATGGGTGAGAGAGAATTCAAATAAAAAATGTAAATAGAAATCACAGACCTTCCAGGTACTGACCCTCTGGAGCTTTTGACGCTACCTTAGTCAAGTTGATTGTTCCGGGCTTAGTGGAGTACAAGGAATCCTGATAGTTTTCTAGGTAGGGTTTTATGTAGTTTATTGCAGCCATCATCATGTAGTAGTTTCAGCTTTTGGTCGGAGGTCAGGAGATTCCACTGTGCCATTATTTTGTGTGTGGGTAAGAAAATGTGGCTGGTGTGATGGACAAATGTAACCATATTTTTCTTCTGGACTGTTTTTGGCCTGTTGATGGAAACAGGTTGTTACCAATCCGGCACTGGAGACAGGCTCATCCAGGACCTGATTCAGAAGGCTTTCCTAGTGACCTGTATGCTGGGGCACAAATGTGGTCTGGGCCATTTATTGCCCTGGTTCAGCCACTGGTGCCTGGACAGGATGGTAGTGCATTGGAGGGGATGTCACATCAGGCAGGGCCTAGAGAAGGGCCTGGGGCAATGTCCAGATGTGGAAGAGGGCAGCTGTCATATGTGCTGGAAGCCTGTGAATGGCTCTCTGGAGCTCATGATGGGGAATGTGGGCCTCATGGTGCCTTTAATGGGAAAAGCCGTCAAATGTCAATTCTCCAAAAACTTCAGGGCTGAATTGTTCTTGATAAGTTATTCATTCTGGATAGCTAAGGGTTTATCTTTTAAACCCTCAAACATGTTATTTAACCACACAGAGAAGGAGTTTTTCTAAAATGTATGACTGCCCACAGCCCTTCCCTTCTTGGCTCCAACTTTACAGCCCTGAAAGGGCTCCAGAGAGTACACAAAAATCCAGTAGACGAGATTGTTCCTAAGGCTCAAATATTCTACATTCCTATGATTATGATCTGAAACTAGAAATATCTCTAGAAGGGTAACACTTTAAGCACTTATCAGTTATTTACATTATGAAAACACAGGGGGAAAAGAGAGGGGTTCTTTTCTAGGACCTTGGTGAAGTCTTGGAGCAGAGACTTAGAGTCCGTGAGGATAAAAAGGAGCGACAAAATCACTCCTGGCACTGCAAGACTTAGCATGTTTCCTTTACCCTTTCCTTGTCAGTGAAATCCATTGGCCGTGCCGCACCCTTCTTATCTCTGCTTGGGAAACCACCTCTCCTTTTTTTTTTTTTTTAATACTTTTATTTACATGGACATATTCCATACAATTTACCAGTTTATATGTTTCAATAGCTTTTAGTATATTTACAGAGCTGAGCAACCATCACTATAGTCAATTTTAGAATCTTTGTACTACCCCCCAAAGTAATCCTGATCCCCTTAGCTGTCACCCCCAAATCCTGCCATCCCCCTCCCTGCCATAGGCAAACACTAATCTACTTTCTGTCTCAATAGATCTGTCTATTCTGGACATTTCAAAAAAAAGAAAAAGGGATCATACAATATGTGATCCTTTGTGTGTGGCTTCTTTCACGTAGCATAATGTTGTCATGTTTCATCCTGCTACATCTGTGTATTCATGTATTCATTCCTTTTTATTGCCAAATAACATACCACTGTATGGATATACCACATGTTATTTCCATTCATCAATTGATTGTTTCGGTTTGGGTTGTTTCAATTTTTTGGTTATTGTGAATAATGTTGCTATAAATATCCATGTATAAATTTTCCTGTAGACATGTGTTTTCACTTCTGTTGGGTATATAGCTAGTAGTGTAATTGCTGCATAATAGAGACTGCTAAACTCTGTCCAGGGCTGCTTGTAAAGTTCTATGGGTTGGAGATACTTCTTCATGCTGCAATACTCCTTATTTCCACTTTACTCTTGGAAACTTGGATTAAAAATATGTGTGTATATGCACTGATTTTTATTGGTGAACTTTTTGTTCTACTCTATCGGTGTTCACATGTTTGTTATTGCCTTTGTTGGTCAAAGTCCATCCTGTTTTTGTATGTCATTACCAAGCAGTCTTCACTCTTCCTTACTTCCATTTTGTTTACTGCAGATACATTTCTCTCTTTGGGACTATGGTTTGTTTTTATGTTATGAGTTATAGAAATAACAAGAGGGAGTCTCAAAAAAAAAAAAAGAAATAACAAGACGGAAAACCCAGTTCCTATTATACTACAGACTGGGGGCTGGAAGTGAGGTTAGCAAGGGGTGGGGGAGGCATGTGGGAAGGAGTCCAATTCCTGGCATGTAGAAGACGCCACAGGGCTTGGTGCTATAAGTCCTGTGTGCCCTGGGCCACTCTCCAGGCCTACGCCCAGTGCTGCCTGGGTCTCAGTGCTGTACGTGCTGCCCGGCACTTGCATGAAACACCTGCACACAACAGTTGCCAAGGGCCAAAGAGCTGTTTGAGACGCCATATCCTGTTGGGCATTGTTTCAAATGAAATCAATGACTCTTCCCTGCATTAAAAGAATGTTTTTCAGGAATGAAAAAGAAAGAGAGAAGGAGACCAACAAGGAGCCTTGCTTTAGAGAAGGAACCCATGTGCAGCCACCACCCTGCCCAGCAGCGTGTGCCCCGTGCAGCCAGGCCCTCCCTGCTGCCTGCTTCCTCCTGTGGGTTGGGGGACAGCAGTGAGATCCCCGGTAGAAGGCCAGGAGGAATCTGGGCAGCTGCATGCTTCTTGAGCATCTTCTCCCTCCTTGCTCCTGTGTCAATTTTTCCTTCTTTTCTTTATTCACTCAACAAACATTTGTTGAGTGCCATTATGTGCCCAGCACTGTGCTAGGCACTGGGACACAGACATGTTCTCTGCCCTCATGAAATGTATAGCCCTCTATCCCCTCTTCCTTTCCTGCCTCCTTTTCTACCTTGCTCTCCATTTATTTGTTCCTCCTTTTCTCCTTATACTTTTTTATTTTAATGTGTTAGAGTCACATGTTTTTTTTTTTTGAAAGATGTTTCCATGTCAGTGTTTCATTTTCTAGACTTACACAGAGAGAACTTAGAGTTGGGAGGCTTTGCCATGGCCTATGGGCCCACTGCATGTTCCCAGTGGCCTCAGCTCTTCCTTGGAGAGGATAAGGCAAGACCTCAAGTCTATATCAAGAAATGTGGGAGCCATGCATTCTCCACATCTGTGCTCTTGCTACTGGCTGCAAGGAAATTGGTGCTGCTCAGAGAAGTGGACAAGCTCCAGGGAGGGATGAAGAGTGTGTGTGTGTGTGTGTGTGTGTGTGTGTGTGTGTGTGTGTAGGGGGTATTTGAGGGAGATGGCATAGAGAAACACTGATTAGAGATGTTACAAGTCCCCCAAACTCAGTTGGGCCACTTGACTCACCCCTGGATACAGCCCAAAAGTTTGCTTTGGAAGTGCTTCCTGGCTTGGAACACTTGTTCTTAACTCCATTAGGATGCCATGGGTCTTAAGATCTTTTCTATATTGGAATGTTTGGGGCGATTAGACTTAAGTCCAAGGCCCTGCCTCTACCCAAATCATCCGAGCACGGGTTCTCTTCATAGTCAGGTGTGAACAGTAGGCTTTGCCTCTGCTTGAGTCATCGCTTTTCCTTGCAGAGAAGGCACAGCTGCATTCCTGCCTTCTCTGAGATCCTGCCTGCTGGATGGCCAAGGGCCCTGGGCCAGAGTGAAGAGGGGAATTTAAAGTAGTGCACTTCGAACTATTGATAATGAAGTACTTATGTATTTTGTTTTGTTTTTATTTCCAATCATTTGTGGACTGATAATCTTTTAAATAAAAAAAAAATTAAAAAAATTTTAAATTGACAAATAATAATTTTACATATTCATAGCAGTACATAGTGATGCTCCAATATTATAAAGTATAGTGATCAGATCAGAGTAATCAGCACATCCATCATCCCAAACATTTGTCATTTCTTTGTGTTGGGAATATTCAACATCCTTCTTCTAGCTACTTAAAACTATATGATATATTATTGTTAACTACAGTCATCCTATGGTGGTATAGAACACTAGAACTTATTCCTCCTATCTAGCTGTAATTTTGTGTCCTTTAACAAATCTCTTCCTATCCCTCCTTTCCCCCTACCCTTTCCAGCTTCTTGTATCCTCTGTGCTGCTTTTTACTTTTACCAACTTATTATTATTTTTTTTTAGTTTCCACATATGAGTGAGAACGTGGTGTTTAACTTTCTGTCCCTGGCTTATTTCACTTAACACAATGTCCTCCAGTTTCATCCATGTTGCTGCAAATGACTTGATTTCATTCTTTTTTATGGCTGAATAGTACTCATTTTCTTTATCCACTCATCTGTTGTTGGATGCCTGGGTTGATTCTGTATCTTGGCTATTGTGAACAGTGCTGCAATAAACGTGGGGGTGCAGGTGTTTCTTCAATATAATTATATCTTTTCCTTTGGATAAATACATAAAATACAACAAAAATAAAATACTAGAAAAATGAAAAGGAAAACGGCATTCAAAACACAAGCTCTAATTTTTTATCGTTAGATTTGATAAATATTAAATTGCTCTGAAAAATTGTCATAGTAGTTCCCAATACTGTTTCTGTGCTTTTCTTGTTGCTAACCAGTGATGGATTGCGGGTAGACAGCAGTCTGTGGACTGGTCTCCACCGCCTTCCCGTGTCCGCACCCCTGCCCCACGGGGGTAGCCATCTCCTGCCTGGCTGGAGGGTAGGAACATTGGTGGGCTGAGGGCAGGCTGTGGAGATTCTTCCCCATGGTGTGGGGTAGGGAGCAGAAAGCCCCACCTGAGTCTGATGTGTGTTCTAAGATTTAGCGTTTCTTAGATACCAGTTTCGGTACTGAGGAGCCCAATCTTCTCAAGTTGGTTTTGGGTACAGGACTCGTCACCCACAGAAAAGCCACGGTCGTAGACATAGGAATGGCAGAAGCCAGGGCAGTTTCAGCAGGCCAAGTTCACGGACCCTCACTTAGGGCCCTCCTGTTAAGGTGGCTCAGCTTCCAGCTTTCTCAGGCTCTTGGCGTAAATCATCAAGACAGAGATTCTGTGGGTTCAGTGAGGAAAAAGGTTCACCTCAGTTCAATGAGCGGCGGGCTAAGAGATGGCGTCTCAAAGAGAAAGGAGTTAATGGCGGCCTGGGACCCAGGGCAGATCTGGGCGGAAGCTGCTGCCTGTGGAAAGTTGGAAACAATGTGCCAGTTCTCAAGCAGGAGAAAGGTTTTAATCATTCAATTGCAGGGAGAAATTCCTGGCTCTGCCCTGTGCAATCAGCTCATCCCCCTGGGTCTCTAAGTGTGCTGAAATGTTGCTTCCTTGCTCCTGGTGTAACTACTCACTTAGCAAGCAGGAGTCTCCGTGGAAGGCGCTGACCTGTGATTTATGTGCCATAAAAGGGCCGGGATGTTTGATGCCTGTACTTATCTGCCTGAGAAGAAACATTAAATGAGAGCTAATGGACCCTAGGCTCCTAATGTGGCTGCCGCTTTCCGAATGCGCGCGCACAGGCGCTCCATTTCAATCTGGCTCCCTGGCCGGGCCAAGCTGATTATTCACCCTGCATATCTCAGCGAAGCTCAAACACTGCCACAATCACAAGAAGCAGAAAGGAAAGGCCCACCAGCCACTGTTTTCCTCTTCTCATACTGTCACCACGGAAGGTCTCTTGCCATGAAGGTGTTTAAAACCTCCAAAGTTAGAAACACAATGTGAAGCAAAAATCCAAGCTGATGACACCATTTCAAATGATGGTTTAACAATCCATACTTCCAGATGGAAGCTCCAGATAGGAGGCCTCCTTGACTTTATACTGAGCAGTTTCTTAAAAAGGCAGAGTCCACTTTAATCCAGAATGACTGTATTTTGCTTTAACTGGTCAGCTGGTGGAGTGGGCCCTGGATTGGGTAGCTCTGGGTCTCTACCAGAAGCAGACTGTAGGTGGCACTGCAACGCAACTTTAGTGCACCGCGGCGCGTGCTAGCGTGCAGAAAACCGGGGGAGATTTAGTGCTCCGAGAAATTAAGCCCTTTAAGGAAAGGAGCACAAAAATCACCACTTAGAGGTTGCTGTAGAAGCTTTGGGGCCACTGACCATCCTCTCCAGGGACCGAATGGCTAAATGGCAAGGATGATGTGGTAGGGAATGTATACCTGGTGATGGTTTGCAAAATCTTGACGTAAGAATCACCACTGTTTCATGTATGTAGGAGATAAGAAGGCAGGGGAAAGAATGAAAAGCCTGAGAAAACACAATAAGGGTGAGAGAGAAATGGATTTTTAAATGACTATGATTATTTTATTTTGAAGAAGAGTTTGAAGTACATGAATTTCCTCTGCGTGTATACTCCCACCTGACCATTGAATTAGGGTTAGTATAGTTAATAGTTATAATAGAGAATCATGGTAAGTAACTGATTAAAGGTAGTTTATTCATGAGTGACAAGATGAATCAAGAAAGAAAAATTAAGGGAAGCGTCATGAAATGTCTTTTCTCATGGGCCACATGCTCTAACATTTGAGCTAATTCTAGGCTTATGCTATAAGAAATAACTTCATCTGCAGTTTTTGTGGACTTAGTTCAGATGTGGATGCTTTTGGAGATGAATGTAAGGTCCTCATCTGAACCTCATTTTCCCATTTGCAAGGATTCGTTCCGTCTATTTCTGTTTCTAATGGTTTTCAAAGTGTGATTCCAGGAATAGTGGCATTGGTATCACCTGGGAACTTGTTAGAAATGCAAATTTGTGAGCCCCACTCCAGACCTTCTAAATCAGAAGCTGAGGATGGGGTGTAGCAATCTGTTTGAGCCAGTCCTCCAGGTATTTCGGATGCATGCTGAAGTTTGCACACACCTGCTCTAAGGAGTCCCTCAGATCGGTATATGGGGGAAAAGTGAGAACAGATAGATTACTCAGGAAACATTGAACCTTACAATGTTTATTAATAGCTGAGTGATATATGCTGGGGTTACAATGAAGAAAACATGGTTCTCCTCTCAAGCTGTTTATAATTTAGTGGGAAAACAGGCATACTTACAATGTTAAATGGAATAACTACTCTTTGAAAATAGTAATTCTGCCTAGAAAGGGGGGAGGAGAAAGGCTTATAGGGTGATGGGGAACATTTGAGCAGAGTCTTGAAGGATGAGAAGACTTAATAAGGCAGAGAAGGGCTTGTAGCTTTTATTATTTATTTTTACTTATTTTTTGAGATCAAGGCTCACTCTGTTGCCCAGGCTGGAGTGCAGTGGCATGATCAGGGCTCACTGCAACCTCAACCTCCTAGGCTCAGGTGATCCTCCCACCTTAGCTTTCTGAGTAGCTAGGACTACAGGCCTGTGCCACCATGCCCGGCTAATTTTTGTATTTTTTTTTGTGGAGACAGGGTTTCAGCATGTTGCCCAGGCTTGTCTTGAACTCATGGGTTCAAGTGATCTGCCCGCCTCGGCCTCCCAAAGTGTTAAGATTACAGGTGTGAGACACCATGCCAGGCCTGCTTATAGCTTTTAAATGTTGTTGAATATTGCCAGAGAGTTTTGTCCACCTCAAACCATCAAGGAACCAAGCATATTGAGAAAGATTGAGTTTTCTTTCCCCTACATTTGGTTAAAGACACGGGCTTTGTGAATCATTTATTGAAAGGGAAAATCTGGCTAGCCTTGGACTTTTGCTCAGCACCAGTAGTCAATGAAGTAATGTCTAAAATTTCTGAGGAAAAGAGTGAGTCAAAAATATTATATCCAGCCAAGGAGTTGGTCAAATGTAAAGATAACAGGTAAACATTCTCGTGCATTGACCCAAGAATTACAGGGTGTACAAACACTTCTTGGAAAAAAAGTTACTCAGTCACAAGATGAAGCCATACAAGAGGTAAATCAAAATAAAGGACTCAGGAATGAAACAGTCACAGTGAAGGACTGGTAGTGGGCATTTAATTCATGTAAGTGTAAGAACTAAGTCTAAACAAAAGTAGAAATGAATGGTAACAGAATGGAGAATGAATGTTATAATCCTTATCAGGGAACATGGGTGGAAGTGTAAGAGTACTAATTTCCTCATCTTTCTTAGCATAAAGTGTTTTTGTTTTTTGAATGACTGGCCGCTTTATATTTTTAAAATATATATATTTTTCTTACCCTAGAAGGCTCTTTTAAGAAATAATACCATTACTGGCAAAGAAATGTTTATTTGAAGTTTATTCTCCTTCACTTTCTTCAGTTTCTTTATCCCTTGTTAAGTAAAACAAAGTTTTCTAACTTTCCAAAAATTAAAGCTAGCTAATATAGAATAATCTCATTTTAATTAGCTTATTTCTTTTCCTCCCTGCCTTTGATCTGTCCATCTTTCTATCCATCCTTGGCTAATCTCTTACTCTCATGGTTTTAACTATTATCTCTTTGATCATGGTGTTCAAATATTTATTTATTTATTTATTTATTTATTTATTTAGAGATGGAGTCTCACTCTGTCATTCAGGCTGGAGTGCAATGGCACAATAATAGCTCACTGCAGCCTCAAACTCCTGGGCTCAAGTGATCCTCCTGCCTTAGCCTCCTGAGCTGTTGGGATTACAGGCTCACACCATCACACCCAGCTAGTTTATTTTTATTTTTGTAGCGGTGGGCTCTCCCTATGTTGTCCAGGCTTGTCTCAAACTCCTGGCCTCAAGTGATCCTCCCACCCCAGCCTCCTGAGTTGTTGGGATGGCAGGTGTGAACCATTACAGCTGGCCCAAGTATTTATCTCTGATGATTCTTCTGAGTTGCAGAATTATATATCCAATAGCCCACTGGATGGACAGCTCCACTTGGATGTCCAGTGGACACTTCAACATGTTCAGAAGAAGACTCATTTTCTTCAGCTTCCAAATCCAGATTTGCTGCTCCTCTTATATTTTCTTTCATGGTTCATGATATTACCATCAACTTGGTCATCCAAGCCAGAAACTTGGAATCATCCTAGATTCCTTATCTCTTTATCCTTCTCATCCAATCTATCATTAACACCACATCCAAGCCAGAAACTTGGAATCACTCTTGATTTCTCATCTCTCTTTCAAGCTTCCCATCCAACCGGTCAACATCACTTCCTAAATATTTACTTTTCCCTCTTGTCTTTATCCTAGCTATCCTTGATCTAGGACAGAGCCTCACCAGGGTCTTTGATAATAGCTTCTAACTGGTCTCTAGGCCTTCTTGGCTTTTCTTTGTATTCACTTCCATTGTTTATATTCCTGCCAGAATGATCTTTCTAAAATGCAAGTTTATCTTGTTATTCCCCAGCTAACATCCTTCAAAGGTTCCCTATTTCCCTAAGGATAAATTGTAGGCTACTTAAATACACCATCTTCTGTCTCTGTACTAATAGGCAATAGGCACTATTTTTATCCTGACATGCTGAGATGTGGACAGCTGCTGGTTCTTCTGTTTATAATTGTTTTGTGTCTGTTATGGCCTGGATGACACTTGCTTATTTGTTGAAACACAGCTCAAGGGTCACTTCAGGAAGTTTTCCCAGACCTTGGACTAAGGTTTTCTCCTCTGTCCTCTGTAGCACCTTTCACATATCTCAGTTGTGGCACTGAGCATTTAAGAACTGTGTATGTGCTGGTCTCTCCTACTGTCATTGCAAGTTCCTCCATGTTAAGGTGTGTGTGTGTGTGTGTGTGTGTGTGTGTTTTCGTTCACAATGCCTACTGTACAGCATGGCACATAGTAGGTTTACAAAGACTACTGAAGTGAACTAAGCAATCCTGGCATATCTTTCTATCAATGCCAGATGTACTCTCTCTCCCTTGGGCACAATTGGATAAACACCAAATTCGATAGTGCTCCATTTTTCTGAACTCTGGGCAGACCGCCTTCCTTCTGTGGACACATTCTTTCTTCAGATATGTTAATACTATTGATTAAGTCGAAGCTTTCTTTTAGAGCAATCACATTCCAGTCATGTCTCTGTAGGCTGCATCCTAGACTCCTTAATTAGATTTCTTCATTCCTTCATTCATTAGTTCATTTATTCTATTCATGGATGACTGTATGTTTAAAAGGCATCTACTAGGTTTTTAGTAAAACAGCCCCCTTTGTATTGATGGCCCTCACTGTGGGGCACAAAGTGTGAGCCCAGTGGATGCTTCAGTGGGTGGGATGTGTGCATAAGGTAGGCGCCAATAGCAGGGGAGGGCTGGAGTCCTGACTGCTAAGTCCAGCCTCAGGCAAATTCCTCAGATTCTTGAGAACGGTCTAGCACAGAGGTTCATATCTCTAGTTTTGGAGGGAGGCAGGCTTATTTTTGAATTTTCAAATTAACAGCTGAGTGGACAGTTTCCTTACTTGTGAACGTCTTCATCTGTTAAATGAGGTTAAGAGCAGGACTAACATAGGATTGTTTTGAGAATTAAAAAAAGACAAAAAAAGTGCAAGGCAGATGACAAGCATGTGACAAATGGTAGTCAACCTTATCAACCTCATCATCATCATTTAACAACAATGAATGCTCTTAGTCTGGTCTTAACCTGACTATTGGTTGGTTCTTCCTCAAATTGGGATGTGATTTAGTCAGCAGTGATAGGAGCCTGAGAAAGACCTCGTGGACATCCCGGGCACCAGTTGCCTTTTCTGCTTCTGTTAGGAAATGCATTGAGTTTTTAGGGACTCTGTTTATACAGAGATTATTTAGCATTTTTATTCTCTGAAGCTGCTGGCATAGCTTCAGCCTGTAATTCTAAAGAGAAGGTGTTTAGCTGTGCCTTTCTTTGTTTGTCGGGAACATTTCTGTAGATAAGCACCCTGCACAGTAAATAAAGTGCATTGTTATTACATTGCCTAGCAATTTACCTGTAACAGACGGCTGTGCCTGCTATAATGACATGATAGCTAATCCATAGCCCTGCATGATTTTATCTTCTTCGGAAGGAGGCTGGCAAGTTTAAAGGGGACACCCTCAAAGATCAGCCAGGGGAAACCACTTCTGGTTTCTGTGAGTTTTTTTTGCATAGAGTACACCAAAAGTCTGGTGCCCAGATTTTGAAAGAGTGCTTAATTTCAGGATCAATTACCTTAAGCTTCCCATAAGTAGGTTCTACCTAAAGCTTCTGTGGAAAAGCAGTTTGATTTAATTAAGGAAGTGTCTCAGTCCTTGAGTCTGTGCTTAATACAGAGGTTAATTTTTTTTGCTTACTGCATTAGAAGTTTTGGATATGCAAATAGCCTGTCATCCAACTTGCCTTAAAAGTAAATAACAGTTGCCTTTGGCAGTGGACAAATAACACTGATTTTGTTTATTTAGCTTCCTGTATGCATTTTGATAAAGCCCTCAAAAAGACGTTATTATGTCCAAAGACAAGAGCTATTTTATAACACTATAATATTAGTGTGACACAATTTACCAAATACCAAAACAATGTAGTGTCACCATAATTTTCAATATAAACAATAGAACTGGACTTTCAATTGTACCTTGTTTCCTGGGGTTTGCTGTTGTTTGTTTTTCTGACTAAACTAATCTGGAAGGAATGGGTTGGATTTGGACTTCTCAGAGGCTATGTCCCCTTCTGGAAAGGGTACAGACTTGGAGTTTAACCCAGGTTGCACTCTTGGCTTCAGTCATTAACAGCCCTATGATCTTGGACAAGTCATCTACTTTTTTGCAGTCTTTTTGTTGCTGTTGTCACAAAGCTTGTTGAAGATACTGAGCATTTTTTAGGAATTACTTCTCTAAGATCTCATAGCTTAGAGAATATCTTTCATAGCTTAAATATTTCTGGCAGTGTTAGTTATAAGGAACAAGAATGGTTTCAGGCTGGGCACAATGGCTCACACCTGTAATCTCAGCACTTTGGGAGGCCAAGGTGGGTGGTTTGCTTTAGGTCAGGAGTTCGAGACCAGCCTGGCCAATGTGGTGAAACCCCATCTCTACTGAAAATATAGAAATTAGCCAGGTGTGGTGGCACGCGGCTGTAGTTCCAGCTACTGAGGAGGCTGAGGCACGAGAATCGCTGGTATCCAGGAGGCAGAGGTTGCAATGAGCCTGGATCACACCATTATACTCCAGCCTGGGGGACAAAGTGAGACTCTGTTTAAAAAAAAAAGTCACAAATCTGGGAAATTTCTCATGTTGGTACCAATTGCTTTTCCTCATTAATTCCTCCCTGACCTTTCTCCTATGAAAAAAAAAATGTGCCTCCTTACATTTCAGGAGTTTAGGTAGGAGTTAGGTAGGGTGATTGCTTGCTGGTAGACTATTATATCTCTCTAATCTGTCTATTTCTCTCCATCTCCAGCACTACCAACAGCTAACATTTATTGAAGGCTTACAGAGTGCTGAGTGCCCCACAGGCATGATCTCATTTAATCCCCACCAAAACCATTATTATTGCCATTTTACAGGTGGGGAATTTGAGGCTTAAAGGGGTGAAGCAAATTATCCAAGGTCACAGAGCTAATTAGTATTAGACTCCTGGTCCGATATCTCACCAAGACTCAGGTGGAGGACTGGCAAGAGAACTAATAACTGTCTTCCCAGCTCCTTCCTTCTTTCGTGTCAACCTGTTCTCCACATGAAAACAAAGTGAGCTTTTGAAAGAGAAAACTCAGCACTCCCGTGCATCATCCTCCCCCTCCACATGTTAATAATCTCCATGATCTGCCTTCTGTCCCTTTCATCGCATCTCACACTGCCCTCCTCTTGCTCTCTGCTCTGCCTTTGTGGCTGCCTTTCAGTTCCTGTTATATGCTTCTCTCCTGTCCTCAGAGTCTTTGTATATGTGGTTCCTTTTGTCTGGAACATTCCCCCTCCTCTTGTTGCTTGTGGTCCCAATCACATTGGCTCATCCATTCTCCTTCAACCTTCTCCTGTGAACAAAGTGCATTTCACTCCTACTACCGATGTAGGATGCTGCCTGCTGGTGGGCCATTTATGTCACTCTGGCCTCTACTCGTTCTTCAGCTCGAAGATGCATTCATTTCTGACTTCAGATTAAGCTGGGTTCCCTTGTGCAGTGCTCTCTTAGCCACTGGTGCATTTTCTTAGGCATTTATTAGGATGCATAGTTAGAAAAATTTTATCCATATAATTATTTGATTAATATCCATCTATTCTACCCCTGACTGGAAGTTTTATGAGGATAAGGATTGTGTCCACTTTAGCTCATTTTGTATCCTCAGGGTCTAACATAACACTTGGCACACGGTATTGTTATTTACTAGGTTGGATGAAAGCTGAGCTTTACAAACTGGGAAGGCTAGGGATCAATCCTGAGGTTTCTTAGCATTCTCTGTTCCTGGAGGAGTAAGCAGCATGTAACTGTGTGCCCTCCGGCCTGTGTGCGCATGTCTGCATATGTGTGTGTGTGTGGCAATGTACATGCACGCACACACACACATACCTTCCCTCTCTCCATTACAGGCAGCTGAACCAGGAAGGTGAAGAATATTTTTCATGGCGTTATTTTTATGATAATCTATTTCGATGGTTAATTTGGTTTAGGACACTGATTTATCACCAGTTTATAGATCTCTCTCTCTCTCTCTTTTTATTGTCCTATTTGAATTATAAGGATGGCATGTGTGAAATGGAACTTCTTGGCCTATTGTTCTGCTTCTCACGCAACCAGTGTAGTTCAGACAATAAAAAGATCTATAAAATTAATATATACACAGAATGAGAGAGGAAAGAGAGGGACAGAGACAGAGAAAATGGGTAATGCTTTGGAACTGGATGCCACATTTATCTCTCTCTGGTGAAGTTCAGAATTAAAATTTACATGTGGAGGAGGCATAAATGAGGTATGAAGGTGTTGTTCTCTCATGTGGAAAGAAGCCTCTGTTACAAGAAAACATATTTTTCTCTCGCTTTTAGCAATTTTAAGGACTTACAATTGCTGGTCTAACTTTAGAAATATGTGCTCCAAAGGTATGACTTTAATGAAATGAAATACCAGGCCACTTAGATTACGTATTACCTAGTCGGCCAGATATGTCCTAATTACATCACCGACAGGCATCTGCAATGGATATCTGCTTGTGAATTTTTCTCTAGCACCTGGTGCACACCCGGTGCATAGTAGGTGTTCAATAAAAGTGTAACTGAACGAGCGCCAAGAAGGCATGGCTGGTGTGTTGGTCTCCTGAAGTACAATCTGAACCTCACTGAGCCTTTACTGGGGGAAAGGAGTGGGCCCCTTTCCCCTCATGCTTTCTGGAGGCTATGCCACAAGATGTGCTTTTTGGGCAAACTCTTCCTTTTTTTTGTCTCTTGGTTTTCTTCTTGGTTTTGTTACTCTGCCCACAGTAGCTGTTGACAGGTTTTTTTTTTTTCAAAAAGTGAGGGGGGTGATTCTAGTGGAGTACTTGATCCTGATAAAGTGCCTTCTGAGTGGAAAACAAACAACAGCCTTCCTACCTTCTGAAGAGGTGTTTTGAATGACCAGGTGGCAGCTCCCACATGTGATTTCACGTGAGGTTCTTGGATTGACTATTTATTGCTATGCTTGAAATGATGGTTATTATTGTTACAAATATTATTATGCTGAGGAAGCCAGCTTGCAAGCACAGGCAGCTGCATTGTTTACAAACATAATTAATGAGGTGATTTTTAATATCAACAGCTCAGCACCAGCCTTCCTAAAGACTGTTTATGGCCTGGGCCACAGAGCCATTTGTAGCTTCTACAGCATGTCTATGGCGGGGTTGCCTCTAAGACTCATTTCCTTTGGCTGGGACCTGGTTTATTTTATGAATGACAAAAATAAACCCCTACTTGTTGCTGACAAGGAATGGTTTATGTCTGACAAGCCCAGGTCTACCAAAAGATAAACACAGGAATACTTTTCTAAGAAGTGAACGTGTATTTCTTCACAGCTAGCTTCTGTATTTATACAGAAGTCATCTAACTGAGGTGGTTGTCCTGGGGGATTGGAAAGGAATGGCACATTCTCTTTCTAAACATGGTAATGTTTTGTGTGATATAATGCTCTGTCAACGTTGGTAATATATCAGTATTCGAAAAAAATGGCTTATCCTTCAACTAGTCTTTTGTTACCTGTGGCCTTACAACTGAGGCCTGTTACATGACCTTAGACTTTTATTCCATTTAGTTATATTTCAGTGAGGGATTTGAACAAAACATTTTCTCTCCTCTAAATTTGGCCTGGCACAGCATTTTGAAATGGACTCTAAGACAAGCCACTCTTTCTTGATAAGTAATAGGTTGAATGCATCCTTTGCCTTTATTTTTTCCCTTGCTTCCCTGATTTTGAATTTTGGGGTTCTGATAGTGATTGGTAGCTGGTGTATCCCAAGTTAAAGAGATAAGACTATTCCTGCGAGATGCCCACACTTGAGCACCTTCCCAACCAAACAGATGAAAGACTCTTCCACCTGTGTAATAAAATGGGAACTAATCACCTTTCTAGGCTCCACTATATTCAACAGCAAGAAAATAAGTGCCAGTCCGATTCCTGGCTTGTTTCTTACATTTCAGAGGTTAGACAATTTAATTGTTTACTTAGACTTCTTGTCTTTTCTCCTATACACTGCAAAGGAATTATTGTTCTTCTATTCCCTTGTAACAGTGGAATTGCCTGGTTATGCCTGTTCAGTGAAAGGCAGTAAGTTAGAGAGAGATAAAAAGATTAAAATAATAAAAGTGACCAGGGATAATGAAAATCTGCCATCTTGCTTTTCTTGTAATTCCCAGGCAAATGCCTCTGAAACATAGTTTTATGATCTTGACTCCAAGTATCCTTGTTTATTACTTTAATCCATTGCTGGCATCTCTGGAGTGAGTGATGAGAAGTTAGCGAATGCCCCAGGTTTCACAACTTTAAGTGTGAAGTAAGTAAGAGTGTTCATTTAATACAGCTCCACATTTACCCAGCATCTGGGATATGTACCCGCCCCCCTCAGGGAGCTTACTCTTTCTCAGAGGAGATAGAAACAAATGATTATAATCTGTCTCTGTAAGTGCACTAATATTCTTCTAAAGAGAGTTGTTTGTTTGATCTGCTTGGCTGCTGGGATTTTCATTCTCCTGATTGTACTAATGAATAGTAAAGAGAAATGGAAGGTGCCAGAGGGAACTAAATTGATTTATGTAAGAAAGGACATGAATCTACCAGCAAGACAGAAAATAATATATCTAGAAGGTATGAGAAGGGACCAAGAGAAGGGGGGTGCTGAAGTTGAAAGAAATAATCAGAGGTAGAGTTTGGGGGACCAACTGCTATGATGACTAGGACTTTTGGGGACAGAGAGACCCAAAGAGAATTTTTATTTATTTAAAAAAATTGAGAT
Source organism: Theropithecus gelada (assembly GCF_003255815.1). Taxonomy (NCBI): domain Eukaryota; kingdom Metazoa; phylum Chordata; class Mammalia; order Primates; family Cercopithecidae; genus Theropithecus; species Theropithecus gelada. The sequence goes on along the minus strand of NC_037675.1, from coordinate 35,237,808 downwards.
ATAGCTTATATAAAATGCACAAATGTTAAGTGTACTGCTCAATGCATTTTTACATATGAATACACTTGGGTAACTACTACCCACATCAAGATATAGAACACTTCAGTCTCCCCAGAGGGCTCCCTTACACCCTTGTCAGTAGCTCAAGAGAGATCATTATTCTGATTCTAGTCCCATAGAGTAGTTTTGTGACTTTTTAAACCTTACATATGTGAAATCATATAGTATTTATTGTTTGTTTCTTATTTCTTTCCTTTGGCTCTATGAGATTTATATGTGGTTTTGTATGTATCAGTAATCTATTTTTTATTCTTGTGTGGTATTCCATTGAATAAATATACCATAATCAACTTCCCCATTTATCCATGGGCAAATTAATGAATATGCTCATTGTCTATGTTAATGGACATTTGGGTTGTTTTCAATTTGGGAGCTATTTTGGGCAATGCTGCTGTGAATATTGTTGTGTGTGTCGTTTCTGTTTGGTAGACACTTAAGAGTGTAATGCTGGGTCACAGGCTATATGTGTATATTTAACTTTTGTTGATACTGTAACATATAATAGTTTTCCAAAGTGGTTGTACCAATTGGCATCCTCTGCAGTAGTGTAAGGTGCTCTAGTCGCTCCATATCTTTGGTAAACCTTAATGAGGAATTTTAGAAAGTCTTTCTGGGTGTCATGTAGTATCTTTTGCCCCTTTGTTGCCCTTTATGAGGCTTCAGCAAAGCCCCTGCATTTGGAGCCAGATGGGCATTGGATTCCTCGCATTTCCTGTCAAAAGCAGCAAGCCCAGGTTCCCCTGGGTTTGAATCCTGGCTTTTCCATTTTCTAAGTGTATGTTCTTAGGCAAATTAGTTTTTGCTTATTTTATTTTATTTTTTGCCTTCTGAAACTTTTATTCTTCATCTCCACAATGAGAATCAATCATAAAACTATTATGCAGGGTTTTAATGAGGATTGGATGACAGAGTGTACATAAAGCCCTTTGCACAGGGCCTGGCATATAAAGAACTCAAAAAAATTAGCTTTTTAAAAAAAGAACAAACAGAAAAACAAAAACAAACAAACACAAACAAACAAACAAACCTATTAACTGAAGTGAGAAAATTCCAAACTCTAAGCACCGGAGGGTAAAGTTGGGAGACCTAGGGCATCTCTCCACATCCATCTGGAGACTCTTCTTTCACAGCTGTCCCTTAAAAGCTTAGACTTTGATTCGAAGAGGCAATCGTTCCCTAACACCGTAAGTCTGTACCCCTTTTCTGCATCCTAGTAGGTAATTGTGACTTTTCAGATATAGCTTTTTTTTTTTTTTTTTTTTTTTTTGAGACAGAGTTTTGTTCTTGTTGCCCAGGCTGGAGTGCAATGGTGTGATCTTGGCTCACTGCAACCTCCGCCTCCTGGGTTCAAGCAATTCTCCTGCCTCAGCCTCCCGAGTAGGTGGGATTACAGTTGTACACCACCATGCCTGGCTAATTTTGTATTTTTAGTAGAGACAGGATTTCCACCATGTTGGCCAGGCTGGTCTTGAACTCCCGACCTCAGGGAATCTGTCTGCCTCAGCCTCCCAAAGTGCTGGGATTACAGGTGTGAGCCCCTGTGCCCGGCCCAGACATAGCATATTTAAGCTTAGCTTTTATGAAGACATAGGTACACTAAAGTCATCCTTTTCTGACATCATCAACCACCATCACTGAGTAATTTTTTACAATACTTAGAATTTCCTCTCAAAGGAGATTGGTAACACTCAAGGTAAGAGAAGATTGAAGAAAAACTTTAAGAAGAAAAAAGGAAAAAATAAAAAGAAAGCCTATTTAATTTTATGGTTGATGCAACTTGTTACATGTGTGTCCTGCCAGAATAAATCGGATCATCTGATTTTCAAATTGCCGGGTCTATTGTTTCAGAAATAGAGGATGTAAATAATTTCAGTGCAATCTCCTGGATCTGGACCTCTCTCATCCAGAACTGTTATCAGCATTAGCATAATTTATGGTGCTATCTAATAATGAAATCACTGAACACTGATTGTACAGGTTCTTAAAGCTGTAATTATTGCTCATTAGGAATGGATTTCATATTGTTTGCTCCTGGCACATAACAAGTTATTGAAAGGAAAAAGTTATCAGTAGAAGTGAGAAACCAGGGAAGGCACTTGTTTTTTGTTCCTGAATGTTATCTCTGATGAATCTGTCCGAGATTTTGTCTTTCGTTATAATGGAGAACAACTGGCCACATCATTAATTATCATATTTCTTTTTTAAGGAAAATTTTAGCTTCACGTCAGATGCCTTTTTCAGTCTATGAGGTAGTAAGTGCTCTGTAAATGTTTGTTGACTGAATAAGTGTGAAGGGAAAGCAATGAATGAAGACAAAAGCCACAATTTTGGCAAGTTACACTCTGAGCAATGTCTAGCTCATACCAAACATTAACCTATCTTCCTTTCTTCCTTCTTTCCTGCCTGCCTGCCTCCCTGCCTCCCTGCCTGCCTTTCTGTCTTTATTTCTCTCTTTCTCTTTCTCTCTTTCTTTCTTTCTGAGACAAGGTCTCACTGTGTCACCCAGGCTGGAGTGCAGTGGCGCAATCTCGCTCCACTGCAACCTCCACCTCCTGGGCTCAAGCGATTCTCCTGCCTCAGCCTCCTGAGTAGCTGGGACCACAGATGCTCAACCCCCGACTTGGCTAAGTTTTGTTTTTTTTTTTTTTTGTAGAGACAGAGTTTCACCATCTTGGCCAGGCTGGTCTTGAACTCCTGAGCTCAAAGTGATCCACCTGCCTCAGCCTCCCAAAGTGCTGGGATTACAGGTGTGAGCCACCACACCTGGCCCTCCAAGAGGTTAGAGTTGGCAGGTTTTAGGGGCTTGAATCTGAAAAAAAAGTCTTAACTTATTTATCTCAGAACATCTTAAAGTGCATTTTCTAAAATTACAGAGCAATACTTGCTTTTTCACTGTAGAAGATAAAAACAATACATGTATAGACTGAGTAAAATATGGGAGCCCCTTTCAGGTACTCTGGTTGATCCTCTTCCTGAGGTAATGGCTATTCTTAGTACAGTATATGTATCCTTTAAGCCCTGGTGTTTCTGGAAATAATGAGAATTCATTGTCCGGGATAACGCAGGAAAAAAAAAAAGTCTGCTTTTGTTGGCTAACAGTCATTTCCGGATGGACTATGGGATTGGGGAAAGCTTGGTTTTAAATCTGATTATAGAAGTTTAATTAGTGATTTCTACGGGATACAATAGTTGGGGAGAATTATACATTTCAGCATGGGTAGGAGGAGTAACCATTATACGGTTTGCAAAACAGGGGCCACTGTCAATGTTTATGATTCTAGGAATGGGGAAGAGGGCTTATCACAAAAGACTTAAGTTCATTGTGAACAGTGCCTTTAGCTTGTGATGGCATCGACCCCAATGGAAGGCAGCTTGGCTTTGAGACTGGCACAATGTATTTGGCTTTTATAGGTTGAATGTGACTTCTATGTTTGTCAATTAACCCAGCCTGGTGATTTATCCAGGGCTAGACCAGATTTTGTGTCCTGGTATTTTCCTACACAGTTCTAGTTTCCTTGGGTCTTTTGGCGTGGAACCTGAAGGGGCTGAAGAAACCACGTGAGTATTTCTTTAATAGATTCTTTTCCTTACTTGTTGATAAGTGCTCACTTTTCCTTAAATATCCTCTTATCTAGGGCCTTCTAGTCCCTGAGAGTACAGGGAAAATGTCAGATATGCGGAAATAAAGAAAATCTTATTCTTTTACTGGAATTTTTCAAACTTTAGTAAGACTGTAGAAATGTTTAAATTGCCTTCCAATTTCTGAAAGAAATTGGTTTCCTTTAACGCTTAACGAGATAAACTGCAATTCGATTCAAGTCATTTTTCTGCCTCTCCTTGTTGACAATCTGAGCTCCATTTTTTTTGGTTTCCTCTTGCTTTCTGATTGACTTCAAGATTGCATCTAATCTTTTTATTCTATCTTGCACGAATGCAGCCTGCAATGTGTTGTGACAAGGAGCCAGACCTCCTATTAGCATATATTTATACCTTGCCGCACGCAAAGTGGTGCTTGGGGATTATTAAACCAGGCTGGAGCTCTGAAGGGATATAAATGGCATCAATTCGCCCCCTCCCCACAAAAGAACCCTCCATCTCAACTGTCTATCCACGCGGAGATCTAATTGTTTGAGGAAAGGGACAAATGCGGGGAGCTGAAAGAACAGTTGTGGATGAAGTTACTGTGACGGAGGAACGATCAGATAATTGCAGGCATGGGAGATGCAAGTGATGCTTGTTGTCCTCGAAGGACCTGGAGACTCCTTGGAGGAATTTTAAGGTCACTCTGTGAATCAGTAGAGAATAGGATCAAGTTAATCTGCTGATGAAGTACTGGCATGTGGATAGTTCTGGACAGACATCTGGGAATGAAGAGCTAGGTGAGAGGTGTTTATGATTTGTGGGATTCAGAATATGAATTCACAGTCCTAGATATCAGGAGATGAAGACGGGGACTAGGATTCCAAAACAGGGTCCGTTTTGAGATGACTTGAGAAGAGGAGACAGGCAATATCGCTTCAGGTTCTAGTTGTTTTTCCAATCAATAGAAATCAACAGAGCAAAGCCTGAACAACGTTGTAACACATACCTGTGTATTCTTTGGTGTTCCAGTTTCTTTCAGTGGGACTCTTGGGCCTCCCAGCTCCCAGGGTTTATGAATCACTAACCTCTATCGCCTATCAAAACTGGTGATCATCTGATATTAGTCATTCACACATGGGTTCGACCTAATTTCCACTCATGCTAACCATCCCACAGCACTTCTATTTTAAGCGTGTTTTCTCTAATTGCAGAAAGACTGGCTTTGTCTCCACTGAAAGAAATTTCCAGCATTAGTAAAAAGCAAAAGAGACAATTTGGGGGAAGGGAAGTCTTTTTAGTGATTTGTATGCTAGGGAATTGGTCCAGAAGAGAAAGTACTTTTTCCTCTTTTGACTCTAGTCGGTCTCGTACCCCTAGGATGATGAGTCCCAGTGACTTTCTTGGGAATTGCTGAGTTTTGAGAAATTTTTCATTATGACATAATATCTCACATCCTGGAATATATCTGCCTTTTCCAACTGTCTGTGAGCACTCGCAGGGTGGGGATGGAGGCTCATTCATCTGTGTTTTTCCATTGATCGTCGGTGTTCAATATACAGTTTTTGAACTACACGGCACAGGCAACACACGTGTCACAATTCTATACCATTACCTGTTTCAGCCTTTGTGGTAGGAAGTCAGACCCAGGATGCCGTTTGGGTTGTGTGTGGGGAGTATATTGGGGTGGGCTTCACTTCACTTTGTCTTTCTATTTCTCCAGGTACTAGGAGTGGTGAGCTGACCCTCTCTAAGGTCTTCTCTAAGGGCCCAGGACAGCTGTCCCCAGCCCGTGCCCGCTTTTCACTAGGCAGACTCCACTGCCATCTGTCTTTCTCTGCCCATGCTGTACTTGCCCCTTATTTGGAGCTTTCCTTTCCACTCTGTGGTAAGATTAAAGACCAGCTTAGGCAGAGGGAATAGTCAGAGAAGAGCAAAGAAACTCCTTTAGGCTTGACCTAATTAGGTCTGAGTCACTTAAGGGAAACCACAGAGTGTTCAGAAATTATCACTTTGCTTTCCTTTGTATACACCTCCCTTGGGGATCCCACAGACTGCAAGGTGTCTGGGCTCAAGTTGGATTTAGGAAAATGCAACACTTGATTTGACTATGGAAAATGCATATTTCCAGGCAGGAGAGGAAAGATTAGGTAGGTAACTAGACAGGCTAGAGTTCTTTTGCTTATAACTGTGTTTTGTGGAAATTACAAACTTGAAATGTGTGTGAGGACTAAGCAACAACAAATTTTACAGTCACATTCAAACATTAAACTCCTTAGACATTTGGGAAGTGGTGTGGGGACTGGTCAGAAGCTACTGAGAAGACACTTAGATTCTTGTTCAGCGGAGGGATATAGATATTGGTAAGTGTTAGACACTGTTAGGAAAAATGAGCATATTATAAGTATAGGTTAATGAGTTGGGGCAACCACCACAACTATAACTATAGAATTATGACATTTAAATCAGCAGAATAAAATGTAGACTATTTAAAGAAAACCAAGAAAGAGAAAAGAAATAAATAAAAGGAAAACATGGCAAATAGCACTAAATAAGATAGCAAAGTGTCAAAGTAACAGTAATTATAGTAGATACAAGTGAGTTAATGTGAACAACCAAAAGACAGAAAGATTTTGTAGATCCATGATCTGGATAGATGTTATTTATAAGAATCATAAATTTTAAATACAAAAGGATGTAGACTGATTGAAAATAAAGGAATGGAAAAAAAATATACCAGTCATGTCTGAAGCAAAGAAATAATAGGTAGCACTTAATATCAGAGCAGATAGAATTTAAGGTGAAAAACCTAATAAGGGACAAGAAACATTACATGCTGAAGATATGACACCATCATGAACATATATGCTGCTAACAGTAAGATCTCAAAATATCAAAAGCAACAACTAACTTAAGAGAAAAAAATAGATAAATCAATACTTATGGTTGGAATAAAAACAAACCTTTTTGGAAAATGAAAAAGCAAATATATAAAATATATCTAAAAAGAGATTGAACAAATACATAAAATATATGATTTTCAGGCCTGTGTAGGCATAAATAAAGTTTAATTCAAAGGCTCAGCTTCATTTAGACTATGTTCTTTGAATATGATGTGATAAAACTAGAAATTAATGTCAAAAATGAAAGCTAACTAAAAGTAATGTGGTTTTATATATAAAGATGAATTCAAAAAATGTGTTTTCAGTATGAAGCCTGTATCACTTCGTATGTCTTTTCGTCCAGTGTCTGGCGAATTCATTTTCTGGTGTAGCTGGTAGGAGGCTCTGTAATGAACCAAAGAATACCAACTGAACATAAAGAAATCCTCTCTCCTATTTAGACCTAAATTCTATAGTTTGTGGAAAAAATTTGGAAAGTATGACAAAATAGAGAATACAAGGCAGCTCCCTGACTGAAGGTGATTTCTCTGAACTTTGGCACAATGATTGGGAATATAGAGCTACTGGAGCCGCATCCTTCCCTGGGAGTCTGATCTTCAGAGCAGACTTATGAGTGCCATGATGTTCACGACAGACACTATGGAGAACGTCGAGGTGTCAAGAGGAAGAGAATAGTTCATAGGTTTATGCGGCACATTCTAAAGCGCCTTTAAGAGAACCCAGGAAAAAGAGCAGGGCTAGAATTACAGGTATTTTGCTTTGCAGAGTATCATTGATGTCGTCTATGTTTGCCTCTGGTCTGGTGTGGCCAGGGTAAGTGTGAGTTACTTATTGATTTAAAACCTTTTTACCTGGGAAATGAGGGGTAATTACAGTTGTTGGCTTAATAGGTATAGTGGTCTGGATTTCCTGGGAAGCCAACTCAGAGATGGAGATGAGCATGTAGGAGGCTTATTAGTGAGTGCCCTTGGGGTCAACATTTGTAGAAGGGAAGGGAAGGAAGAGACGTAAGCAGGATTGGTCAGAGGCAGAGGCTGGGCTGTGAAGAAGCCTCTGCAGAGCGGACACATTATGGAAAGTTTTGAAGTTGGGGTAACCCTTTAGAGTTGTCTTGAGTTAGGGTGGGAAAACCGGGGCTTTATACCCCACTACTACCACTATTACTAGTCATTAAATGGGCTCTGTGCCAGCAAGGGTGCATTGGCTTGAATGAGGTGACTCTTTTCAGCCAAGGCAATCCAAACAGGGATAATAAGCAGTAGTAAACCCTTCATTCCTGAAGGAGGACATGGATGATATATCACAGTGTCTGTCATCATAGTAGTATAATTTGATATAAATTTTCCTCCAAACTAATTTTTGCATTTTAAAAAGTGAAGGGTTGGAAGAAAGTGCTAGGCTCAGTAGGCAGTTGACGGCAAAATCCTTCCCAGCCTAGCACTTGCTGTTGCTATGGGCCCGCTTTGAGAAAAATGGCTCTATGAACATGAATGGAAAGAACTATGCTTTATAAAGCTATAGCACAGGGAGTTCTAACAGTTTTTCCAAGGACCATCTTGTCTGAATAGGACACTAGGAGTGGGAGTATCCTTCCTAGTTTTTTTTTTCCCATGTGTAAAGGAAAAGCATGAAGTAAACCATAAATGTTTCAGGTACCACATGTTTCTTTGTTAAATCCTACATATTTGTTTCGAAAAGAATTTAAGAATCTTAATGAACACCCTTGAACTTGTTTTTTACCTGAGGCTAGTCAGGGGTAATTCATAGGTGAGAAGAGATAGCTTGTGGCTCTCTAAAGGGCTGATGGCGAATTCTACTTCTTACACCTTCTCCCTACCTCCTCCTTTCATCTTAAACAGGAGAACTGCAGGGCAGGGAGGGAAGAGGGGAGGCCACATGTGATACTGACAGAGATGTTGGCAGGAGGAGGATGGCATGGTAGGGGACTCTTCACAGATCTTCCGAGTGGCTGGTGGAAGCTGTCTACGTCTTTGATCCTTCTTGGGCCGCCTTCTTGGTGGAACTTTTATCTACTTCTTGTGTGTAGCTAAGATTTGTAGAGCTAAAATGGACAGACCCCAGCAGTTAGAGCTGCCTCCCAGTGTGGGCAGAGCATCTCCTCAGAGAGCAGGGACTAAGCACGGCGGTGCTGGCTTCAAAATCCGACTGTCAAGATTCAAAGACCAGCTTCATTTCCTGCTGGTCATGTGGTTTTGGACAAGGGATTTAATGTTTCTGAGTCTTAGTTTTCTTGTCTATAAAATGGGGTTGATATATTACCTCATAGATCTGTTGTTGAGAATGGAATGAATTAACCCTGTAAAATTGCTTAGAACATAATAAGTACTTGATAAATACTAGCTATTATTGGGACTGTGGGGCCATGTTCCCCGTCCCTTGGATTTCCTACCTTGGCAGATAACTTTAATATCACACACCAAGCTCCTCTACACCGAAATCTCCCACTCAGGATAGAGGATCATAATTTTTGTAGCCAGTATTTTCTCTATCCATCATCTAAGCAAGTGTACAGAGATGCCATGTATTCTTATTTCCTGCATACTGTGTTTATATTCTAACACACATAATTTCCCATTTAATAATCTTCATACATAATTACCTGTCCTCATAAAGACTATTTCTACTCCCGAACTACAGATGGAGTCATTCCAAAGCCTTATAGATAGAAAGGTGGGATCCTTTGTCAAGCATAGATTTTTTTCCCAAATCTCTCCCTGTCTCATCTTATTATCTTAGAAGATAAATTTTTAGTTTAAACAAGAGACAGGGAGTAGAGGCAGGTGCATACCAAATTTTAAATTCTATACTAAATTTTGCCCTCCAACATTTTTTATAGTCCCTTATGCCATTTTTTCCTCTCCTGGTCTCTCTCCTGGTCCTTCTTATTCTCCTTCAAGGGGAAAGAGCCAAGATGGAGGGCAGCCTGGGAGACTAAAGAACAGGATCCATTTTCATAGACTTAGAAGTAGAATAGAACGAAAGACTAGAACAAACACAGAGCCACAGATTTTGACTTCCTTTGCCTGGAAGCATTAAAACTGAGGAAATGTACAAAAATATAATTTTGTACTTGTGCTATCAGTTGTTTATATTATTTAGAGATATCATTTATTTAATTAGCCTATAGATTTTTTTCACTGCAAAATATAAATGTTTTGTGCCAAGCACCATCTTAAGCACTTGGGATATTGCTGTGAGTGAACAAAAATAGAAGCTCAAGAAGAGGTCAAAGCTCTTATGAAGTTTATATTCTAGTGAGAGGAGACAATAAGTAGATAAACAAATACATATTATGTTGGGTGATGATAAGAAGGAAAAATAACGCAGGGTGAGATAAATAGATAAGAAAAATGAAATAAATCGGAAAAAGAAGGAAAACATAAAGCTGGGCGAGAAGACAGAAAAGGACAGTTGGAAGGGGGTATGTGCTGTTTTGGGTGGGGTGTTCTGGGCAGGCCGCTCTTAAAGGGTTTTACTTGACCTGGGACCTTTTTCTTGTCATTGTCACCAGATGAGATTTGATGTAAAATACCTGGAATTTCCTTGAGAACAGGATTTTCCCGCATGTATACCTTGATCACATCCATAGCAAAGTTGTTACATTCAGTGTGGCATTCTATGTTGATGACTGTTACAACATTAGAAACTTTCTCTTTTCTATATTTCACTCATTTGTTTCTTCATTCATTCATTCATATATTCATTTCTATATTTCATTCTTTGTCTCATCTTGTGAAAGGGTAAAGTGTAGGAACTGGGATCAAAACTGACTCATTATTCTGCATGTTTTTAAGTCTGAGGGTGGAGATTTTGTGTTTGAAGCTTTTGCATTTGTTTGAAAAATCCATGTCTTTATTTCTTTATCTTTATTTCATTATCTTTTCTTTTCTTTATCTTTTTAAAATGATAAGATTGAAAAGTGCAGTAAGAGTTCTGAGCCAATTTGGTGGCATTGGCAATAGTAGTTCCAGTGACTTTTGTGGATTTTCTTGTTTTATCTTTGTGTTCCAGGGTGTTCCGTAGATCTGGGGTTTGACTCATCCTTCAGACTTACTTCCCTCTGGTGGCCACTTTAACACCTGAAAATCCCCATGCCTTTCCATCAAAGTCTCTGTAAGGGAGACACAGGACCTGCTGAGTTGTATTTTTATGATGAATTTTCTTTGTATTATATGTTTATACTCGTTAAGCCTTGAATCCTTACTATGTCGTTCTCCAACATCCTAAACACATGCAACTTAAGGCTGCATAATTTTTTCTGCTGTGATAATCATGCATCAATGACAGAAGGAACGCAATCATTTGGGAATGGATGGGCCTTTTAGACTTGTAGTCCAGACTTCAGTTTTATCTCTGGAGCAGGCAGCATGCCCAGTTTATGCTGTACTTTGTTTCTAGGTTTTGTTACCTTGGCTAATGTATTTCCAGTGGGTGAAATAACTTGTGCTCTACCTTCTTGCATAGAATATTGGTTCTGGGGCTAGAGAACAGGGAGAACATGCTTTATTTTTCTCTGCCTCCTCTGACCTTAGCTCCAAGCTCCCACAACTTCCAGGGAAGCCTTGCAAACCAATTTCACTTCTAAACATGTATTGAGAGCCGAATCTCTGCTAGGTTTATAGTGGGAGAAGGGGGAGATTAGCATTGATAGCTGTGGAATGCGGAGATGTGAAGAGAAAAAAATGTGGCAGGAGCAGGAGAGAAGGCAAGGGACAGTGAAGCAGCAGAAAAGATGGTGAAATCAGTTTCTGTTATATTCCCCATATATATTTGAGGAAGATGATTCTTGAAGAGAATAAATACCTGTGGTGACGGAGGCTGTGGTGGAAGGGGTGGTGAGTGTGAAGATGCAGGGGGAGGAGATGGTGCTGGGTAGAGATGGAGGTGGAGGTGGAGGTGGAGGTAAAGGATGTAGTGGGGGGATGGAGGAAGTAGCATAGGAGGTTATGGAGGTGGGACAAGTGATAGAGGTGGAGCTAGGGATGGTGGAGGGGGTGGAAAAGATGGTAGTAGGAGTGGTGGAGGTGGAAGTAGTAGAGCTGGTGGTGGAGGTTATGGTTGGGGTGGAGGTGTTGGAGATGGTGAAGAAGGTGGTGAAGATGGTGGACGAATTGGTGGTGAAGCCAAGGTGGAGGTAGAAGTGTTGGTCGGGGTGATGGAGGTAATAGAGGTAGTGAAGGTCATGGCTAAGAAGGTGAAAGAGGTAGTGGAGGTGGGTGGAAAGGTGGTTGAGATAATAGAGTAGGTTGAGGAGGTGGTAGAAGTAAGATAGTGGGGGAGGTGGTGGGGGATGATATATTTGAGGTGATGGAGAAGGTTATGGAGCAGGTGGAAGTGGAGACGGAAATATCTGTGGTGATAGCCCAAAGTGATAGGGTTTATGGAGTCATCCACAAATATAAATATCCACTCTGAAGTCAGAGTGAAACAAGTGCACCAGCACGTGGGAGAACAAGCAGCCGTATATACTACTTAAAACAATTTTCTGCTTAGGACTTTCAGATCTTTTTCTCACTAGTTTAATACATTTTTCCCTCAAATCTAAAATTGTTCTTGTTTTCTTAAATGAGTCAGAGAGCAGTTGATGCCCATTCATTCTCACTCTAAATGCCTTCTATCCACCAGACTGGACCAAGAATGGGCAATCAAAAATGAAAGAGACTTAGTTTCTGTCTTTGTTGAAGACACAGACCCATAAGTGATAATTATAACACAGCGATGTTAAATGCAATGACGGAGATGTAAGCAGCTATGGAGGATGATAGACAACAAAGGTGGGGAGTGTTAGGGACAGAGGAAACTTACTGGAACAGGTAACACCTTAAGGATGAGAGAATTGGGGATTAGTTGGGTGAAGGGGAAGATGAGCATTGCAGTCAAAAGTAGGGAAGTAGGAAACAGTTTACAGTAAACATGTAGCACAGTAACTAGTTCTCTAACTTTTCCTGCTGTCTGCCTGGGTATGTTCAGTTCCTTGCATGATTTTGGAATTTGGAATCAGGTTTGAAAGCATTCATGGTTGAAAAAAGTAAATCATAAGTGCAGTTAGGGTCTTTTGGTACTTTTTTTTTGAGATGGAGTCTTGCTCTGTTGCCCAGGCTAGAGTGCAATGGCGCTGTCTCGACTCACTGCAACCTCCGCCTCCTGGGTTCAAGTGATTGTCCTACCTCAGCCTCCCAAGTAGCTGGGACTACAGTCTTGTGCTGCCACACTTGGCTAATTTTTGTATTTTTAATAGAGACGGGGTTTCGCCATGTTGGCCAAGCTGGTCTTGAACTCCTGACCTCGTGATCTGCCTGCCTTGGCATCCCAAAGTGCTGGGAATACAGGCAAGAGCCATTGCACCTGGCTGGTCTTTTGGTGCTTAATGGTGAGATGTTCAAAAGTATAGACAATAAGGGAGAATCTCACAGTTGGTGCCACCAAATTCTTTAACCTCACCCATTCTTGTAGCTAGAGAAGTGAGTGGGAAGACAGTTCAAAAGGATAGACAATAAGGGTGAATCTCACAGTTGGTGCCACCAAATTCTTTAACCTCACCCATTCTCGTCACTAAAGAAGTGAGTGGGAAGAGAGAATTTGAATAATTTTTCCTATCAGAGGAAGCAGGACAAACAGTATTTAAGCTGGGATGGGTGGGTGGGTACGCAGTATCTGTGCAGAAGATGAGTTGCTCACTCAGAGAAGACCTGATATTCAAGAAAAAGTCAGCCAAAAACATGAGTCATTCATTAGCCTCTTTAAAAGGTGGAACATGCTAAGGCGGGGAAGGTAAACAGACTCTTTTGCTATGTTGAATTAAGATGTACCCTTAGATATAACTCTTCTCTAGAAATGAAAAAAATGCTCTAAAAAATATAACACACATATCCTTGACCCAATTAAAATATAGCATTTCAAAAAGGAAGCAGATAGCACATGGTTTGTCAAATAAATGACTCAATAGAAATGCATGAAATATATTTGAATAGAGAGTGCCAAATGTTGTTTTTTTAAATAAGGAACTCATTAGAGTCTATGAAATAGACTTCAGAAATTGATTTCCTGGAATGAATACCACAAATGATTCTCCAGAGCCCATGAAGAGGAAGTTTTCTAACCTATTTTTCTGGACCACAAGTTGTTCTGCAAAGGGTGAGAAGAGAAGGATGTCACTGTTTTTGTAGTTCATGGTGCCTCCATGGTGAACTGAGATGCTGAGGGAGGCTGGATATTGGCTTGATGCTGTTTATGCAGAATTTCCAAATCAAAGAAGGCCTCCCACCCCCATCTGGAAGACTTGGTATCTTTGCCCACCTACCTTTGAAAGCAGGACGTGGATTGCACAGGATAAAATATTAGAAATTGACCTCTGAACCACATATTTAAATTCATTCCCAGCTCTTTCTTTCCAAATAGCAATTGAGTTTGATTATTGTGATTCAGCCATCTGCATCTCATGTTTTTAATTGTTCACACTGTCACTGTCTGAGATTTTCTCAATTAATATTATTAAGGAGTAGATATGTGATTTTCTGGATGGTTCGATTTACTCTTCTGTCTTGTTTTGATAAGAAAGTGGCTACCTGTAAGCACTAAGGGGCTTTTATCAGCACTTTGAATTTTTGTTTGTGAGCAAATAACAGGAGAACAGAAACACTCTCCTGGTTGCCTTTCAGAGACAGAATTCTGTTTAATTTGCGAAACCATTTATAAATTCTCAGTATTAACTCAGCTTTTCTTGCCTGCCTTACAAAAGCAGCTCTTAAGAGATAAAGTGTTTGGGACCCAGTGGGAAAGATTCCAAGCTCGTACTGCCAAATCTCCTGAGTTATCCTGACTCCTATCTGAGATTTTGGGATTTTTCTGTAAGAAGGAGGAGCGTGGGATTGGTCCCCCTCTGGAACATAGATGAGAGAGTAAATTGACTTGTCTGTTTTTCAAAGATAATTGTGGGTTGTGAAACTAAGCTAAGTAGGTAGCAAAATCCTACGCAGATTACAAAAGAGATTTTTCCATCTCTGCATTACCACACGTAATTTTAGGCCCCGAAGCAATGTCTGGTGGACCAGTTGAACGTGCTAGGGCAATTGTCTAATGACTGTGACAGAAGCGATGGCTGGGATTAGATCATGGTGATAGATTCCTAGAATTGGAAAGGACTTTAAAGATTTTCTAGGCAAACCCTTTTGCTTTCCAGCTGAGGAAACTGAGGCCCAGAGAAGCTTAGCTATTTCAAGTGGTTACCATAGTAATCCTGATTGCTAGCACTGTGCTTTGATGTGGGGGTGACCCTCAACTAGACCTCAAACAATGGCTCTGCTGCCTTCATTGTGGCTTTTCCGCAGAACACATGTCATGGGTGACACTGGGACTCCTCACAGCTAGTCCTGCTACTCAAAGATCACAAAGCATCTTGCTCTCAATTGTTTTGGCCACACCTCAGCTAAGGGGGCAATATTCTCTGTATTGATGGACTCACAACATGTAGCTCTGCCAGTAGTCAGAGGGATACTCAGTGGGGACTTGGAGAGATCGGCCTGCACTCGTGCCTTCCATCTCAAACTCCCTCTTTCCCTGGGATTCTTTCTCAAGCTGTGTGAAAGAGCATTTTGGCTCTGGGATTTCCCTTTTGCTGAAAGGTTGAAAACACTGGTAGAGGTCTTGGTCAAGTTAGGCAAATTCTGTGCACTTTCGTTTCTTATCTGTAAAATAAGAAAAATAATAATTCACGAGGTTTGTTGCCAAACATAGTCCTGAGTGCAAGGAAGGCAGGTGATAAATGTTTGTTCTCTCCTTTGCCTTTTGTAATAAAATTTCTGAATATTGCTGGTTTCTGATTAGTCTAAAGAAAGTTAGTTTTATTTATTTATGAAGATAATACCTCTTCCTTGTAGAAAATCAAACAATGCTGAAAATCATGAAATCCCCTGAACAATTACTATCTAGAGATAATTCTTCATACTTTTGCAACATTCTTCCAGTCATCTTTTTATGCATCTATGTTTATATTTGTGTTCATATTTATAATTTTACGTAAAATTAAATCATAATAGAAACACTCTTTTGCAATCTACCTTGTTCACTCAAGAGGTCAGTTCAAAGAAAACACTAATAGATAGTTTCTGCCAGATATTTGTCCCCACTGTAGGACAGAATGAACAACACAATCCCATCTCACAGATTGAAACTTCACGAAGACCTATTTGGCACTCTTCTCTCCAAATATCCCTTTCCTCTATCTCCTCACTAGAGAGAGAATATGTCACTGGATATATACAATGCAATTTCTGGAGTTTGCAAAAGATTTGCCAACCAGGAAAGTCTTCTGCTTTTATTTACCCTAACAAAAGTCAGGATAAATAAATGATGTCTGCTGCTATAGCCTCTCCTATGTAGTCCTATGAATCCCCTTTGTTGGATCCTTTTCTTATTTTCTGTGGGACAAACCTCCAGGGAAGGCACAGATTTTTGGGTACTGTAGCTCATTGGGTCTTATTGACATGTAGCTATGGGTGGTCATTGTTTTGTTTAGACTGATCTTCTTGGCAGCCTAGTGGCTTGTCCTTGTCAGATAGATTGACATTAGCGATGCTCTATCCTTCACCTGCCTCTCAGTTTTGTCTGTATCCCCTGTCTCTTCGGGACTATGATAGTGGTGATATAAGTGATGATTTAGCACTAAGCATTGGGAAGGCATGCAGACTGATTCTGCCAAGAATTATAATCTATTGCTGCTATCAGCTCATTCCTGTGAATGGCCATTAGTAGAAAGTAGAGCTAATTGAAAGTCTGGGTATTGGGAGCCTTGGATCATAATGAGCAGATGAAAAACTTCAGTATTATAACCTTGTGTAGGGATATCACACTTCCATGCAAATGGTTCTTATCCATGAAGGAAGGATGTTAAAATTCATGTGATCTCAGCTCGCATATATGTCACCAGTATGATGTGAAAGGCAGCTTTTCTTTCTTTCTTTTCTTTCTTTTTTTCTTTTGACAGGATCTTGCTCTGTTGCCCAGGATAGAGTGCAGTGGCACAATCAGGGCTCACTGCAGCCTCAACCTCTCGGGCTCAAGTGATCCTCCTGCCTCAGCCTCCCAAGTAGCTGGGACCACAGCTGCACACCACCATGCCTGGCTAATTTTTAAATTTTTTTGTAGAGACAGGGTCTCACTATGTTGCCCAGGCTGGTCTCAAAATCCTGGGCTCAAGTGATCCTCCTGCCTCAGCCTCCCAAAGTGCTGAGATTATAGGCATGAGCTGCCTCACCTGGTCTCTTTTCTTATGCTTTGAGATCCTGGATCCTGTGATTATTGTTTTCAATTTAAAAACAGGAGTTTCAGGGTGTTTTCTGTTTTGTCACATTTGGGCCAGACTATCTCCCAGAGTCTACAAGTTTAGATTTCTTCCCAGCCTCCCCGCTCTGTACCACAGGAATCTGTGCCGATTCATTCATGCCAGATGTATTGAGGTGTTTTTTCTTAGGCAGCTTTCATCAAGGAAGAGGTGGGCTGGGTACACCCACTCATTTCCCACCATCTCCAGAAGAAGCAGCTTTAACTATGACTCAGTGATGCAGGGCTTCTGACCACGACTTAAAAATGAAAGGCCCTATCACCAATCTTATCTGCTCATCAAAAAACAGACAGCGGTGGTGATATGCAGTCAAACTTGCTGGTACTTCCAATGCCTGCCCTGAGAAGGCTCTGCTGTGGACATGAAGGCACGCTGGAGCCACAGGAATGGTTCTGGAACATCTAACCTTCTTGTTCAAAGTTTCTATCATAACTTGAGATTAGATATGCTCTTATTAGGAAAGCTAGTAAGTTGGAAGGAAATACAATATTCTTAAGTTAGAACATTTCTGAGCTTCTCTTCCAAAAGGAAACTCTAATTTATGTGGCCTCTGTGAGTGTGTGTTTTCTCCTTCACTGATTATTTTATGCTTTCTCCCATACACTGAGAATCACTGCAGAAGGTGCTCTGGGGCAGCTGGAAAGGAAATAGAAGGAAAGACCCTTGCTTTGGAAATTCTGAAGGAAAATGAAATGTGCTTTCCATATATTTGTATCTATATGTATTTATAAGTAGACAACCTAGAAATTCTAGTTCTAAACTCTAAAGAAAGTCCATATCTGGCCGGGCGTGGTGGCTCACGCCTGTAATCCCAGCACTTTGGGAGGCCGAGGCACGTGGATTATGAGGTCAGGAGTTCGAGATCAGCCTGGGCGCACCACTACACACACATCCAGCCGGGGCTATAGAGCAACACTCAGTCTCAAAACAAAACAAAAAAAGACAAACAAAAAACAAAACAAAACAAAACAAAAAAAAAAAAAAAAAAGAAAAAAAGAAAGTCCATGTTTAACTTGAATCTATGATTAAAAAATGGATGCTTATCAATTTTAAATGTGATTAAATGTAATCATCTGTAAAGCAAGCTGGATTTGACTAGGGTAAGTTTGAATTTTAGTTGTGCTCTCTCCACCTCTAGTTTAGTAGATGGGCCATAAAGAGGTTATCGGTTGGGCATGGTGGCTCATGCCTGTAATCACAGCACTTTGGGAGGACGAGGTGGGTGGATATCACTTGAGGTCAGGAGTTCGAGACCAGTCTGGCCAACATGGTGAAACTCTGTCTCTACTAAAAATACAAAAATTAGCCAGGTGTGATGGTGGGCTACTTGGGAGGCTGAGGCAGGAGAATTGCTTGAACCCGGGAGGCAGAGGTTGCAGGGAGCCGAGATTGTGCCACTGAACTCCAGCCTGGACGATAGAGCAAGACTCAGTCTCAAAAAAAAAAAAAAAAAAAAAAAAAAAAAAAAAAAAAAAAAAAAAAAAGAGGTTACCCAGGGGCAAGGAGAAGAGAGCTAGTTTTTTTCCCTGCAAATGTGCACAGAAGTTACCTTGTGTGCTAGATGGTTTCCATTTGCCTCTCCAGTCCACTCTCCATTCTCACCCACTCATGGGCGTGTCAGTGGCTCCCTTGCCCTCTGTCGTCTAGTAGGTTTGACAAAAGAGGCATCTACAGGTACAGGAGGGCAGGCAGAGTGGAAGGTCAGGATATTGATTCTGCCAGTTCCCTTTCTGCTGTGTTGCTGTGGGTTGGTTATGTCCATCTACGTATGACCACAACTCCTGTCAAAAAGTCCCTGCTCTCTCCAGACTCAGACAGATGCTCCTGTCCCTTGCCCTTTCAGCTCTAGGGTGGTATCAGCTCCTTGCTCTTGCTAGACCTGAGGTGCCCCATTATTCTTGGTTGGTTTCCTTACACTCTGCCCTTCTTTGTAAATAATCCCATTATTAAGCTTTCCTCTGTTACTATGTTTGAGTGGACCATCTTTTCCTGTTGATTCCTGACTAGTATACTTAGTGAATACTTTAGGGATCATTTAATAGTAAAGAATAGAAGCTCACACACACTAGCTCAAGTACAATGTGAACTTACAGATAGGACATAGGGCAGTAAGCGACATGTATCAGGTCATCTGGAAAGTCAGTACCTGAAACCGTCTCCTCAGTCTCTTGTGGCACGAGGCTATGCTGTCTCTTATTTCTGCTCTTTCTACACATCTGCTGTCTTCTGCTACTGTCTTCATATTGGTATTATTTGTCTGTCTTGTGAACTTTCTTTGTCTGGTTGTGCTACAAACTCTTGCTGTGACCCTATTTAACTTTTCAGTTCAAGGACTCCTCACCATTTAATTGTGTTTCTCAGTGTCCTATTTCAAGTTTCCCAGGAGAGAGAACCTCAGTGTTCAGTTTGAGTTAGGTCTATTTATGGTCCACTCAGGTGTGGTGGAGGAGAGGGGTACACAGGACTGTCCTTTCCAGGGATGTGAATAGGTCTTCCAAGGGAGGTGTATGTTTGGCAGGCAATTATTGGTATCTCTGCGTAGTGCAGTAAATCTCTCTCTGGAAGAATATTTGAAATCTCAGGTGAAAGTGATGGCTAAGCTTGTCCTTAAGCCATTTGGAAAGGCAGTTTATTGCCTCATTCTCAGTTTCAGTAGAAATACATTCAATACTTCCAAAAACCTTGGAAGAGAGCTCTTCTGATGATTTCTCCCATATCTAACCTGCTGTGGATTTCGTCCATTTATTTCCTCTTTCCTGCTGTGAATGGTAACCAATCCACTGTTCAATGACACACTCACTGGATCCTTTTTGGTGACTGTAATTGGAAGCAGTTAATGAGATCCTCATCACTCTTTAGGGTGAACATGCTATCAGCTTTTCAGTCCCTACTCAGTTATAAGCAGATAACCAAAGATTACACAATATCTGTGGAGAGGCTCTAACATGAGAGAGAGAGAGAAATACACACACAGAGAGAGAGAGAGAGAGGGAGAGAGCGATCAGAGAGAGTAGAAACAAAGCAATTTGGAGGAAGCAGAGACTAAACCA
Organism: Theropithecus gelada; assembly: GCF_003255815.1. Lineage (NCBI taxonomy): Eukaryota > Metazoa > Chordata > Mammalia > Primates > Cercopithecidae > Theropithecus > Theropithecus gelada. Next base: position 35,217,856 of record NC_037675.1, on the reverse strand, counting down.
GGAAATGAAAATTTTAAAAATTGAAGGCTGTTGTTGATATACCTCAAGGACACAAGAAAATATATTGTGACAATGAAATAAGAAATAAGTACTATTTAGAAGGGCGTGCCCAAAATGACCAAATAGGAACAGCTCCAGCCTCTAGCTCCCAGCATGAGCGACACAGAAGACGGGTGATTTCTGCATTTCCAACTGGGTCTCCGCTGCTGATACCCAGACAAACAGGGTCTGGAGTGGACCTCAAGCAAACACCAACAGACCTGCAGCTGAGGGTCCTGACTGTTAGAAGGAAAACTAACAAACAGAAAGGACATCCACACCAAAACCCCATCTGTACGTCACCATCATCAAAGACCAAAGGTAGATAAAACCACAAAGATGGGGAAAAAGCAGTGCAGAAAAGCTGGAAATTCAAAAAATCAAAGTGCATCTCCCCCTCCAAAGGAACGCAGCTCCCTGCCACCATTGGAACAAAGCTGGACAAAGAATGACTTTGATGAGTTGAGAGAAGAAGGCTTCAGTTGATCAAACTTCTCAGAGCTAAAGGAGGAACTATGAACCCAGCTCAAAGAAACTAAAAACCTTGAAAAAAGATTTGACAAATGGATAACTAGAATAACCAATGCAGAGAAGTCCATAAACGACCTAATACAGATGAAAACCATGACACGAGAACTACGTGACAAATGCACAAGCTTCAGTAACCAACTCGATCAACTGGAAGAAAGAGTATCAGTAAGAGTATCAGTGATTGAAGATGAAATGAATGAAATGAAGCGAGAAGTTTAGAGAAAAAAGAGTAAAAAGAAGTGAACAAAGCCTCCAAGAAATATGGGAGAAGAATATGGGAGAATTATGTGAAAAGACCAAATCTACGTCTGATTGGTGTACCTGAAAGTGACGGGGAGAAGGAACCAAGTTGGAAAACACTCTGCAGGATATTATGCAGGAACTTCCCCAACCTAGCAAGGCAGGCCAACATTCAAATTCAGGAAATACAGAGAACACCGCAAAGATACTCCTCGAGAAGAGCAACTTTAAGACACATAATTGTCAGATTCACCAAAGTTGAAATGAAGGAAAAAATGTTAAGGGCAGCCAGAGAGAAAGGTCGGGTTATCCACAAAGGGAAGCCCATCAGACTAACAGCAGATCTCTCGGCAGAAACTCTACAAGCCGGAAGAGAGTGGGGGCCAATATTCAACATTTTTAAAGAAAAGAATTTTCAACCCAGAATTTCATATCCAGCCAAACTAAGTTTCATAAGTGAAGGAGAAATAAAATCCTTTACAGACAAGCAAATGCTGAGAAATTTTGTCACTACCAGGCCAGCCCTACAAGAGCTCCTGAAGGAAACACTAAACATGGAAAGGAACAACTGGTACCAGCCATTGCAAAAACATTCCAAAATGTAAAGACCATCAATGCTAGGAAGAAACTGCATCAACTAACGAGCAAAATAACCAGCTAACATCATCATGACAGGATCAAGTTCACACCTAACAATATTAACCTTAAATGTAAATGGGCTAAATGGTCCAATTAAAAGACACAGACTGGCAAATTGGATAGAGAGTCAAGACCCATCAGTTTGCTGTATTCAGGAGACCCATCTCACATGCAGAGACACACATAGGCTCAAAATAAAGGGGTGGAGGAAGATCTACCAAGCAAATGGAAAACAAAAACAGGCAGGGGTTGCAATCCTAGTCTCTAATAAAACAGACTTTAAACCAACAAAGATCGAAAGAGACAAAGAAGGCCTTTACATAATGGTAAAGGGATCAATGCAACAACAAGAGCTAACTATCCTAAATATATATGCACACAATACAGGAGCACGCAGATTCATAAAGCAAGTCCTTAGAGACTTACAAAGAGACTTAGACTCCCATACAATAATAATGGGAGACTTTAACACCCCACTGTCAACACTAGACAGATCAACTAGACAGAAAGTTAACAAGGATATCCAGGAATTGAATTCAACTCTGCACCAAGTGGACCTAATAGACATCTACAGAACTCTCTACCCCAAATCAACAGAATATACATTCTTCTCAGCACCACATTGCGCTTATTTCAAAATTGACCACACAGTTGGAAGTAAAGCACTCCTCAGCAAATGTAAAAGAACAGAAATTATAACAAGCTCTCAGACCACAGTGCAATCAAACTAGAACTCAGGACTAAGAAACTCAACCAAAACTGCTCAACTACATGGAAACTGAACAACCTGCTCCTGAATGAGTACTGGGTACAAAACGAAGTGAAGGCAGAAATAAAGATGTTCTTTGAAACCAATGAGAACAAAGATACAACACACCAGAATCTCTGGGACACCTTTAAAACAGTGTGTAGAGGGAAATTTATAGCACTAAATGCCCACAAGAGAAGCAGGAAAGATCTAAAACTGACACCCTAACATCACAATTAAAAGAACTAGAGAAGCAAGAGCAAACACATTCAAAAGCTAGCAGAAGGCAAGAAATAACTAAGATCAGAGCAGAACTGAAAGAGATAGAGACACAAAAAACCCTCCAAAAAATCAATGAATCCAGGAGCTGGTTTTTTGAAAAGATAACAAAATTGTTAGACCGCTAGCAAGACTAATAAAGAAGAAAAGAGAGAAGAATCAAATAGATGCAATAAAAAATGATAAAGGGGTTATCATCACCAACCCCACAGAAATACAAACTACCATCAGAGAATTCTATGAACACCTCTACGCAAATAAACTAGAAAACCTAGAAGAAATGGATAAATTCCTGGACATATACACTCTCTCAAGACTAAACCAGGAAGAAGTTGAATCCCTGAATAGACAAATAGCAGGCTCTGAAATTGAGGCAATAATTTATAGCCTACCAACTGAAAAATGTCCAGGACCAGACAGATTCATAGCCGCAGATGAACAAGGAGGAGCTGATACCATTCCTTCTGAAACTATTCCAATCAATAGAAAAACAGGGAATCCTCCCTAACTCATTTTATGAGGCCAACATCATCCTGATACCAAAGCCTGGCAGAGACACAACAAAAAAGAGAATTTTAGACCAATATCCCTGATGAACATCGATGCAAAAATCCTCAATAAAATACTGGCAAACCGAATCTAGCAGCACATCAAAAAGCTTATCCACCATGATCAAGTGGGCTTCATTCCTGGGATGCAAGGCTGGTTCAACATATGCAAATCAATAAATGTAATCCAGCATATAAACAGAACCAAAGACAAAAACCACATGATTATCTCAATAGATGCAGAAAAGGCCTTTGACAAAATTCAACAACCCTTCATGCTAAAAACGCTCAATAAATTCGGTATTGATGGAACGTATCTCAAAATAATAAGAGCTATTTATGACAAACCCACAGCCAATATCATACTGAATGGGCAAAAACTGGAAGCATTCCCTTTGAAAACCGGCACAAGACAGGGATGCCTTCTCTCACCACTCCTATTCAACATAGTGTTGGAAGTTCTGGTCAGGGCAATCAGGCAAGAGAAAGCAATAAAAGATATTCAATTAGGAAAAGAAGAAGTCAAATTGTCCCTGTTTGCAGATGACATGATTGTATATTTAGAAAACCCCATTGTCTCAGCCCAAAATCTCCTTAAGCTGATAAGCAACTTCAGCAACGTTTCAGTATACAAAATCAATGTGCGAAAATCACAAGCATTCTTGTACACCAATAACAGACAGAGAGCCAAATCATGAATGACCTCCCATTCACAATTGCTTCAAAGAGAATAAAATACCTAGGAATCCAATTCACAAGGGATGTGAAGGACCTCTTCAAGGAGAACTACAAACCACTGCTTAATGAAATAAAAGAGGACACAAAAAAATGGAAGAACATTCCATGCTCATGTATAGGAAGAATCAATATTGCAAAAATAGCCATACTGCCCAAGTAATTTATAGATTCAATGCCATCCCTATTAAGCTACCAATGACTTTCTTCACAGAATTTGGAAAAAACTACTTTAAAGTTCATATGGAACCAAAAAAGAGCCTGCATTGCCAAGACAATCCTAAGTCAAAAGAACAAAGCTGGAGGCATCATGCTAGCTGACTTCAAACTATACTACAAGGCTACAGTAACCAAAACAGCATGGTATTGGTACCAAAACAGAGATACAGACCAATGGAACAGAACAGAGTCCTCAGAAATAATACCACACATCTACAACCGTCTGATCTTTGACAAACCTGACAAAAACAAGAAATGGGGAAAGGATTCCCTATTTAATAAATGGTGCCGGGAAAACTGGCTAGCCATAAGTAGAAAGCTGAAACTGGATCCCTACCTTACACCTTACACAAAAATTAATTCAAGATGGATTAGAGACTTAAATGTTAGACCTAAAACCATAAAAACCCTAGAAGAAAACCTAGGCAATACCATTCAGGACATAGGCATGGGGAAGGACTTCATGTCTAAAACACCAAAAGCAATGGCAACAAAAGCCAACATTGACAAATGGGATCTAATTAAACTAAAGAGCTTCTGCACAGCAAAAGAAACTATCATCAGAGTGAACAGGCAACCTACAGAATGGGAGAAAATTTTTGCCATCTACTCATCTGACAAAGGGCTAATATCCAGAACCTACAAAGAACTCAAACAAATTTACAAGAAAAAAACAACCCCATCAAAAAGTGGGCAAAGGATATGAACAGACACTTCTCAAAAGAAGACATTTATGCAGCCAACAGACACATGAAAAAATGCTCATCATCACTGGCCATCAGAGAAATGCAAATCAAAACCACAATGAGATACCATCTCACACCTGTAGAATAGCAATCATTAAAAAGTCAGGAAACAACAGGTTCTGGAGAGCATGTGGAGAAATAGGAACACTTTTACACTGTTGGGATTGTAAACTAGTTCAACCATTGTGGAAAACAGTGTGGCGATTCCTCAAGGATCTAGAACCAGAAATACCATTTGACCCAGCCATCTCATTACTGGGTATATTATCCAAAGGATTATAAATCATGCTGTTGTAAAGACACATGCACACATATGTTTATTGTGGCACTATTCCCAATAGCAAATACTTGGAATCAACCCAGATGTCCATCAATGATAGACTGGATAAAGAAAATGTGACACATATACACCTTGGAATACTATGCAGCCATAAAAAAGGATGAGTTTGTGTCCTTTGTAGGGACATGGATGCAGCTGGAAACCATCATTGTTAGCAAACTATCACAAGAACAGAAAACCAAACACCACATGTTCTCACTCACAGGTGGGAATTGAACAATGAGATCACTTGGATACAGGAAGGGGAATATCACACACCAGGTCTATTGTTGGGTCGGGGGAGGGATAGCATTAGGAGATATACCTAATGTAAATGATGAGTTAATGGGTGTAGCACACCAACATGGCACATGTATACATATGTAACAAACCTGCACATTGTGCACATGTACCCTACAACATGAAGTATGTAAAAAAAAGAAGTACTATTTAAAAAGGAACATTCAGTGGGCAAAATATGATTCTTAGAATGTAAGATATATAAAATATTAAAGTATAATCAAGAAGTTAAAGTCAATAGAAATATTGAAGATAATGTTAGGCAAATCTGTGAAAAAATACAAAAATAAATATTAATAAAAAATAGCGATGAAATTTTTATTTAAAAATTCTAAGGACAAGTTTACATGATCTAACATCTAAATATAAGAGTTCCTGGAGAAGGAATAGAGAGAACAGAGAAGAGAAAGTCGTCAATCAAGTGATACAAGAAAATTTTCTAGAAAAGGACGTAAGTTCCCAGACTGAAAGAGTTCACTAAGTACCTTTAAAATGAATGAAAATAGACCTAGACCAAGGGCACCTCATTCTGGGATTTTGGAATATTGAGGACAAAGAAGATGCTACAAGCTTTTGGAAAGAGAAAAGTAGGCCACATAAAGGATTAGGATCAGAATGGCTTTGGGCTTCTCAACAGCAAAATTAGAGTTTAGAAACAATAGAGCTATAGGCCTTTAAATTCTAAGGAGGAACGATTGCCAACCTAGCATTTGATACTTGTTCACAGTATCAGTTGGATGTGAGACAGGAATAGAGACATTGTTAGACATACACATTCTCACAACCATTTCCTTCCCACATACCTCTTCTTAGGAAGTAACTGGTAGATGAGTTCCATGAAAATAAAGGTATAAACAAAGAAAGAGGAAGAGATAAGACGTAGGAAACTAAGAGCAAAAGGAATTCTCAGAACCATGAAGGGAGATACCAGGAAGACAGTGAGTGTACAAAATATAGAGGGTTTGGGGCAGGTCAGAAAGCTCTAGGTCACGTTTCCTTAGGAAGGCAAAATTAATAGACTATTAATTGAATACAGTAGAATTAATTGAATATATATTGAATACCTTGAGAGGAGATTTAGACAGCTGTCAGAGATAGGCATTAAACTAGTGGTAAATAGATAGAAAACTAAGGAAATGAAGACAAGGCAATCATTAATTCCAGGGAAAATAAAAAAGTTGTACAAAAAAGAAAAAGTTATTATAATAATACATGGCTCATCTGTGAATAGCATTTACATAGTCATAATACTAGAAATTTCAAATATCGGCTGGGTGCAGTAGCTCACGCCTGCAATCCCAGCACTTTGGGAGGCTGAGGCAGGGGGATTACCTGGGGTCAGGAGTTCGAGAACAGCCTGGCCAACATAGTAAAACCCCATCTCTACTAAAAATACAAAAATTAGCTGAATGTGGTGGCGCGCACCTGTAATCCCAGCTACTGGGGAGGCTGAGGCACAAGAATCGCTTGAACCTGGGAGGTGGAGGTTGCAGTAAGCTGAGATTGCACTACGACACTCCAGCCTGGGCAATAGAGTGAGACTCTTTCTCAAAAAAAAAAAAAAAAAAAAAAAAAAAAAAGAAAATTTCAAATACTGGTTTATCTAAAACTAAGAAATGATAATGATGTTGGGAAGATGGGGAAGGTCCATGGGTACAGTGGGGTATTTAAAATAAAAATAATATAATATTTAAATTTTATATTTGGAAGTCAATAAATACTGCCTAAAACTGGGAAAGAAAAAACAACCAAGTAACAGAACACAAAAATGTCATTTAGAGATCTAGAGACCAATTTCATTTACTGGCAAAAAGACATGACAGTTATTACAATGCCTCCTGAAAGGGGGAAATGGAGCTGAGAGAGATAAAGAACTACCATCTTTTTGTAACAAACCTCATAGAATTATTTGACTATGAACTTTAAACGTGCAAGTCTATCTGATTAACAAATAATAAAACCAATAAAAAGAAAGTTAAATAATTTAAAATATGCGTACATCCCAGGCAGCCATTGCTAAGCAATTGGAATTGGCAAACAAAACAAAGCTATCTTTATTTGGGCAACATGAAAACTATGAGAGTAGAAAAATTATTTTTATGAGTGTCATTAGAACATTGCTTTTTTTTTTTTTTTTTTTTAAAGACTTGTGGAGTTGGAATAATTATCAACTGACACCTGTCACAGCAGGGTGTTTGGGCCACAAGCTTCAGTGGAGTTTGATCTTCTCATTGTGGACACCAAGGGGCAGTACAGGCCGAGAGGCAAGGGACTATCATTGCAGCTAAGAAGAAAAGTCTTCAGGTCTAGACTCATGAGGAGTCAATTCCGGGGTGATCACCTGAGGCAAAGCCTAGAGATCTGGGCAGTGGAGGCCAAATGCTGGGTAACCAGAGGCAGGAAGAGGGATATCAGAGGGCAGACCTCAACTCTGATCCTAGAGGAAGGAGCTTCGAGCTTTGTGGCCTTTTTCATATTGCTTGCTAGGTAGAGGTGTTGTTTATGGCCAAAAGTGGGCAGAGACCTTTAGATACCCCAATGCCTTCACCCACTAGGTACCCTGATTTCTTCACTCTCTGTGCTCTGTCTCTGACTGTTACAGCTAGATTCCTTCACCAGTGTCTATATGCTTAGCCTGCACCTGAATCTGGGCCCAATCCTACATCAGCAGCCCCCTAACTTGGTGTCATCACTCTTTCTGGTCACCCTCTGATGTTGGCAGCACAATTGAGTCCTTGTCTTGTACCTCAGTTTTCCAGTAGCTGGGTGCCTTACCCTGAACCCTGACTATTCTGATGCCTCATCTCCTAAATGCCACCACCCAGTGCTGTAAATGTCCATAGCACCTGGAGATGCCTTGTTCTGGGGTGGGCAGATAATCTGTGACACAAATCTTTCTTTCACCTCTGCCCAATGTTATTTGTATCTCATCTTCATTTTCCCCATGGGGAGTGATTATCCAGCCTTAGGCCAAGCTTTGTATCTAGGTCTTTGCATGTCAGTCCTTTAAGTCCTATTTAGTTCAATAAGGCCCAAGTCCCGATTTTATTCCCATGCTAGGAATTTATTGAACATTTACAATCAACCTATTTGGAAACCTTCAAACACGTTTTACACGGATTACCTCATTTAAGTCTTACAACTACTCCCTGAGGTTGTAGCTACAATTACCAATATCATTTTATAGATAAAGAAATGTAGTTTAAAGATATCAAAGAACTTGTCTGTGGTCACAGTTCAAGGACAGGACAGGAATTGAAACACAGGTCATCTAGTTCCAGCCCCTGACTGTGATTACAAGGTTCATTACCTCCCACAGTCTTTGTTCAAACCTCATCATCCACTTGCTTTCCCAGACCCAGACTTCTCTGACTCAACTTATCCCCAGTTCCAAGCCCTGGATCTGAGAGTGGGTTGGTGAGTGAGGGAGTTTGGCCCCCTTTTCCTCTCCGTCTTGTATGTGCTTGCTCTTCTGCCATGTTATGATGCACAAGAAGGCCCTCACCCCACTGGCCCTTGATCTTAGACTTCTGAGCCTTCAGAACTGTGAGCTGAGTAAACATCTGTTATAACTTACCCAGTGTGTGGTATTCTGTTATAGCAGCAGAAAACAGACTAAGACAGTAGTGATCACACTGCTTTTTAGAGGGTAGGGTATACTTCAGGAAATTGGTCAAGACTGAAAACCGTGATTTGCCTTGTTCTTATCACAATATAGGGCATTTAGTAAATTCAATAAGCTTTTTATTTTACATAGTTCAGTGACCTACATGTAAAAAAATAACAACTTCTCACTCACCCGTTGTCTTGGGTTTTAACCATAGCCAGTTCTTCCTCTTTGCTTGTTTGCATCTTGTCTCCATGTTTTGGTATGTTTGATACCTGCTGCCCACTTGGGAGAATGTATCTGAAGATGTCCTGGACCTGAGGGTAAAGTCAGGGCTCCTCCGAGCTTTTGAACTGCAAGCTCGCTGAGACTGTATGCGTGCCTTTCTGAGCAGGACGTCCATGATTGATGATGGGAGAGAGTAAATAAATTTCAGTAAGTACACATGAGAGTGGATCAGGACAGTAAGTGTTTACTATGTACAATCAATGGGCATTATTTTAAAGGAGATTAAAATTTCCTGGACTTAATCCTCCTCCTAGAGTGGTGATGGTGGCAGAGGATGAGTTACTGTTTTCTCCAGGGAGGTGGTGAGAAGAGCATCTGTGCCTTTCAAGTAAAATCGTGTAGTAAAACAAGCCATTTAGAAATCCGTTCAGTTTGGGAATCAATTCGCTGGTAAAATATGTGTTTGTAGTATGTGGGGTGGTAGAAGGTGGTTCTGGATGTCTGGAGGTTGGAGGTGACACAGCTTTGTCTCTTGACAAATTGGACAGTTGGGGATTGTCATGGCTTCATTTTACAACGTGTGTAATAGAATCAGATGTTTGGTAGAAGTCGGCATTGGGACTTTGAGTCTGCCAGTTACTCTAGAGGACACTTCATTCTTTCTAAGAGTGAGCTGAAGACGTAATATGATGTTTTGGATGAAACTTGAAATTTATTTTTTTTCCTAAATTTTATAGATTGTTTTCCCAGAAGCTGGAAAAATTATTACTTACAATTTAAAACAGTATCTGCCTCCTAAGAGGTGAAAACTTGAACTTAGCTTTAGGACTCTTATTCTGGAAACAAAATTTTGAGTACCTAGCCATTGTTGGGGTGAAAAACCATGAACTCAAGGTGTTCCTGAAAGTAGATGTTTAAATATTACTAATGTAAAATATGTGTATATTTTAGCAAAGTAAAGATTTCCAAATATCTTTGTATCTTCATGAGAAAGCTTTTCTTTCTTTAGATTTGGGCTGCCCTGGTCTTTATATTACCATTTGGCAAACTATGTCATGTGGTACAAATCTGGCCCACTGCTTGTTTTGTAAACACAGTTTTTTTGGAACACAGCTACGTTCATTTATTTGCATATTGTCCATGGCTACCTTTCTACTGCAACAGCAAGTAGTTGTTAGAGAGAGACTCTAAGGCCCTCAAAACCTAGAATACTTACTATGTGGCCCTTTACAGAGAAAAGTTTGCTACTTTTACCTTGTACTACTGCTTACCCTTATGTGTGTGTCTTACTTAAACAGTTATTCACAGACATCAGAACCGGAGATCACAAAATGCCAGGAAAGATATGCAGGCCTGAACTTCACATCACACTTGTGATGAAAGTTTGAAAATGCCTTGGATTTGGCTTGGTTTAAGTTGTACTGGCTGCACTGTTGATGTATGTGCACATGATGCTATTCCAGGCTGAAAAACCTGACTTTACTGATATTCAGTTTTTGTTTTCTGATGTGATTGTCTCATGAGAGCCACAGGACTAAACTCCATTCCATGGCAAGTGGGCGGATACAAGTAGGATTTCCCTGGAAGGGAGTGGATATTCTCACTGTCAGTCATCCTGGGAAGAGGGCAACTCTGAGATAGAAAAAGAAGACTTAAGAAGCATGCCTTAGACTAAGGTGAAACTTCCTCTGCTATTTCATGTGGAGCATAGCTGTGAGTTCTGGGGAGAGCAGGAGGACCCAATGGTACTTCTTTTGCAGAGAAGTGATCTTGTCATTACTTCTTCTTGAGCATACATGAGACAGTCTCCTGGGGGACCTCTCAGAAATATCTGGGTAACATTGAGGGTTAAGAAGAAGAGGTTGATGTCTGGCAGTATACTGATGAGGGATCAAACTATTGACTCAATATTATTGATGACCTATTCAATAGCAAAGACCCTCTTTTTCCTTATTAATGGCACCCTAATTAGTTCAGATATTGAGTGACCATCTTCAGGGGAGGTTGGGCACCTCCTCAGCCCCAGGATGAAAGGTGCATTTTGGTTTGTCTAATCCCATCATGGCAATTCCATCCCCCTTGCTAATAAAAAGAAAAAATGGGCATGCAATACAATTCTGGTCAGTGAAAAACAAATGGAAATTTTCTCCATCATTTATGGGAAAGATTTCTTTGTTCTTAAATATGAGAAGCAAAGGGGAAAGTTGTTCTCTTTCTGCTTCTGGGTGTGCCTGTGAGAGGCTATGAAGCCAAAAAGCTGATATAATCCATCTTGCAACTATGAGAAGGAGTTGCCAGTGTGCTGAGGGTGACAGAACAGAATGTGGAAAGGACCTTAGCCCTTGATGGCATCATAGAGCTGCTGAATACACAGATGTGGAACTTCATGGGCAATGAGAAGGTAAAATCTTACTGTTTAAGCCACTTTTCATGGAGTCTTCTATTATTTGTAACCAACCAATATTCTTGAATATTTAAGGAAATATGACCTCTTGATAATTACAGGTTGGTGAGACTCAGAAATAGTAACCATATCATTAAAATATATCCATGCAAAGATAACTGCAATTGTGGTTACCAAGTAGTTATTCAATTAAAATGGAGAAATCTAGCAACTGGATAATAGCATGTGAACCACAAATCTTCTTTCAGCTGGCAAAAAATCCAGAAAATTATAGTCTTAAATTTCATAATAACAATAAACAAATGATGGCAAGACCAAAACAATTTGGGTAACAAGTTGGCAGCGTTTTATTTTGAAAATATTTTAAATTCTAAAATACATTCTCAATATCATCTGAGTTTCAAACACAGTAGAAGTACCTAAAGTCACAAGTGATCACTGTTCAGCTGGCCGTTCGAGGCCTACCAAGCAGAAGAACTAGGATGCAGGCCAAGGAACCCACCAGGACTTATGGGGCCTTAGGAACCAGGGGAAGTGCAGTTGTAAAGCTGTGGGAACCACCGTCCAAGAGGGCCCCAAATGATATGGCCTCCTGACTCATGCCTTGGGTAGTTCCCTGCCTCACTGAATAGGGTTGACCTCTGTGAACCAACAAGATACTGTGGAAATGATGCTCAGGCAACTGCAGACTCGTGAAAGACCCAGTTGGATTTCTGACCATCAAAAACTCTTTCAAATAAGAAATGCTTGTTGTTTCAGGTGAACAAGTTTTGGGGTCATTTGTTGTGCTGCAATGGATAATAATACAAAGACCTGGGCACCCTGGGCCTCATGCCACGCACCACAGTGAGGCTGGATAGTCCACTATTGCAGCAACATTTGCATGTGGCTATAAGACTCCTGCTAAAGTGCTCATTTGGCTCTTGGGAGTTTTACCTGTGAAAATCAGAAGCAAGAACAGCTCTTTGAATTATGGGTGATAGAAGCTGGGAACAGCTCACTGACAAAGTCCATATCTTGATACAAATAAGCCTTCCAGATTTGGCTCATTTGGCTCATTTGGGGTCAACCTAGGGGACGGTCAACCTTCAGCCTAAAGTCTTCTAATCAGACAGCTGGGAAGGGATGAGGAGGTTTGAGACTGATGTCTGTGTTTGCACATGTGTGTAGTGTGTGCATGTGGGTTTGTGAGTCAATGTTGTTCACTGCGCCCTCCATAAGGAACAAAAGGGCCTCTTTGCTGTGCCTGCTACCCCCAGGGGGACTATGAACTCTATTTGAGTTGTGAAACCTTTTCTGTTTTTAATCTCTTCTACTTGATTCTCAGGGATGCTCCTCCCTTGACGGATTCTACAAAGACTTGTTCTGACTCTTAAATAGTGTTTGGAGAACTCTAACATTGTGTTTGTTTTCATGCTGAGCCTTCTGGGTTTTGTGTATTGAAAACACATTCCTTGGCAGGTAGCAAGTGAGAACTGCAGGAGAAATGTGTTCCAAGTCTGTGGAGAAATGCACATAAAGAGGAACTAAATGATACTTGTTTATGGTTCTCAGTTGTGAAGCTCTCCTGCCTCTTCTGAATCTGGCTGTTTGCATGGGGGCCGCATGGTGAAGAATGTCAAAAACATAGGGTCATTGGACTTTACGAGCCTTGACATTTACTCAGGTATTAGGGGTTTTGCTTCCAGTAACTCAGGAACTAAATCATTTCTGTTGTAAAAATAAAAAACCCAGCAACCTTAAATTGTGTAGCCCTTGTTGCCTGGAAATTAACTTGAGAAAGAAGAAACTTTTAATAAAAATGTGTAGGCTGTTAGCTTCTGCACAGCTAGAGGGGAAGCAAGCGTCCGTGGGCAGGAGAGGTGTGTCTCCTACTGCACCTGTCTCCTTGTCCCTCCTGCCTTTTCCTGAGCGGGAACCAAGCAGGTGAATTTGTGTCTGGAACTTGAGTCCCTTTGTTCTCTTTAGCTGCTCATGATTTGTACCTATATTTTCAGCTTGGTCCTCTCTCCACAGACCTGTGCTTTTTTGTTTTGTAATAAAAAAATATTACTTGCCTTTTCAATCTGGAAGGCTTATCTTGTATCAAGATATGGACTTTGTCAGTGAGCTGTTCCCAGCTTCTGTCGCCCATAATATAATGAGCTGTTCTTGCTTCTGACTTTCACAGGTAAAACTCCCAAGAGCCAACTTCAACGTCTATCAATTGGCCTTGTCAGCATCACTTTCCCCTTTTAACATGGGCCAGTAACAACGACATTGGGTAGCAGTTCAGGATTTAAATGGGCAGCAGGCTACATTTCCCTGCACCATAATCTATGCAGCTAATTGCAGGGCCCTGGATGGTGTTCAGGATGATTTTTTAAAGAATTCTTCATGTTATGGAGATTTAAATTTAGATATTTTTATATTGGAAACCTGTCAAAGAGGTCAGCGGGGAAGTGGGGTACAAAGAAAAGAATAAGAGCTTTTAGAGTTAGGAAGACATGGATGCCCCAGGACTTCTAGCTTGACAGACAGTATAGTTCAGGGTGGGGACCAAATCTGAGTTCTAACATTTGCTCAGTATCTAAAATGGGTCAGTAATAAGGCCATTTCATAGTGTTATTGTGGAAATGGAATGAATTAATATATATTAAAGCACTTGGAATGGGGCCTGACTCAATGCAATATTTGCTGTTATTACTATTATTATTACTGGCTCTGTCATCTCGACCAGTAAGTTAAATTCTCTAAACCTGAGTTTCTTTACACATAAAACCAAGGTGGTAATAACAATGTCATATGATTCTTGGAATTTATGTAAGATTTCTAGCCCATTTTCTGGTACGTAGTAGAAGCCCTCTTAAGGATATTTTATTTTAATATACGACTAATAATCTCCACCTGATTTACCTCACTCTGTGAGGGGGCCTTGCCAGAGACTTAAATGAAGTGTTAGTATCCGAATGCAGTGGGCCTGGTGCCATTATCATAGTGCTGGGGCACACAGAACTGAAGTCATCTCCAGAGCAGTGTTGCTGCTCTACAGCGAGGCCCTCGCTCCCCGAGGTCATTAGAACCCCTGTTCTCAGCCACGTTCGATTTCCGTCAGATATCTCCTCCTGGAACAAGTGAGTCTGACTCAGGCACTTGCTCCCTAATCTTTGTGATCATTGAAGAAAAGAATACAATTCAAAGCTTCTTTTAAACCAGATCTCCAGCTGTGCCCTTTGTGAACTTTGGGACCCAGTGAGAGATCTTGATGATTTCTAAGATCTCCTGACTAGCTGAATTACTCTAAGGTCCAACCTAGGCAGTGACTATTAACATTTAGCACCAAAGCCTGATTATCATGTGATAATTGCTCCATTAGCTTGTGTTGCTACCGTTGTTCGTAAAAGCCCTTCCTTGTGTCTCCCAGAGCTCTGGTCTCCTGCCCTGACATCTCTCTTGATGTATTTCTCATTATCCCTCTTCACTTTGCTTGTTATTCCTTTGAACAACGGGGCAATCTCTTCAGTCTCCAAAGCCTGATACTCGGTTCATCCCGCACTGCTTCACCCTCCTCTGGTGTGTTCCAGATGGTTTTGTACCAAGCAGAGCATATGCCTCTTTCTTACCCTTGATTACTCTTTGCATTTCTTTGCTCTTCTGCTTCGTCCTCCATTTGATTTACTTCTGGAGTATTTATTGCTGGGGTGACGTGCATAATGAATACCCTTGGGCATTCATTAAGTTTAGCTTTGAACAGTTTCTATTTCCCCTTGGTGTCCTTGATGTCTGATGTGTCTGGTCATGTGCTCATATGTTTGCTGGCATTTGTTCCACAAAAATGTATGCCTCTCTTTTTCAGGTTGTGCTATTTTTAAAAAAAATTTCATGGAAGTTCGTAGTTAAAAATGGTGTCTTACTGGTGGCCTTTGAGATTGTCCCGTCTGTCCCATTTTGTGTGAAGGAACTACTTCAGTTATCTATTGCTGTGTAACAAATCACTAAAGTTTAGTGGTTTAAAACACAATTATTGGGCTGGGTGTGGTGGCTCATGCCTGAAATCCTAGCACTTTGGGAAGTTAAGGTGGGTGGAACACTCAAGGTCAGGAGTTCAAGACCAGCCTGGCTAACATGGTGAAACCCCGTCTCTACTAAAAATACAAAAGTTATCCAGGGATGGTGGCACATGCCTGTAGTCCCAACTACTTGGGAGGCTGAGACGGAAGAATCACTTGAGCCCAGGAGGTGGAGTTTGCAGTGAGCTGAGATTGTGCCACTGTACTCGAGACTGGGTGACAGAATGAGACTGTCTCAAAATAAAAATAAACATAAAAATAAAAACACAGTTATTATCTCTCATGGTCCTTTGGGTTAGTCGGGTGTAGCTGGGGTTTCTCCTCAGAGTTTCTCCTCCAGTGGCAGTCAGATGTTGGGGCTGCTGCAGTCCTCTGAAGGCTGGAAGGGGCTGGTCATCCAACAGGCTCACTCACAGGGCTGGCAGTTGGTGCTGGTTGTTGGATGAGGGCTTAGCTGGGGTTGTCTTACTGAAGTGCCAACACAGGGCTTCTCCATGTGACAACATGGTCTTCTTAAAGCATAATGGCCTGGTCCGGCAAAGATGTGTCCAGCAGTGAGCGTTTGAAGGTAAAAGATACAAGGCTTCCTACACTGTGGAAGTCATGTGGTTATTTCCATTGCACTTGACTAGTGTGAGGGGGCTACACAAAGAAGTAGCTAACTGAGCAGTGTATTTCACTGGGGGAGACTAGCTACAGTTATTCTGTTCTTCACATTGTTCCTTATTTCAGTGTCAAACAGGCTCTTTTGATATTTGTTTTTCTCCAACCATTTCTGGTGACTTGAGCAGTAGCAGCTACAGGCTGTTTTCCCTACTAGCAAGCCTCAGTTATGATATTTCTAATGCTGTCTGTACCTCCCATCCCTGCTGCTAGAGTGTCTATCTCCCTCCTTGTGGCTCTGAGGTTGGCAAGCTAAAGACATGAAGTACAAGAGAAATAGAGCCCTAGATTGGACCTCAGGGGAGACCTGTGTTCTAGTCTTGGCTTTGGAGTGATGTAACTGACCTTGAACAAGTCATTTCATCTCCCTGGACTTTGAACTTTTCTGAAGACCCCTATAAGCTCTGAAGTTCTGTAAAATTCTACATAGCCGTTTTGAACATGTATTTCTATTGGGTCAAATGCTCTATTTTAAGCCCCTGAACTGATCAAGCTCAGGTTTTGGAACCAATAGAAGAACTGTCACTGCCCATCACAGTCTGCACATAGTAGGCACTCAATAAAAAAATTTTTGGATGCAGTTTCAAGCTAGAAACCTTGATGATATTGTTTTCAAGATCTTGGTGATAGATATTGCCAGATTATTTATTTTTATTGTTTTAATTTGAAAGATTATTTCCTTGCATATGTAAGGATTTGCTTTTAGAACTTGAAACTTAACATGGTCTCTGCATGCATCCCTTTGCCATTTAACAGGCAGTTCTTTGTGCCTGTTGACAGATTGATACTTTGCAAATAACCCTCATGTGCTGGTACTGACTGTGATTACCTCAAGCTGCAGCAACTGGAGGGATGCCAAGGGTCTGTGGCCGTCTGAGTTTGCTCTTTCTTTTTTTCTTTAAGGTACTAGTCTATTGGAACCTTGAGTTATCTCCCTCTGGAATCATAGAGGGGAAAGAAAATAAGGAAAACTAGTGGGAATGCAGGAAAACCAGGTCAAGTGTAAATGAAATCTATGCCCTGGCCTCCCAGCTGGGTGCGTCAGTTCTTAGGCTTGCTCTAAGTGGAAGCTGACGTTGGGTTTCCTCTCCTCAAGACCCATGTGACATTTGAGAGGACAAACAAAAGGCTCCATCAGGAAGAGGCTTAACCCTGTTAATGGCGACAAATCACCAGCCCTGGAAAGCTGGGATTCAGAGAAGTACTTTGCCTTCTTTTTATGTTAGACGAATCAAGCTTCAAAGAGACTGACTACCCAGGCCCCCAGAATTTCCTGATGGTCTGAGAGGAAAGAAGATATCTTCCCAAAGGGAAAACATAGCTCAAGGCCAAAGAAGACTTGACACCTATATAAGAAAGCAGTATGAAGTGGTCTAAATTGAAGTGTGTTTGTATTTGTGCCTGTGCCTGTGTGTGTGTGTGTGTGTGTGTTTTAATGACAAACACATGAAAGGTGAAGAAGGAAGCATTCTCAGTTGGCATGATTAGAATAAGGCTCACATTTCCAGCAGTTCTTTTTAGAAAAAGGAAGAGTGAGTTTTGGGGGTAGGTGGGAGGGTGGATTATGGTCTGTCCCTGGCCTGAGGGTTGTAGCTTGAAGAAGACTGTGATCTTCCTGGTTGCCACCTCCACCCACCACTCTGCCAGTCACATTTAATCTTTTTTGTTTCCAACATTAGCAACATTTTTGTATCGTTTTTGCTTAATTAAATAAAACCTATTTACATTCTGAGCTGGAGGAACAGAGGTCAGGTAGCAGCAGACTCTCTTGCCAGCCTTTGCTGAACCCTGTTAAGCAGCTATGGCCCCAGCTCTCAGGCTGGAAAAGGCATCCTTGACAATGTTAATAGTTTTGACCTCTGAGTTCTTGCATTTCGCCAAAAAAGTCCCTAAAGTAAAAAGGAACGGACTGAAAAGCTGGCGCCTAAGGCTAAACTTTGACTCTAGAAAAAGAGGAAGGGCTGAATAATTCTGCCAAGACAGGATAGTCTGGATACTACAGAGTGAAGATAAAAACAAGAAGAGTTCATCATTTTCCTGTTGACTAAGAACTATTTGCACGTCTGTGGTGGGCAGAATGAGAGTGCAGACCTGGGGTCTGGAGGACAGGCGACAGGTCTGCAGAATTCAGCTCTGGCCAGCTAGATGAAGTGATGGAATACGGAGGTTTTATTTGCCTGGCCCCAGCAGGTAGTTAACTAGCAGTCTTGGGTTGCAATGGGCCTCTCTTGGGAGCCCTGAAAATAGTTTATTTATTTATTTTTTACCTCTAAAAGTATAACAAAGCCCATCAGGAAATCTTAAGTATTAATCTCATCAGAGGAAATCCTGGGAGATCATCCACTTCTCTAATTTGCCCAATGGCTAGAGGGAATATTTATATCCTCTCCCCTACCAGCTTGATTTAAGTCACCTAAAGGCCTTTCCCTTTGTTTATGTTCTAGGGAAATCATCCCATCGCAGCATAAATTACAAGACATTTCCAATAAACTTTCCAGTATTTTTTCAGATTGGGGGAGAGGTGAGGTGGGGCAAAGATTGAGAAAGACAAGGCTGACTGGAATGACATAAATAATTGTAGTCAACAGTTTTAAGGCATTTCTTTATCAAGGCTTTTATCATTGTTACAAAGAGAAAAGAGCTGACTGGCTAGCAGCCAAAGCTGGGCCTCAGGAATAAATTTCCTGTCTAGAAGCCTGTTTGTGTCCAGCCTTTGGGACTCTAGCAGGTGCAGTACTTAAAGCCTTCTGTGAGCTGGTTCAGCCCAGACCAGGCCTAGTAATATTTCCAAAGCCTCATTTTCAGTAGCAGGTGAAGTCTTCTGCTTGTCTGCTCATTTCTGGTCTGCCTGGGCATATCCCTGGCACCCAGGGGTCCACCCACCAAAGCCTTTACCTTAACTCCATTGGGAATCCCCAGACTAGATAATGATGATAATAATAATACCTTCTAATTTAGAGTGTTTCCTCTGAGTTAAACCATTATGTTAACTGTTTTATATAATTTTTTGTCACTTAATCTTTGCAACAACTTTGTGAAGTAGTTTTTACTATTAATCCCGTCTTACAGATGAAGCTTGGAGAAGCGAAGTGATTTGCCCAAGGCCACACAGTGAGCAGAAGTGCTGGGACCTGAAACCACGTCTACCTATTCCCAAAATCCATGCCCTTAAATTTCATGATATATTGCTGGGCGGTTTTCTTGATTCTTAAAATTTTATTGCACTTCTCATTAAGGGCTTTCCCGTCCCCTAAACCCAGGAGCACTTCATTAGAGCCCTACCTAACTCTTGTCAATTCCTTTCCCAAGAAGAAGAGGATGCTATCATTGGCCAAGTACTCTTTCAAACTAAACAGGCCTCCATTAAACCATGATTTGTCCACATGACTGATCAGAAGAAATGATTGTGTCAACCTAGAAGCATTACCTGCCAGATTAAGTCTCTTGGGTAATATTGTTGTCCCAAATCAGACCCAACTTCTTTAGACATTGTGATTCCCAACCCTTCACAGTATCATGTCTCACTGTGAAGCCCACATGAGTTATGGCAGACTCTGAGCTTTGATAATTCAGAAACTCAGCTTAGAAAAATCTGTCCATCTGCCAACTCAGGAAAAAAAAAAAACCTATGAAAAAAGAAAAAAACTGTGAACAACAGTGTCAGTTTATTAATTTGTGAAATTTTGTCTTTTTCATTATCATTTCTCCTTGTTTCAGGGCATTCCATCTCAGAATTAAAACTCAAAGGAAGTCAGATAGATCAGTCATCAGCAGGCTACTTGACAAGCCCAGAATGAGAGCAAAGAAAATTGAATTGTCTTAACTGATATTTCATTCAGACCCTGAAAGAAACATTCTCACTCCTTCCAGTGAACAGAACCCTCCTCCCTACAAGTAAATCTGAAGATCTAGGTTCAAGGCCAGGCTCTGCCATTTATTATCCCTGTAGTCATTGACAAGGCACTTAACCTCTTCAAGCTCCTTTTACATGGTTAGTAAAATGGTAGTAATAATATCTTACACATGATTCACGGTGTTTAAATCAAGGTTAGGGATAAGAATGCTCTGTACATATTACTTTTTGTGACGTTAAACTGTCGCATTGATTTTTTAATTTGGGTCCTTATGAAACCAGTTCTTTGCAGGTCATCAATCTGATCATTCATCCCAAACTGCCTCTTTTCTAAGGAAGGATGTGGTTGCTTCACACATTTTAACCTGCACATGAATCTCCTGGATGGGTCTGGGATTCTGAATTTCTAACAAGTGCCCAAATGATGCAGATGCTGCTGGACTATGCTTTGAAGCAAGATTTTAGATTTAGCAAGTTTCTCTGCAGATACTTAAGAAACCAGGTATTTAGAGATCAGCATGACTTCTAGAATGCTGAATCACATGGTCCCTGTGTGTGCTTGTTTTAGGTAGCTTTTCAATACTGTTGAACTTCATGTGTTTATTCTCTTTCCTTTACATTGCCTGGCTTTACTCTCTCTCAATTCTCCTCCTACCTTTCTGATTGCTTCTCCCTAGTCTCCCCATAGACTCCTCTTTATTTATCCTTTAATATTAGTGTTTCCTTGGATTCTTTCCTTTGCCTTCTGATCATTTTACTCTGTGGGTCATCTTGAGTTGTCTCCAATTTGAACTCTTCCTTGCCTTGCCCAGGCCAACTTAATGGATCCTTCTCCTACACTCCCATTGAATGAATTGTGTTGTAAGATTCACTTTAGCGTGTGGTAGTTTGACTTTATTGCATCCTCGTACAATTATTTTTTCATGGTCTGTGACTTACTTTTTGAAAGTGGAGAGTGCCACATTCCATCTTTGCATCCTTTGTGCCTAGTGCAGTGCTCAAGTTTTGTAAATGTTTGAAGAATAAAGCAAGCAAACCCAGATATTGGGGCAGATACCAGAAGCAGCCATCTGAGCAGACCAGATGGCAAATGTTAGTGTTTGGACACCCTCGGAAACAGAAAGCCCACTTAAATTCTGTTGTATATGCATATGTGTGTGTAAATTACCTCTCTGGATGGTCTCAAGATACCAATAGCATCTGGGGAAGACACCTGAGCCAGGTTTCCTCTGTAAATTATTTCTGGACTACTTTTTCAGGCTTAAACAATAGGCTGTCAAAATTGTCAAAAAGAGGAAGCATGTTTCTTATGGGAAAAATTATTTATCATGCTTTTCTATTGTAATAAAACAAAGAGAGTCCTTCCAGAGAAGGAGGGTTGTAGTCTTGCCAAAACTGGCTTCTTAGAAAATCTTTACTGTACTCACCCTCAAAAAGGACTCAGAAGGCAGGTAAATGATGGCCAGAAGGTGAGATGTCCTCAGCCCAAATGTCACATGGGTTGGGATTCAACCCAATTCAACAAACAATATTCAGTACATATTTTCTGTGTGTCGGGCTTGTACTAGGTTAAGGATTGAAAGATTAACAAACAAACAAATAAAATATGGCCCCATGACCTCAGAGACCTTCTAGTTCAGTTGAGGCATTAGGTAATTACTCAGCATGATGAGTATTTAATAAATATATGTAAAGTTCTATGGATCAGAGAGGACAGAATAACTGGAAATATGGAAGAAAAAGTATTTTGGAAAGGCTCCCCATCCCAAAGTATATATCGTCTCTTGAACCACTCATCAAAAATCAGACTGCAGACATGACACATCCCCATTCATGTACACAAATTAGATTCAAGTTAATGTTTTAGTGCTTACAGTATGCCCATTATACCCCAAGAAGGTTTTGATATAGGAAAGTCAAATAAATATATAAGCTTTAATACAATGGAAAATGACAAAGTCATTAGAAATACAAGCAAGATATGATGGAAATATACAGGGAGTAGTAATAAAATCTGATTGGGAGATACAGAAGTCCTTACTGGGGCATACTGGTATTTAGGATGTTTAGTTCATGCCTCCCCATAGTGGCTGTGGACTCTGCACCTATGTTTGTATGTGATTCTGGATCTAATTGGTCAGAACCAGAGGTCTTAGGGGAAATGACACAATGGCTGGGTCATTAAATTTTCCTAGGAATTTAGAATTGAGAACTAAGGGTGCTAGACTGCTGAATGGTGGCATTGTTGGTGGTAAGATATTAAGGAAGCTGCTGTAGCCATGTTTGGGCTTTAGGAGCAGGTAAGTGAAGCAAAGCTGGGATGAGGGAGTCAGAGGTGGGGATGGAGTGGGGGAAGACAGTGAGAGAGATGGGGAGAGATAGGAGAATAGAAGTGAAGGAAGACATAGGAAGGGAAAACAGGGGAAGAGAAGACTGAAACAGACACAGAGAGATGCAGGTATTGTTAAGAAATCTTTGCTTATAAGTTCCCAAATTCACTTTGAGCTTGTTAAACTGAAGAGAAGACTTTATTATGAGGATCCAGGGTATAAGAATATCACAGAACCTAAGGGCAGAGACTGGAACTGCCTGCATCAGGAAGAGATTGCAACTAAACACTGAAAAGCTGCCAGGACTTGGCCAGTTCTCACCACATTTTGGCTTTATTTGTTCCTGCTTGCAGATTGATTTTCTCTACTAGTTGGTTCACCTTGTAGGTACAAGATGGATCACCGCATTAATTTCCAGGTTTATATTTCTGTTAATACAGCAGGCCAGACTGAACAAGGATCTAACTTTTAGTCTTACTTCTAAATTCTAATTGCCCCAGATATATCAGGTATCTCTTCCTGATCTAGTAACTGTGGCCTTGAAGTAAAAACAGGGTTATAGAGTCTGCACATGGCTGTTGGGGCCTCCTTCCTGTGTGAGGGGGGCAATAAAGAGGTAAATCTTATCTGAGAAGCCACATTCAAAGTTATATGCTGTAACTAAAGTGCCACAGGTCAGGGAGCACTGACTCTCAGTTCCTGTTTGTATTTCCTTTGTGAAGGCCTTCCCGTTCTTCCTAAGAGATCCTGATTCCTTATATAAATCCCACTTTACTTAAGCTAGAGTGCATTTCTATTTCTTGCAACAAAAGAGCCTTCACTAAGATTTTGGTAGTCAGAGAAGAGATGAAAGGGCATTCCAAGTTCAGGTAATAGCATGAATATAAGCATGGGAGTGAGGAAGTTCATGGTTGAACGGATAGAATTCTCTAAATGGGGATTGCAGAATAGGGTGTCTGAAGGGATGGTGTGGAAATTGGGGCTGGAAAGGTGGTTTGAAGACTGTTGACACTGACGTTGATAATTCCCCTCTTGGTAGTTTGGAGGAGGCAGTGGGAGCCAGGCAGGTTTTTGAATAGCAGAATGATGGTTTCGGATTAGTGTGTTGGTGTTCTGTCTTCTTAGAGAGTGACAAGCACCTTATCTCTGCCCTAAATTTGATGGTAGTTGGACTGTGATGGATGAAATTCGACTTTTAAATCAAATGGAATTATGCCCTAAAATAATCACAGAGGTCTCATTTGCTGGCACTTTGCCAAAAAGTACTGGGTGCTTGTAATCGATGCTATTGACACCACACCTAGATCCCCTTTACCTGCTGCTGCACCTGGTCTCCAGCTGCTGCAAGTGCTACAGCCAATGGCTTGGCTTAATATCTGTTACCTTCTCAGGAGTCGCTTCACTGGGGGATATGTAGGAACTTCCACTGCTCAACCCCTGTGGCCTATGACTGAATGATTTATGAGGGGGTCTAAGAGTCTGGCCCTTTTGCTGCAAGGTGGGGCAAGGCTGCTGGATGATTGATGCTCCAGAGCCACACTGAACCAGGTCATGCTGGATGTTACCTGAGACCACATTCCTACTCAGCATCTTCCCTTTCCAAACTGTCCTGCTTCTCCCGCTAGCCTACAGGATTCTCCCAGAGAACCTGCCCTCAACAGGTCATAGGCAACCAAACCCCTTTTCAAAGCCCCTACATCAAGGTAACCTGCCCTAAGAGACTACCATTTATTTCAATAGACATCCAAATTTACACAGGTTTCTATGTTTCTACCTCTATACAACATAGTGGTCAAGAGCTCAGATTCTGGAATAAGACCATCCTGCACTGGAATCTTGGCCCTGTCACATAGGAGCTTCTAGTCTGGGCAGATTGCTTAGTCCCAGAAAATCTAAAGAGGGTAAGAATAGTACTTTGGGTTGATGTGAGGATTAGATGAGATAATACACATGATGCTCTTGGCCCAGTACCCATACCAAGTAAAGAACTCATTAGCCACTATTATCATTATTTCTGGTTATCTCTTTAATAGAGCTAGTGCATGTAGTTGCACACGTTGCACACTGCATCAAGGTCCCTATCTAAGGGCAGCTGGCAAGGGTAGGTCTGCATGGCTGGCACACTTGTTGATTCACACTGGGCCTTGAGAAGAAAAAATAGCAGGCAAAGACTATCACAGTTAGCCTGAGATGGCCGAGAATACCCAGTGCTTTTCCTGCATAGAGATTGCCACACAAAGGGCTCTTTGCTGTGGGGAGCTCCATGTCAATCTCGCATCCATACCCCAAGCTGCTGTCCACGGAGGTGCATTCTCACCCCTTCGGCCATTACTCGTCAACCCAGTGCAGGAAATGGTAGCAGTCATGTCTTCTAGTTCACAGAAGTGATGGCTTAGAGCCATGGAGCTGAATAAATGGCCGTGTTCAGTCAACATTTGTCAATCCCCAGGAATAGCTTCCTATTTTGTCACAAGATTCCATCCATGTGGCCAGACACTGGCATAAGAGGCTGAAATGCCCCATTGGATGGAAACTATGGGATGGGGAGAGATTGTTGGGCAGTAATGTGACCGTATTTCTGTGGCATAAGCTGGTACAAGCCAGCACTGGGGGAAACCAGGCTATCAGGAGAATATTCACAGATCTGGCTGGCAAGTACTTTGTATATGGAAAAAGACATCTTTTCATAGAAGTAACTTGATCTTGAAGAGTATCATAGAGTTGCTGTAGTGATAGAGCAAATGATTCCATATTCCGGTATATGAGAGACCTGTTCTCTTGTGTCTCTTCTGGACAGCCAGCCTTCCCACAGCAGCCCCACCAATAAAATGAAAAAAATCCCTGGAACACTCCAGCTCACAGACTTCAGGACTCGACTTGTACCTGACTAGGGTCCCATCTGAGGTAATATATGAGAAAATTTGGCCTAACTGCTGAACTGTTGCTTCTGGAAGGGATAGAACCACAGAAAGCTAAGCATTTCCAGACACCCAGTCAGAGAATTCAAAGAATGCTAGTCGTATCAGACATTTGCTCCCAAATGGGGATTGCAGGATAGGGATGGTGTGGAAATTGGGGCTGGAAAGGTGGTGTGAAGACGGTCGACATTGACCTTAGAAATTCCCCTCTTGGTAGTTTGCTCTCTTATGTGGAGCACCGGGCTTCAAGGGGTGTTTTCAACCTCCTTGCTTCTGAGCTTTTCAGCCTCTGGCGACAGAGCATGCAGATTGTCTGTCAGTGTCATCAAAGGTGGATACTAGGCCTCTGGAAGGTTCCCACAGAGCCCCAGGCAGGAAGCCACTTGGTTCCAGGGTGGTCAGGATGCAGTGTCCTTCAGTCTGGATTACTTACTTAACACCCCAGATTGGTACATCCTCTTGAAAGGAGAAAGCTTGTTTTGGTCTTTGCAAACATGCTATGTGACATATGAGTCCTTCTAAGTGGCTGGCACACTGAGTGGAAACAAAGCCACAGCTGAGAGTGGGTTGGGGAGTGCCTAGAGAGCCCCCCTTCCTCATGCTTGCACCAACCTGCAGAGTGTAAGAGCTAAAACTGTCTCACAAATGAGACTGGAAATTGGAAAGCGTTTTTCCTCACTTCACCTAGAACTCTTTTTATACCAAGGTTCAGGGCAAGTAGACTAACCCCATGGAACAAAAGTCCAAGTTCTGCTGGGGAAAGGGGAAAAGAGTCAAACCTGCTTGGAATCAGTTCACTGGCATAGATCTGCATTTTACTGTGAGCCAAAATCCTGTGAAGTCTCAGGGGCGTTGAAGTCCAATTAAAACAGAGCTCAGGCACAGGAAGAGGCCAACAGACATGTATAATTGTGAGAACCAGGACTTTAGCGGGGAAAGAAAGAAAAAAAAAAAATCCAAGGAGAAGCCAAGGCCAATTATCAGAACTGCTAATTTTTACCAACCTAATCATTAATGAATACTATGTTTCTGAAAAGAATGTTAAGAGAATAATTGTATTTCAAGGGCTTAAAAACTGCTAAACTCTGAAGTTGTACAATTTGTGCAAATTAATATGATAAAAAGAGACAATTAAGGTTTATAATTAACAGATAAATACAAATGATCTGGTGAAGACAATCTAAGTTTCTGCTCTGTCTTATGAAGCAGTGTAATTGATTTTTATAAATGCTAATTTACAGTGCATGCTCTGTTAACCATTAACACAGAGAAAAGAACGTGGAGTAAATGAAAGTCAAGGAGGGATATGAGCCAAGAAACTAACAAACTATATCTAGCCAAGGAGAAGAAATAGAAAAATATGCCAAATCTTGGAATGTGGCTTTGAAAAGAGAGAAAATATATTATCAAACAACAATCTTCCTTCCATATTCCCTTGATTGTCCAGCCCTGGGCGGAGAAAAAAAATCCCTCAACAATCTATGCAAATGCAGTTTAAATTTTTCTCTGTTTTTACACCATTCAAAACTGGCTATCTGGGTTTTGCTAAAATTTGCAGGGTATGGGTGAAATGATCTGACTCAAAATATAGGTCACATTATGTAAATAAAATGCACTTCGGGAGAAAGAAGTTTCCCTAGCAAGAGCAGCTGAACTGTTCAGAGAGAGTCCTGTGTCACTTCTGATCAGGAGAAGCCTGCTATATGTAATCGGATGCTGCAGACGGAGAATACCAATGGTGATCACAAGTGAACCCCAAACCAACGCACAATGGCTGATGCTTCAGACACCAGGCAACTTGGGACTGAGCTGCCTCTCACATGGGCAACCCGTGCAAGTAGGCTCTGGGATGGGCACTGGTAGAGAGTCATTTATGTATATAATGGTGGTTAGTGAGTCTCACAAGCTACTCTAGGAGGCCAGACAGTTCACAACAACAAAAGTATTCCTTTTCAGATGGAGAAGAAATGATTACATGAGCAAAGGGAAGTAAGAGAGATTGAGAAAAAGGAGAGAGGGAGACAAGGGTTACTTTGTATATTCCCATTAGACTATATACCTCTACATATATTTGTGTCTTATACATTTGTATTCTTGGTACCTAGCACAATGTTCTTCGTATGACAGAAACTTGAAAAATATTTGTTTTTGATAATGAAAATAGAGATCTGGTAATTCATGTTTTTTATAAAAAGGAAGCCTGCAAAGATGACTTTATTTTAAATTGGAAGTATGAGATCCTAGAGATTTTTACCTGAGTATGGTTAACGCTCTGCTTTTGAGTTTTCAAGTTGAAATCAGCAAGAGAAAAAAGAAAACTGGATGAAGAGGGCATCAAAGGATGTCTGGAGAGGAGTATCATCATTCTAAGGCTTTAGATCTGGGGAAGTCAGGAACTGACTTTTCAGTTACTGCTCCTTCCAGCCACGCTCCGTTAATCTGTTCCCAGTGAGTTAGGAGCCCCTCCAAGCATTTCCAAATGTCACTTGCTGGTGAATGTGATGTCTTCCTTGATGATTCTGAAATTCCTAATCTACAATATCAACTGTTCTTTCAAAACACATGTTTTGGTTTCTTCTCTTTGTTACCTTTTGATAATCATATTGGAATTCTACATTTTAAATTTCTTAAAATCTGTTAACAAAAGGAAAGTAAGAAGTGGATTCTAGAAGCTAAAACAGAAAGTCCTTTTTTTTTTTTTTTTTTTTTTGAGACGGAGTTTCTTGTTGCCCAGGCTGGAGTGCAATGGTACAATGTTGGCTTACTGCAACCTCTGCCTCCCAGGTTCAAGCAATTCTCCTGCCTCAGCCTCCCGAGTAGCTGGGATTATAGGCATGCACCACCACACCCGGCTAATTTTGTATATTTAGTAGAGACAGGGTTTCTCCATGTTGGTCAGGCTGGTCTCGAACTCCTGATCTCAGGTGATCTGCCCACCTCGGCCTCCCAAAATGCTGGGATTACAGGCGTGAGCCACCTCCCCCAGCCCTACAGAAAGTACTTTTATCATTCTAGTCTGCCTTCTTATTAAGCAGGAAATAAATGCATGGTATAGACTAAGACTCTCCAATGGAGATACAAATGTAATTTTAAAGTTTCTAATAGCCACATTGAAAAAGAAAAAGACACAAGTAAAATGAATTTTTAAAATGTGTAACTCAATATATCCAAAATATTTTAATACATAATCAGAATAAAATTATTAATGAAATAATGTGTATTTTATGTTGTCTTCAAAATCTGGTATATATTTTACAGTTACAGCACATCACAAATGGCACTAGTCACATTTCAAAAACCCAGATTACATGTTGCTGGTAGCTGATGGCTGCTATTTATACAACGCAGAGAGAGAGAGGGAGAGAGAGAGCAAAAGAGAAAGAGCAAAAGGGAAAGAGAGATCCAAAAATATATCTGTCAGGGTTCAGTTGGTTCTTATTCCAATAAAAAACGTGTAAGGGTCATGATGGAGATGAATTTGAAACTCTAGTCATAATATTTATTTTATAGTATAAGTAATGCCTAATTGGTACAAATACTATAAGTTGAACAATTATATCTCACCAATAATAAATTCCTTTGATCTGCTGTAACTAAGTTAAGAGACTTGCTGAGCATATCCTTAGCAAATCGTATGTTTATCTTGAGGCATTAACCAAAGGCTCTACTCAAAATAAAGTGCCCTATTGATGCACTGGAGGTTACAAGTATACTTTTCTACTTTCAGAAAGTCTTGTGGGCCAAATAATGCAGCTAGATGTGGTACAGCATAGGCCGAAGTATGGCTTCAGTCACATACGTGCCACATGCACACGAGGCCGTGCTCCTTTTCAAGGGAACTAGGCTTCCTGTTTGACCCATGACATTTGTCTTACAGCAGCTACCAGGAGGCAACCTGAATGTGTCAGGGCCTGGGCACAACACTTGCCATACTTGGAGTGATTTGAAGCCATAGTGGAAGACTGAGCCTCTATAAAAAACGAATGAGGACACTCTTAATGGACAGATACAAAACAAGCCCCAGGAGAAATTAAGTGAAAAGATAAATCACAGAATAGTGTGTATAATATGTTAGCAATTGTGTAAAATGGAGAGAAGTGTCTATGCTTGTTATGCATGGATTCTCCCTGGAAGATCACAGAAGAAGCAGGCAATGTTGATTGCCTTCAAGGAAGGAAAGAGAGGGGTGAGCGATAAGGAGAGGAGGAAGAATTTTCCTTTATAATCTTTGTTCCTCAGAATTTTTTACCATGTGATGTATTATGTTTAATATATGTTTAATTCCTTTCAAGTTTTGTGCCATGTGAATGGATATAAAATAATGTTTAAAAATTCAGCAGTATTTGAAGTGAGTAAATGAGTCAAGATCATAACAAAAGGCATGGCCTCATGAGGGTGAATACGTCATGTCTTGGAGTTGAAAGTGAAGTATAGAACTAAGTGTTTAACTAGACCCAAGACCAAAGAAGGGAGTTATGAGAGGAGAAATATCCCCACATACTCTTTTAAAAATTGGACAAACAGTTATAATTCAGCAATCCCTTCCTAGGTGCTTAGTTTGTGCCCGTCAGCAGGCAAGCCAGCATGCCCACGCAGTCCTCATCTCATGACCTCTATTAAATGGAGACACCTGCACGGTGAGTGGGACTACTTTTTATGACAAAAGTTAAAACCAAAGATGTACAGATAGCAATATAGTTCCTGAGACGGGAGTAACTTCAGTCTTCAAATTTAGAGAAGGTATTTTCAAGAGTGCCTTTCTCTGATAGAGATGCAAAGAAGCATCCCTGGTAAAACGTGCGTGACAACAAGAAGATGTCATGTTGTCAACACAGCAGTATCAGCATTACACATGAAACCTGGTGATCAAATAAATGGCCTTGTAAAATAAGTGGGTGTGTGTGTTGCCTCGAACTTCACTGAGCTGTCGCCGTTGGTAAAGTATTGGATAGAGGTGAGAGTCCCAACCTCTACTCTTGGGAACAATACCATTTCTCTGGAAATCAATCCAATAGAATCAATTCTTTCAGCAAAGATGTTTTATAGCTTCTATGTGCTGGGCATGGAGGGGAACAGAGAGGACACACAGATTAAGCTCAGCAAGGGCCCTGCCCACGAGGAGCTGGTAGTGTTCACAGGGTGATAAATATGTAACCAATACTGTTTCAGAAAGCAATGGAAGTGTAGAAAAGGGTAGACAATTCTGCCTGAGGGGAAAGGGGGAAGCTTCAAGAAGTAATGGGGAGCTAGGTGCAGATGAATAAGTAGAATTTTTCATGGTCAGGGAGCAAGAAAAATTATTTTAGGCAGAGTATTGTACAGAGAAGGTAGAGGCATGAATACGAGGCCTATTTGAGAAAGGGGGACTCTGGCTAGGCCAGAGCACAGGATGCTGCAGAGTAGAGAGGTGAGGCTGGAAGGCAGCCTGGGACTTTTGAGAGGGGTCGTGATGATGCTGCTGAAGAGCTTGGGCTTTTTCTCTAGGCAGTGAGGAGCTACAAAGGACGTGAAACACGGGATAGTGGTAGCACAGTACGAGGCTTCAGGTGGAGCAAGTGCACCAGAGACAGAGCCCAGAGGAGGTTGCAGCCACAGCCAGAGGAGGACGAGGAGTGGGAGGATCCAACAGTTTGCAGGGCAGGGGGTTTGGGTCTGGCAAGCAACAGACTGGGTGGAAGGGTCACAGGAAAGGATGGGCCATGCTGTGGCTGACTTTAGAATAACCCATGAATCCAACTGTGCTCTCTCCCCAGAAAATGACAAATGTGTAAAAGGGACAAAACCTGTTTTGCTTACAGAGAATGAATTATTCCTGGCCCCCAAATCTATATTGCAAAAAAGGTTTACTTAATTTTAAGGTGTTTTTAGAATTATGTAGTTTGACATGATATTAGAAATAGTTTGATACATAACTTACTTTGAAACAAATAATATGCCTTGTTTACATGTCCGTTTGAATCCTTGCTTGAACTCACAAATGTCAGTTACTTTTTACCTAAAATTTACCACCAAAAGGTGAATACAAACAGGTGATGGGTTGGAATGGTCACGGCTTGAGGCTAGGTATGTCTAAGTCTTGTTTGTTAGGGCCAGTCCTGTGCCAACTATTGAACAATAGCACCTATTTCTTCAAAGCATCCTATTTCTCTGAAGAAATTTTACTATATGATAGATGATGTTGGTTAATTTGGGATAGGAAAGTTCAAAAGTTGGGCATGCAAAACTCTGGACTTAAAGTCTAAAAGGTCTTCATGAGAAATAGGAGAGATTTAATTTGGATCCCCCAGATCTCTGTGATTGAGACTAATGCTGTTACCCAGAACCTGATCAGTTTTTCCAATGGATGAAATCCCATCTTACCAGCATATGTGTTGGAGAGAAGGATGAACAAGGCCTTGCTTGCCTTTTGAAAGCCTCTCAACGATGGGTGGTTCTGCAGATTCTCTGGAAACCTTTACATTTTGCAATGAACTGTTTTATATTTAAAAGCTGCTGGGTTACATTAGGCAGCATGGATTGTTTTTCACTTAATTGCCGCCCTCTGGGGATCAGTGCCAAGGTACCATTCTCTACTAGCCACACAGAGGATGACCCAATTGTGCTTTTAGTTCCCTCTAAATACAATCTATTGATTTTCTTTCTCCCACAGTAAGCAGGATGATCTTGGTTATTCCAAAGCAATCAGGTAGAGTATTTGGTTGGACTCTTCTTCAACCTTGAAGGATTCTATTTACTCTCCTCCATTATAGCCTTAAAGCTTTAGTCCCTTATATAGCCAAGAGTTGCTTTTCTGCACCAATAAGCAAAAGCATTACAATATTAATAACCCACAGCCACGGGTTTAGCATCCTCACCTTCTTCCCATGCTTGGATGATTTCCTCCGCATTTGAAGTAATCAATAGTGGCCTGAAATTTATTCGGGCTTTCACACAGTCCATGAAGTTTCCAAAATAAGCCAGTGGCAAGCATTTAATTAGCTCATTTTGTTTCTGCCAGGGCAGAGATGCAGACTTGAGGAGGCCAGGAACTGGTATACAATATAGCTGTTACTGAAACTTTTATTCCTCACAGTAAATAGGAATGGGATTCAGAAGACTAATGGTTCTGCCTCTACCACACTCTCTGTGGCTTTGGATGTGTGTGTTTGCCAGTCTGGACCCGTGTTTTCCTTTGGGTAGGAAGAGTAGGGTGCTACTAATCTTTGAGGGAGGTTTTTTGAACAGTAGATTCTAAGTATCAGTTATCATGCTGGGTGCTGAGCATAAAAGATGTTCAAGACACAGCCAAATGGGGAAAGAGGGAGACAGGCATAGAGACAAGTATTTGCCTTGCACTGGGAAGGGCTCTGCTAGAGATGGGAGGAGAGTGCAATGGTAGGCGTCTGCAGAGCTGTGACTGAACTGGGCCATAGGGCAGGGCTGTCTCTGGGACAACACTAGGCTGAGGACACAGGCACTGCACAGGCTTCTGCTTTTCCTGAGGTCTTTGCAGCAAGTAGAGTTTTTTTTTTTCTTTTTCTCTCCGTGCCCAGTCAACAATATTTATTTCCATACCCTGCAAAGCATCAGAAAAAAAAGGAAGTATCTCTTAGGATGTTTATGTTAGGAGCTGTCGGTTCTTTGCTGATAGCTATCAGCGGTTTTGAAGTCACTGCATCTCCATCAAAATGAATTGATAATAAATCTCACGCACACAGAGGAAAAGGCTGCAGTGAGTCCCAGGTAGATAGGAACGCTGATATTAGATGGTCTGAGAAGGCCTTTGTCTATAGACAAGGCAGGAGAACCTGGAAGGGTATTTACAGGCTGAAAGTGAGAAGACTTCCTGGTCCCTTTCTTTGGTTTATGGAGAAGGCTCTGTGATCCTGGGATAACAGCCCCATCACATTTGCACCCTTACAAGGGAATGTAACTGAAGTTCTTGTTGGGGAGAAACACCACACATGCAACAGAGCTCTGCAACCCACATCTCATACCACCTCCTTACCTTATTATTGGTTTATTTAGCCTTCACCGTGTTTCAGAAAAGAGTGAAGGCAATGTACGCAAATAAAACTAAGAATAAGAGGGACTGCTCAGGTGTGTATCAGTGCTGATTCTTTAAAAGTATTCATGCCTTTTGACTTAACAATGATATTCCTAGAAATTTATCCCAAGGATAAGAATTGAAGTCTGTTCAAAGATTTATCTTTGTTGTCCGTATTCTCATAATGTCTTTTCTCTGCTTTTTATAAAATTATAAAATAATTAACAGAAGAGTGTAAAAAAAGTATATGTACTGTTAGACAACTAATGAAGCAAACACTTGTGTATCCAGCACTCGGGTTAAGATAAAGAACACTGATAATATTTTAGAAGTGCTCTTTGGACCATTTTGCAATCACATCTCACCACTACCCTCCTGCCAGATCTCTTATGCAATAATATTAAAGTGATCACCTTGTGATAATTTCATTGCTTTTCTTTATAATCTCACCACTTATAAATATAGCTCAAAATAATACTTTTATTTTTGCCTTTTTAAAGATTTCTGTGATTCACTTCTTATTCTTAATATGTTGAGGTTTTAAAATACTGGTGCATATAACTAAATTTTATTCATTTTCTCTGTTCTACAGTATTCCAATATTTGAAAATACCACAATTTATTTATCCATTCTATTGATAGATGTTTGGAGTTGTTTCCAGTTTTTGCTATTACAAGCAATACAGCTATTAATATTATTGTACCTGTACAATATTATACATTTATGAGAGATAATCTAGGGTGTAATCCAGGGTATTAGGAATGATTGCTGGGCTATACAGCACGTGGTCAACTTTACAAGTTGTGAAGAGGCAAGTATGATTGTCTGATAAATGCTCCGGGGGCTCAGGTTGCCAAGCACCAAGAGAGCTGGGCTTAGGAACTACCCCTTTCCCCACCCAGTTTCACACGAGGTCGCAGGATGCTAGCAGTGATGTTGCCAGACAACTCTGAAAAGTTGGCATCTAAATCCAGACAGCTTACACCAATCAACTCCCCTCCCTCCCTACCCATTGGTCAAGCCATTCTCATGGGGGCCTGCCTCTGGAGTAGAGCCCGCTGGTATAGTGCAGTAGTATCCTGGCGCTCACAATTCTAGGCAGGAGACTGAGTTAACCATGAACCATGCCCATTTTGCCGACCCTCTATTTCCTCACCAAAGCCAGTTCTGTGCCTTTACATCATGATCTTGTGGTGTTTGACTTTACTGCCTTTCCACACTAGGGAATTCCTGTTTTCCAAAGTGACTGTTCCCAATTTAGCTCTTACATTCAGTGGGTGAGGAATCCTTTAGCTTTGCATCCTCACCAAGGCTTGTTATTTTAAAATTTTACGTTTAATAACTTTAAAATATTTTGTCTATCTTGCGGCTATAAAATTGTAACCAACTGCAGTTTAATTTGCATTTCGTTGATTACTAAAGACATTGAGCATCCTATTGGTCATTCAGGCTTCCTCTTTTGTGAATGTGCCTATTCAAGGCTCTTTTCTGAGTTGTTTGCCTTTTTAAAAAAATTGAGTTATACAAGTTATTGATATATTATGGTTTTGATTTCTTTGTCATGTATATGAATTGCTGATAATTTTTCCAGTTTTGTGACTTTTCTCCTTTATGTGATCTTTTATAAACAGATTTTCTTAATTTTAACTTAGTCAAATCTGTTGATATTTTACTTTGTGGTTTACACTTCTGGTCTTATTTAGAAACTGCTTTCCTATCCATGGGTAATTAAGCTATTTGTGTATATTTTCTTCTGAAAGTTTTATGTTTTGCCATTTGCTTTTGGAACTTTAATCCTGGAGTTGATATTTGTGTGTGGTAGGAGTTCAATTTTATATTTTTCCCTATGGATAATTGCTCCAGCACTATTTACTGAAAAGTCAATTTTTTTTTTTCTTAACTAATTTACAGGGTTAACCAACTATGCCATCAGACATCAAACATCTGTATGTCTTTAGGACCATTTTCAGAGTTATTATTTAGTTCCATCAATCTGTTAAAAGGTAAACTTAGGCGCATTAAAATTTTAAAGAGTTCATTTGAGCAGATAGTAATTCATGAATTGGGCAGCTCCGGAAGGTAAGTGGTTCAGTGGCTCTGATGAAGCGGAGTAGGGGGAAGGCTTTTATAAGGTAAATCCACAAGAAAGGCAAATAATAATAATAATAATAATAATAATAATAATAATAATAATAAATTTAAAAAGTTAAAGTGGAGCAGTAGCCTTATTCAGGTCATTCCAGTGGAAAGCCTCTAGAGGTTAGTCAGCAGCTTCTGATTACTTAAACTGAAGTTTCATTTTACCCTTTCGGTTTGCTTATTTCGGAAGCCGGTGCACTGGAGCCACCTCACTTTAATGGCCTCCTAAATAGATATACATTTTTAACAGACCTCTTTTGTCTATCCCTGCACAAATACTGCATTGTCCCTGTCTAAAGCTCTATAGAAAGTCTTAAGATCTGGCAGAACATGTTATCTTACATGTCATTCTTCAGTAGGATTTTGTCTCTTCTTGGTCTTTTGTTTTTCCAGATGAATTTTGGAATCAGCTGGTGAGGTTCTACCAAAAAAGGGTTTGGATTTTGATTGAGATGGCCTCAATTTGAGAAAAATTGACCCTTTTACATGATTCAGTTTTCCATTCATGAACATAATATATCTCTACTTTTACTTGCCTTAAAAAAATACTTTCACTAAGGTTTATAGCTTTCTTCATAAAGATCGTTTTAATACAGCTATTGAGAATGGTATCTTACAAATTTTTAAATTCTTATTTGATTTTGTTGATATATAGAAAACAACATATTTTTGCATATTGATTCTTATTAATTCTAATATTTTACCTGTAGAGTTTTTATTTTCTACATACACAGTCATATCATCCACAAATGACTACAGTTTTATTTCTTCCTTGTCTTGGTTTCATCTGTTGGTCAGGCATAGTACAGTGTTGAATAGAAAGGGCAATAATGGGAATGCTTGTCTTGTTCCTGATCTTAAAGGGCATGCTTCCAACATTTCACCATTAAGATGTTGTTTGCTATAGGTTTATCTTTAATTATTTTTATTAGTTAGAAAAGTTCCCTTCTATTTCAAGTTTGTTAAGTTTTTTTTTTTTTTAAGTCATGAATGGGTGCTGTATTTTATCGTATAGTTTTTTTCTCTTGAATTCAGGTGATTATAGATTTTTATCATTTAATTTGTTAATATGATGAATTACATTATTCACATATTTTGTAACGCTAAATCATCCTTGCATTTTTGAGATATCCAAACTAAATGTAATATTTTAAAAATACATTACTTAAATCAGTTTGCCAATTAAAGAATATTTTTGCATCTATATTCATGAGTAAGACTGACTTGTAATGTTCCTTTCCTTACCATTTTTGACAGGTTTTGTTATCAGGCAGGTAGTATTATTATTTAAGACATTATGTTTTTAGAGCAGTTTTATGTTCATAGCAAAATTGAGGGGAAGGTACAGATATTTCCCATATACCCCCTGCCCCCCAACACACGTAGCCTCCCCTGTTATCAACATCCCTGGTCAGAATGGAACATTTGTTACAAGTGATGAACTTACGTTGACACATCATAGTCACTCAAAGTTCATAGTTTACAATCATAGTCACTCAAAGTTCATAGTTTACATTAAGATTCATTGTTGCTTTGTACATTCTGTGGGTTTGGATGTCTGTATACTGACACGTATCTACCATTATAGTATCACATAGAGTATTTCACTGCTCTAAAAATCCTCCATGCTCTGCCTATTCATCCCCCACCTCACCCCCTGGGATTATTTTTGTAAGTGGAGTAAGGATAATAGGACAAAGGAAAAATATAAATATGAAAAGAGTTAGGATAGAGATTGAAATAAAAAATTTATGCCACAAGATCTCTTATATGGCTAGGAATTTGGCTCTGAGCTTCCTAACAATGAATTTAAATCAATTTCATGATTCACAAAAACCAATGGGACAAAATCAAACTAGCTGTTCAGGAGCAGAACAAGTGTTTTAGGAGGTGGTGTGGGGGATGGTTTACAGACTGCTCTCTGGAGCTGGATTACCTGCGTTTCAATCCTGTCTCTAGATTTTATGACCTTTGTAGATTTGGACAAGTTGTGTAACCTCTCTGTTTCAGTTTTCTCACCTGTAAATCAAAGGTGATTTCACAGAAGTGTTTCACAGATTAAAAACCCATAAAATACTCTAAAAAGTGATGGGTTCTTGGTAGCACTCAATAAACATTACCCTTTACTATCATTTTGGATACCGAGACCAGAAAGAAAATTTCCACTTAGATTTATTTTGAGAGGATGCTGTTTAATGGAAATGACAATGACCCTAACAAAATCCTTATGGAACTATTATTATCATTTTATTAATTTATCATTTTGAGGCATGTATATCCTTCAGATAAACTTTCGTAAGTAATGCTTTTTCCCGTAGAATTTTGATAAGTTTTGAGGGTAGGTAAGTATGATGTAATACTTCCTGAGGCAGTACCTGGAATACAGCCATATTCTTACACAGTTTTGAAATCAGAGGAGCACAAATAGAAGACCACCTTGCCTCCACACAGGCCAGGAAATACTTGAGGGCATGACCACACATCTCTCCTTGAATAGTTGTGGGTGTGTAGCAGAGGGCAGTCAAAAGAGTTGTCAGTGCCCTTGCTGCACTCATTTTATCTTGGGAAAAACTTAAAATCAGATATTGCTAAACTATCACCTTGGTCATAAGTTAGTTATTTAAAAAATGTCTGGGTACCTAAATGAGTTACTGTACCAGATAATTGACTCCACTGTGTTCTAGTCAAATAATAATATTCAAATGAACACATTTGAGTTTACTGTGTGCTGCACTGTTCTAAGTATGCCACACACACTAACTTATTTAACTCTCAGAACAATCACATGAGGCAAATACTGTTACCATCCCCATTTTATAGATGAGTCATGCAACTAGTAAGTGGTAGAGCCGGGACTCAAACCCACGTGGACTGGCTCCCAAGTCTAAATGGTAGTGAGATGCCTACCCAAAACAGTGACTTTCTTTTAAAATCATTCACCTGTATGCAGCCCCTCTTTGTGGCAGGAACTTTATAGTTGGCCACTGTATTACAAATAATGAAATAACATGATTCGAATGTGAGTGTTTCTTCTTCTGTATTCCATGACAAGGCATGTATTAATCCCTGTTAAGAGTGGTACCAATACACAAAGGAAAAACTGGTGGCATATTTCATGCACTTTCCACCTGATCAGTTGTAGATCCCAACTCTTACAGTTAATTAAAAGCAAGTTCTCAATAATCATTGATAATGAGGATCAATAATGTATTGATCATGTGATCTCCACAGTAAATTCCTGTCTACTGAAATATAGATAAGAAATAGATATATGAAGAGCGAACACAAATCTTGTATAACTCTGAGGAGATTTCTTTGCAAGTTAATATGGAATTTGTTAATGATCAGTAGTGAAATAACTTTCTCCTCCATAAATTATTGACTTGCTGGGCCTAAACGTTCAATTTATGAAGAAAGAAATAGGCATGATACCATCTATAGAGTCCTTTCCTGTGGCCACAACCTGTAGTTGTTTGTGGCTGGGTTCTTCTGGCATGCAGGTTCCCTATGGTATTAGCTTTCGATACTACAGAAGCAAAACATGTCGCTGCAGCTGTGTAATAAGAAGCTTGGGTAGCTGTGACTGAGTAGGAGTGGAGAGCACTGGAAAGCCTGGATGTATTTTTTGCTTCTCTTCAGTTTCTTAGCATTCAGGATTGGAATAGTCCTGCTGCAAAGTGGGGCTCATCAATGATGGCCATGAAAATGCCCTCCTCTTTGATCCTGGGACACGTGTACTGCAGAAGCTTGCCCAGAGGATACCACCATCACTGGGTGGCTGCTTTGGGGGCTACCTTTGCTAACTCTCTGGTTCTACAATTTGGGAATAGCGAAGATGCCCTTTTAAAAACTGTGAGAGAGTTCATGGTGGTTTTAGCTGGATGGTTGAATAGTTGTAGAGTTAATACAAATATATACAAACAGGAACCTGAGCACACCTTCCAAGCAGTCCTTTAATAGTTCTGAGGGCAGAACATCTCCATAGGTACCTTATTTGGTTAATTTTGTTTCTATTTTTTACAAATCAACTGTTCAATACAAGAGACTCCTACATAGACTCAGCAAGAAAACAAATCTGTAACTTATAAAACTCCTTGGGTTTATATAACTGGGAAAACAGCCTTCCCAACAGTTAACCAAGACCTGGACTTGAAAGACGTTAGTCATCAAATTCACAGCTCTGACAATATCCCAGAATCTGGTCTCATTTCCTCATCCAATGGTCAAACTCAAGTCTTACCACATAAATTAATTTTAAATTATTTTTGGTCAGGCATGGTGGCTCATGCCTGTAATCCCAGCACTTTGGGAGGCCGAGGCAGGCGGATCACATGCGGTCAGGAGTTTGGGACCAGCCTGGCCAACGTGAAACCCCGTTTCTACTGAAAATACAAAAATTAGTTGGGTGTGGTGGCGGGTGCCTGTAATCCCAGCTGCTTGGGAGGCTGAGGCAGGAGAATGGCTTGAACCCAGGAGGCAGAGGTTGCAGTGAGCCAAGATTGTGCCACTGTACTCCAGCCTGGGCAACAAGAGCAAAACTCTGTCTCAAAAAAAAAAAAAAAAAAAATTAGCCAGGCGTGGTGGCGGGTACCTTTAGTCCCAGCTACTTGTGAGGCTGAGGTGGGAGAATTGCTTGAACCGGGGAGGTGGAGGTTATAGTGAACTGAGATCGTGCCACTGTACTCCAGCTTGGGTGACAGAGTGAGACTCCGTGTTGGAAAAAAATATATATGTA
Source organism: Theropithecus gelada (assembly GCF_003255815.1). Taxonomy (NCBI): domain Eukaryota; kingdom Metazoa; phylum Chordata; class Mammalia; order Primates; family Cercopithecidae; genus Theropithecus; species Theropithecus gelada. The sequence goes on along the minus strand of NC_037675.1, from coordinate 35,177,560 downwards.
TATATATATTTTTAATGTGATAAAAAGCTTATAAGAATATTTAAGTTTGAAAAACTCCCAGATAGTTTTTATTTCCCTAGTGTACGTTTTACAGTTTTGTTTGTTTCATTTTGTTTTGGTTTACCTTTCCAGCAGTCTCTAGCTTCCCGTAGTTAAAGTCTACTGGGCACTGGAAGGGGAAAGCCTTATGTGTGTTGGGACCCAGTATGGATGAAGGTGGTGTTAAATTATTAGTAACCAACTGGAAGGAAGGAAGCAAATAATTTTTTTCCTTCAGACATCCAGGCAAAGTTTTGAAAGGTCTCAGGATAGTGACAAGTAGAAGTTGAAAGCCCTTCAACTCATTCTTTACCCAGACTTCTAAAGCAGCCCAGAAAAATATGAGTGCAAATTAACTCCAGAATGGATATGCTTAGAATTAAAACTTAGGGAAAATTGTCTGGTCCAAAATGTTAACTCTGAAGATTATAATAAATAGACAAGACCTAGCTTTGACATAATATTTGATTCTAACCACTGGGACAGACATGTAATAAATATTTTCTTTAATTTTCCACATGAGCAGTACCAGCAGAATTTTATACAAAATGAACTTTAGTGAGTCTCTAAAGGAACCCCATCACCCCACAGGAAATTCACCCACTTGTTCCTAAATGGTACCTGGCAGCGGCTCATTGTGCTCACTGCAAATCCTGGGTGTCCAGGATCTTAGAGATAAGCAACTCTGCCGTGGAAGATGCAGAATAATTTGAGATTTAAACAACACCACAAAAAGACCATATGGGGGCCAGGCACAGTGGCTCATGCCTGTAATCCCAGCACTTCAGGAGGCCGAGGTGAGCGGATCTACTAAAAATACAAAAATTATCTGGGTGTGCTGGCAGGTGGGGGGTGCCTGTAATCCCAGCTACTAGGGAGGCTGAGGCAGGGGAATCACTTGAACCCAGTAGGTGAAGGTTGCAGTGAGCTGAGATCGCCCCATTGTACTCCAGCCTGGGCGAAAAGAGCAAAACTCCGTCTCAAAACAACAGCAAAAGACTATATGGGGAGCCAAAAATGTAAACTTTGGAGGGAGGCAGGATGAGTGAGGAAAGGTATTAAGACAAATCACATCCAGCTTCCTAAGGAATTAGGACTGGAAAGAAGAGGTTCCACTCATATGAGTAATGGAGGTTAAGAGCAGCCCAGAAGTAAGAGGAATGAGATCTCACACATTCTTACCTCTGAATATTACAGAAGTGTTACTGTATTCTCAGTCCCTCATGTCAGGAGGCAGATGGTTTGAGTTGGTATTCTCTAGATGTCACCACTGTAAAGTTATTTTTCCCTTTGTAATAATAAATATTATGTGGAATGATATTTTAAGGCTATGCATATCTTTTTCCTCTTTTCTTATCTGGCAGTTCTTCAACTTTAAACCACTGATATGGTGTGATTAATGCCCTAGAATTAAGATTTCTTACAGGCAGATATTAGAACCCATTTAAAAAAGCCAACACATTTAATTTCTTACCATTGCCACACTACTCTGCAACTAAGAAACTTACTAATAATTAATGGGCAAATGCCAGGGACCTTCCAAAACAAAAAAAAGCACCTGAAGACTTAGAGCATATCACCTGGTAAAGCTGTTTCCCAGGTCATTTGGCTTTTCCCATATCTAGCAAGTAAAGCTCATCTAGTCCAAGGTGGAGCACCAACCAATTCCTGGAATTAGAGAGCGCTTCAGATTTTCTAGGTCAGGTCCCTGGTTCCAGGGTGGGGCTCAGTGGTGAGTCATTTATGCATGGAATCAAGAATGATCTCTACAGAGTGTGGTGTCTAGCAGCTGTGGGTTTGGGTGGCCTGAGGTCCCATCCTTCAGTCAAAAAAGAACCAAGGGGAAAATCACTTTCTGAAACTTGGTGTGAGAGTCGGTACCACGATCCTCGGTAAAATCCTACTAGAGGATCTGACAATGCAGAAGGTGCATGGTCACCATAGCCAGGGTTCTGAAGGTTGACTGACGTGTCCTTCAGGACCCTACCCCTTCCGTAACACAGTCTTATTCTCCTTGAAGAAGCAGACAATGGATCTGAGAGAGCCTACCTTAGCCATCATCTTATTCACTGAGAAGTATTCCAGGGGTTACACTGGCCTGTGATCTGGATTGAAACAGGCTCTCCTGATTTTCTGTGTAGACCTGTGTTGCGAATGTAACCAACCGGAAGACGCACGGCTGATCACGCTTTTTAAACAGTTGGAATAGACCCCATTCTGACCAGCAAGAACTCTCACAACGAAGGCAGTGAACTCTACAAGAAGAGGACCCTCCTTTGACTTTGCTGAGGAGGGACATGGACCCACCTGGAAATAAACATATTAAAGGATGGCTGGAATGTGAAGCACAGAAAGGAATCCTCCATTGTCTCCCTCCCACGGGAGTGAAATGAAGTGGAGATCCATGCCTCCTAGCTCCTCTCCACTATCAGTCTACCTGCCTTTGCATCTCAGTGCTTGCTGTTAGCATACTTCATTCAAACTCTCCTTTGCTAAGATTCACCAATTGTTGTCATTTCCCCTACTTGCTTTGTCATTTGTGTGTGTGCTCTCATTCACACACTTTCTCTTTCTGAACTATTTGAGAGTAATTTTATTGTCAGGAAAAGCATTTTATTTCCTTTTATGTATATATTTAGTACGTATTTATTTATATCTATGTAGATTCATGGATTCTTCTTTTGTTCATTGGGTTATAATTTATTACTGTCATTATTTATTTTGATGCTCATCATGACCTAGGTTCAGTGAGCGAGATATTGTAGACTTTTATCCCCAAATACTTCAGTGTGTATTTCCTAAGAACCAAGTCATTCTTTTAAATACTCACAGGGCAACGATCGAAATCAGTACATTTGACATTCACATGTTATTGTTATCTGAACAATAGTCCATGCTTTCCACCATCCAAACTGAGATCACAAATTGCATTTTGCTGTCATGTCTTTTCAGTTTCTCTTAATCTGGGGTTACATACCTTTCTTTGTCTTGAAGGATGCTGGCATATTTGAAAGAGTACACTCTCTTGTTTTGTAGAAAGTCCTTATTTAAGTTAGGTTGGTGTCACCTAATGATTAGGGTCATTTATTTTCAGTGGGAACATTACAGAAGCAATATTGTATCTGTCTCAGTGCATTGTGTCAGAAGGCACATGGCTTAAGCTGGCATCCTTCAGATTCTCCACTTAAAGTTACTATTTTCCCCCTTTGAAATTAATAAGTAATTGTAGAGAAATATTTTGAGGCCGTGTATATATCCCTGTTGTCATCCAACTTTTAGCTACTAGTTTTAGCATTTTTAAATGATTCTTCTTGAATCAATTATTTCTATGATAAGTAGAAAATGCTGATTTTCTAACTCTTATCAGTTTTTCTGCATTTATTAGTAGGTATTCTACTTAAGTAGAATATAGTATTAGTAGGTATTCTACTTAAGTAGAATATAGTAATATAGAATATTAGTAGGTATTCTACTTATTGTTTATTTATTCCTATATGGTTTTATAGGTTCTTCTTTTATTCAGTGGGTTATACTTTATTACTATAATTTGTTTTTATGGTCGAAATGTCCTAGATTTGGCCAGTGGGAGGCCCTCCAACTAAGTCCAGTATTTAGGGATTTTTTGGACATTGTCTGCATTATTATTTGAGCTTTCTTTTGCACATAATAAGATATTCCAGGTTCATTTTGTACTTTCCTTGCCACCATTTAGAAACCAAGCTCTGGGCAGCACGTGTACTTGTTGCTACTAGGGACTGATTGCTTTGTCAGCAGACAGAACTAGGTAATAAATATATGCAGATAAGTTTGTGTATATATTATATATTTCATATCTGCATGTATATGTTTATGTGTGTGTATGTAAATATATGTGTACACACACACACACATATGTATAAACTATGAGTTCACACAAAGACCCCTGATTCTAATCCAGCTTCACAGGGCTTATTCTAGGCTTCCCCTTTCCATATTTCTAACTCCTTTCATCAGAGTTGTGCTTTAATGCCATCCTTAAAATTAGGACAATCTAAGGCAAAGTCAAGACTGGGGGTAGCAAGCCAGGGGGAAATGTCCTTTGAAATCTATTTATGGTGTGGGCTATTTATTACACTTCTCACTGACTAATATAAAATCCAGTAAAAAATTTTAAATGAAGGGAGAGTAGAAACTTAGAAAGCCATTAAAATGAAAAACAAAAAGATTCAACCTGAGAAAACTGATTAGAAAGGAAAAAAACCCAAAAAGAGTGTAAAGTGAGAGGAAATAAAGTGAAAGAGAAGAGAAAACAAACTCAAAATTCCAACAAGGGTAAAAAGTTAAGCTTTTAAAAGTACCAAAATAAAGTAGATGAGGTTTAAAGTAGCAGACAGTTTATAAAACAATGAGATGGAGGTTAAAAACATAAAAAACAAAAATAATAATAATTATAAAAAACGAAGACAAAATACCAATACTTTATGATTAGAAAGTTAAAATAATAAAAGAGATTAAAGATTAAAAACAGAAAATATAAAATTAAAAGATAAAAATTAAAATTAACAAAAATATTTGAGAGACATATAAAATAAAATATATATTTTTAAAAAGCTGAAAGACTAGAAAGGTGACTGAGAAGGAAGAAGATAAGGGCTGTGTAGAGGGGGACAAGGAAGGAGGATCTGTGACCAAGTTCATGAAGTTCAGATTTTCTCAGTGGAGAATGACTCTCCTATTGAGATTCAAGGGCTCTTCACAAAGCTGGAGCCAGCACATACTCTATCTCCCTTCATTGGAGCCTGCACCACTGTAAACCCACTGCAAGGAGCTCACAGTTAGCTGGGGGTGAGGTGGGGATGGGCAGACAGTCTCACAGTTGGCACAAGCAAGGCAGAACAGCATCTGGGTGTTAGGAACTCCAGTTCAGTTTTCCCTCCAATATTGCAGTTGAGATTGTTTGCCCTGAGTTGACTTGGTATGGAGTGAATACAATAGTACTTTCTGAGAGTCCACGGTAAGAGTCCAGTGTGGTGGAGAGGGAAGAGCAGTGCCTCAGAATTTGAGAGCTACAAATATAGTCCCACGATTCAAGTTAATGTAAGCTTAAATAAACCATTTACTTTCTCAGGACCTTGTATTTATTTATTTTTATTTATTTGAGCTGCAAAAGTGGAGCCTCACAGTGTGTTCCTATTAATATTAGACCACAGACAAGTAAATTGTCACATTTTCCATTGTAAATTCCCAGATCAAAATCTTTTATCATAGATGCATGAAGAGAGGTAAGAATGAGAGGGAACTGAACTCTTGCCAAAGAAGAAGATGGGAGAAGAGGACCGCACAACTCGGTAAATGTTTGACAACCATTCTAAACCCTGAAGTTGGGAAAGAAAGGCTGAACTATGGAAAGCCTTAGTTAGTTAGTTTGTTTTTTTTTAAATGACATCAAGAAGCAAGGATTATGGAATACCTTAGTTTTATCAGAATATTTTTTTAAACAGTGTCAGTAAAACTAAAATTCACCCAGGAAAGCCCAAGACTCCAGCCAACAAGGAAGAACTTAACAAGACCTGGTAATTATCCAGATCATGAAGTTAAAACAGGATATGAAGCCAATGCTGTCTGGCATGTAACTTGAAGTCTTAGTCACTTGTGTGAAGATGCAACTATTTGGCTCTCATCCGAGGATGTCATAGTAACCATGGGTGTGTGCAGGGCAGATCTTCCCTTTCCCACACCAGACTGGGCATGACATCAACACACCAGGGCTCTCTCAGCTGCACACTAGAAACCTGGCTGCTGGGAACGGGGTTCATGGGCTTGCTGGCCACCCAGCACGCCGGGGGAGGTCGTGGTAAGCAGGGGGAGCAAGTAGGAAGAGGAGCAGGGGTCCCGCTCTGCTGCTCCCCTCCCTTCCCTCCTCCTTATCCAGAGCTTGCCTCTAGCTGGAGTTCCCTACTTGCTTGTTTTTTTCCAGTTGGGTTTGCTGTGGTCTGTTTCTTGGTTCCCTTGCTTTACATGAGAAAATGGTGGGAGGAGAGGAGTGGGAAGGAGTGCAACCCATCCCTTTCTGTGCTTGTTTGGGTTCACAATTCCTATTTCATCTCTCTGTCTCCACCACCTTCCTCGAAGGCCCCTGCAGTCATTTCCCAGTATTGCTTGAAGCTTTATAGGATGACAACTTTCTTCTGTTTTGGTTTCCTCCATATCAAGCTTGCCTCAGTTTCCCTATATCACCCCCACACTCTACTGTTCAATAAATCCAATTCCTTCTTTTAAACTGACATGAGTAAAAGGTGAATGCAGGCCATCTAAGAATCTGCCAGACTTTGTACTTAATTCCGACAGAACACTTTTGGTGAAGATCCCAAAGGGCTAAGGTAGAGGCTAGAAATATAGTATATGATCCCTGCTTTCTGGAGTTCACAATCTAACTGGGAAAATAATCTTCCCCTTGTGTGAGGAGCTGAAAACAGGGGAGTTAATACCAATCCCCGATGACACAAAGCAGGTTGTGGCTAAATGTCTAGTGAAGGCATAGAGATTGCACATTACACAGTTCAGAAGAGCCAGTTCAGAAGGAGAGAGTTTTCTGTGGAGACCATCTGAATTTTGATGTAGATGGCGTCCAGTTATACTCTTGTGGCCAGAATGAACACCACCTTCTACTTGCATGGTACCGTAAAGTGTATAAAACAACATGCCCCATTTAATGTTTAAATCATAAATCTTCTAGCCAAGGAAACTGAGGCTCACTCACGTCACATGGAAGCAGTGGGCTCCCATCTCCTGACCACAGGACCAGAGCTCTTTCCCCTCCAGCTGCCTCTGCCTGAGAGAAGGTGGAATGAGCAATGAGCTGGCAGTAGAGTCCAGGAGCTGGACCACCTCAGAAGGAAAGTGAATCTGAAGGATCCCCAAAGTAGAGATGTGGTTCTCTGTTAGGGAAATAATTGGCCCCAGCCAGAGAGAGCAATTCACCTGCATTACAGGTCCTGCCAGCCTCTCAGATGGACCAGATTTGTCCTAAAGACATGTGTTTTGTCTGCACAAGGATATAAAATATGTGCATTAGTTGTCCATATTTCTAAAATGAAGTGATCTTGCTCTCACACACAAATACACACTCAAATTGCTAGCTTCTCTTGAAAATTGGACTCTCTGGCAACACTGAACTCATTCTTTTTTAAAAAATTTTATTTATTTAATTTTTTATTATAATACTTTAAGTTCTGGGATACATGTGCAAAACATGCAGGTTTGTTACATAGGTATATATGTGCCATAGTGGTTTGCTGTACCCATCAGCCTGTCATCTACATTAGGTATTTCTCCTAATGCTATCCCTCCCCTAGCCCCCGAGCTCCCAGCCGCCCTGGTGTGTGATGTTTCCATCCCTGTGCCCATGTATTCTCATTGTTCAACTCCTGCTTATGAGTGAGAACGTGCAGTGTTTGGTTTTCTGTTCTTGTGTTAGTTTGCTGAGAATGATGGTTTCTGGCTTCATCCATGTCCCTGCAAAGGACATGAACTCATCCTTTTTATGGCTGCATAGTATTCTATGGTGTATATGTGCCACATTTTCTTTATCCAGTCTAACATTGATGGGCACTGGGTTGGTTCCAAGTCTTTGCTATTGTGAACAGTGCTGCAATAAATATACGTGTGCATGTATCTTTATAGTAGAATTATTTATAATCCTTTCGGTATATACCAGTAATGGGATTGCTGGGTCAAATGGTATTTCTGGTTCTAGATCCTTGAGGAATCGCCACACTGTCTTCCACAATGGTTGAACTAATTTACACTCCCACCAACAGTGTAAAAGCGTTCCTATTTCTCCACATCCTCTCCAGCATCTGTTGTTTCCTGACTTTTTAGTGATCACCATTCTAACTGGTGTGAGATAGTATCTCATTGTGGTTTTGATTTGCATTTCTCTAATGACCAGTGATGATGAGCTTTTTTTTAAATATGTTTGTTGGTTACATAAATGTCTTCTTTTGAGAAGTGTCTGTTCATATCCTTCACCACTTTTTGATGGGTTTTTTTTTTTCTTGTAAATTTGTTTAAGTTCCTTATAGATTCTGGATATTAGCCCTTTGTCAGAAGGATAGATTGCAAAAATTTTCTCCCATTCTGTAGGTTGCCTGTTCACTCTGATGATAGTTTCTTTTGCTGTGCAGAAGCTCTTTAGCTTAATTATATCCCATTTGTCAATTTTGGCCTCTGTTGCCAGTGCTTTTGGTGTTTTACTCATGAAGTCTTTGACCATGCCTATGTCTTGAATGGTATTTCCTAGGTGTTCTTCCAGGGTTTTTATGGTTTTAGGCCTTACGTTTAAGTCTTTAATCCATCTTGGTTAATTTTTATATAAGGTGTAAGGAAGGGGTCCAGTTTCACTTTACTGCATATAGCTAGCCAGTTTTCCCAACACCATTATTAAATAGGGAATCCTTTCCCCATTGCTTGCTTTTGTCAGGTTTCTCAAAGATCAGATGGTTGTAGATGTGTGGTGTTATTTCTGAGGCCTCTTTTCTCTTCCATTGGTCTATACATCTATTTTGGTACCAGTACCATGCTGTTTTGGTTACTGTAGCCTTGTAGTATAGTTTGAAGTCAGGTAGCGTGATGCCTCCAGCTTTGTTCTTTTTGCTTAGGATTGTCTTGGCTATGCAGGCTCTTTTTTGATTCCATATGAAGTTTAAAGTAGTTCTTTCCAATTCTGTGAAGAAAGTCAATGAGAGCTTGATGGGCATAGCATTGAATCTATAAATTACTTGGGCAATATGGCCATTTTCACGATATTGATTCTTCCTATCCACAAGCATGGAATGCTTTTCCATTTGTTTTTGTCCTCTCTGATTTCCTTGAGCAGTGGTTTATAGTCCTCCTTGAAGAGGTCCTTCACATCCCTTGAAAGTTGTATTCCTAGGTATTTTATTCTCTTTGTAGCAATTGTGAATGAGAGTTCACTCATGATTTGGGTCTCTATTATTGGTGTATAGGAAAGATTGTGATTTTTGCACATTGATTTTGTATCCTGAGACTTTGCTGAAGTTGCTTATTAGCTTAAGAAGATTTGGGGCTGGGATGATGGAGTTTTCTAAATATACAATCATGTCATCTGCAAACAGAGACAATTTGACATCCTCTCTTCCTATTTGAATACCCTTTGTTTCTTTCTCTTGCCTGATTGCCCTGGCGAGAACTTCCAATACTATGTTGAATAGGAGTGGTGAGAGAGGGCATCCTTGTCTTGTGCTGGTTTTCAAAGGGAATGCTTCCAGTTTTTGCCCATTCAGTATGATATTGGCTGTGGGCTTATAATAAATAGCTCTTATTATTTCGAGATACGTTCCATCAAAACCTAGTTTATTGAGAGGTTTTAGCATGAAGGTTGTTGAATTTTGTCAAAGGCCTTTTCTGCATCTATTGAGATAATAATTTGGTTTTTGTCTTTTGTTCTGTTTATGTGATAGATTACATTTATTGATTTGCATATGTTGAACCAGCCTTGCATCCCAGGGATGAAGCCAACTTGATCATGGTGGATAAGCTGTTTGATGTGCTGCTGGATTTGGTTTGCCAGTATTTTATTGAGGATTTTTGCATCGATGTTCATCAGGGATATTGACCTGAAATTTTCTTTTTTTGTTGTGTCTCTGCTGGGTTTTCGTATCAGCATGATACTGGCCTTATAAAGTGAGTTTTGGAGAAGTCCCTCTTTTTCTGTTGATTGGAATAGTGTCAGAAGGAATGCTACCAGATCCTCTTTGTACCTCTGGTAGAATTTGAGTGCGAATCTGTCTGGTCCTGGGCTTTTTTTTTTGGTTGGTAGACTATTAATTACTGCCTCAATTTCAGAACATGTTATTGGTCTATTCAGGGATTTGACTTCTTCCTGGTTTAGTCTTGGGAGGATGTATGTGTCCAGGAATGTATCCATTTCTTCAGATTTTCTAGTTTATTTGCATAAAGGTGTTTATAGTATTCTCCAATAGTAGTTTGTATTTCTGTGGGATCAGTGGTGATATCCCCTTTATCATTTTTTATTATGTCTCCTTGATTCTTCTCTCTTTTCTTCTTTATTAGTCTGGCTAGTGGTCTATCAATTTTGTTGATCTTTTCAAAAACCCAGCTCCTGGATTCATTGATTTTTTGAAGAGTTTTTCGTGTCTCTATCTCTTTCTGTTCTGCTCTGATCTTAGTATTTCTTGTCTTCTGCTAGCTTTTGAATTTATTTGCTCTTGCTTCTCTAGTTCTTTTAATTGTGATGTTAGGGTGTCAATTTTATATCTTCCCTGCTTTCTCCTGTGGGCATTTAATGCTATAAATTTCCCTCTAAACACTGCTTCAGCTGTGTCCCAGAGATTCTGGTACATTGTGTCTTTGTTCTCATTGGTTTCAAAGAACTTATTTATGTCTGTCTTCATTTTGTTATTTACCCAGTAGTCATTCAGGCACAGGTTGTTCAGTTTCCATGTAGTTGTGCAGTTTTGAGTGAGTTTCTTAATCCTCGGTTCTAATTTGATTGGTCTGTGGTCTGAGAGACTGTTCGTTATGATTTCTGTTCTTTTACATTTGCTGAGGAGTGTTTTACTTGCAATTATGTGGTCAATTTTAGAATAAGTGTGATGTGGTGCTGAGAAAAGTGTAGATTCTGTTGATTTGGGGTGGAGAGTTCTGTAGATGTTTATTAATTCTCCTTCATCCAGAGCTGAGTTCAAGTCCTGAATATCCTTGTTAATTTTGTGTCTTGTTGATCTGTCTAATATTGAGAGTAGGGTGTTACAGTCTCATTATTATTGTGTGGGAGCCTGTCTCTTTGTAGGTCTCTAAGACCTTGCTTTATGAATCTAGGTGCTCCTGTATTGGGTGCATATACATTTAGGATAGCTAGCTCTTGTTGTTGCATTGATCCCTTTACCATTATGTAATGCCCTTCTTTGTCTTTTTTGATCTTTGTTGGTTTAAAGTCTATTTTATCAGTGACTAGGATTGCAACCCCTTCTTTTTTTTGCTTTCCATTTGCTTGGTAAGTATTCCTCCATCCCTTTATTTTGAGCCTGTGTGTGTCTTTGCACGTGAGATGGCTCTCCTGAATACAGCACACTGATGGGTCTTGACTCCTTATCCAATTTGCCAGTCTGTGTCTTTTTATTGGCATGTTTAGCCCATTTTACATTTAAGGTTAATATTGTTATGTGTGAATCTGATCCTCTCTTTACGATGCTAGCTGGTTATTTTGCACATTAGTTTATGCAGTTTCTTCATAGTGTTGAGGTTTTTATAATTTGATGTTTTTGCAGTGGCTAGTACCGGTTTTTTCTCTCCATATTTAGTGCTTCCTTCAGGAGCTCTTGTACGGCAGGCCTGGTGGTGACAAAATCTCTTAGCATTTGCTTGTCTATAAAGGATTTTATTTCTCCTTTGCTTATGAAGCTTAGTTTGGCTGGATATGAAATTCTGGGTTGAAAATTCTTTTTCTTAAGTTGTCAAATCTTGGGCCCTACTCTCTTCTGGCTTGTAGGGTTTCTGCTGAGAGATCTGCTCTTAGTCTGATGGACTTCCCTTTGTGGGTAACCCGACCTTTCTGTCTGGCTTCCCTTAACATTTTTTCCTTCATTTCAACCTTGGTGAATCTGACAATTATGTGTGTTGGGGTTGCTGTTCTCGAGGAGTATCTTTGTAGTGTTCTTTGTATTTCCTGAATTTGAATGTTGTCCTGCCTTGCTAGGTTGGAGAAGTTCTCCTGGATAACGTCCTGAAGAGTGTTTTCCAACTTGGTTCCATTCTCCCCATCACTTTCAGGTACACCAATCAAATGTAGGTTTGGTCTTTTCACATAGTCCCATATTTGTTGGAGGCTTTGTTCATTCCTTTTGTTTCTTTTTTCTTTAATCTTGTCTTCACGCTTTATTTCATTAAGTTGATCTTCAGTCTCTGATATCCTTTCTTCTGCTTGATCAATTCAGCTATTGATACTTGTGTATGTGTCATGAAGTTCTTGTGCTGTGTTTTTCAGCTTCTTCAGGTCATTTATGTTCTTCTCTAAACTGGTTATTCTAGTTAGCATTTCCTGTAACCTTTTATCAAAGTTCTTCGCTTCCTTGCATTGGATTAGAATATGGTCCTTTAGCTTGGAGGAGTTTGTTATTACTTGCCTTCTGAAGCCTACTTCTGTCACTTCATCAAACTCATTCTCTGTCCAGTTTTGTTTCCTTGCTGGCGAGGAGTTGTGATCCTTTGGAGGAGAAGAGGCATTCTGGTTTTTGGAATTTTCAGCCTTTTTGCACTGGTTTTTCCTCATCTTCATGGATTTTTCTACCTTTGGTCTTTGATGTTGGTGACCTTTGGATGGAGTTTTTGTGTGGACGTCCTTTTGTTGATGTTGATGCTATTCCTTTCTGTTTGTTAGTTTTCCTTCTAACAGGCCCCTCTGCTGCAGGTCTTCTAGAGTTGCTAGAAGTCCACTCCAGATCTTGTTTGCCTGGGTATCACCAGCGGAGGCTGCAGAACAGCAAAGATTGCTGCCTGTTCCTTCCTCTGGAAGCTTTGTCCCAGAGGGGCACCTGCCAGATGCCAACTGGAGCTCTCCTGTATGAGATATCTGTCGACCCCTGCTGGGAGGTGTCTCCCCATCAGGAGGCATGAGGGTCAGGGATTCACTTGAGGAGGCAGTCTGTCCCTTAGCAGAGCTCGAGTGCTTTGCTGGGAGATCCGCTGCTCTCCTCAGAGCTGGCAGGCAGAAATATTTAAGTCTGCTGAAGCTGCACCCACAGCCACCCCTTCCCCCAGGTGCTCTGTCCCAGGGAGATGAGAGTTTTATCTATAAGCCCCTGACTATGGCTGCTGCCTTTCTTTCAGAGATACCCTGCCCAGAGAGGAAGAATCTAGCACAGCAGTCTGGCCACAGCAGCTTTGGCAAGCTGCAGTGGGCTCCACCCATTTGGAACTTCCCGGTGGCTTTGTTTACACTGTGAGGGGAAAACAGCCTATTCAAGTCTCAGTAATGGCAGACACCCCTCCCCCCAACCAAACTCGAGAGTCTCAGGTCCACTTGACACTGCTGTGCCAGGAGTGAGAATTTCAAGCCAGTGGGTCTTAGTTTTCTGGGTTCCATGGGGGTGGGATCTGCTGAGCAAGACCACTTGGCTCCCTGGCTTCAGCCTTCTTTCCAGGGGAGTGAATGGTTCTGTCTTGTTGGCATTCCAGGAGCCACTGGGTTATGAAAAAAAACTCCTGTGGCTAGCTAGGTATCTGCCCAAATGACTGCCCAGTTTTGTGCTTGAAACCCAGGGCCCTGGTGGTGTAGGCACCCGTGGGGTCTCCTCATCTGCAGGTTGCGAAGAAAAGCGAAGAGTGCCCCATTCCTCATGGCACAGTTCCTCAGGGCTTCCCTTGGCTAGGGGAGGGCGTTCCCTGACCCCTTGCACTTCCCAGGTGAGGCAATGCCCCACCCTGCTTTGGCTTACCCTCCGTGGGCTGCATCCACTGCCTAACCAGTCCCAATGAGATGAGCCAGGTACTTTGGTTGGAAATGCAGAAATCACCCGTTTTCTGCATTGATCTTGCTCAGAGCTGCAGACCAGAGCTGTTCCTATTCAGCCATCTTGCCAGCCACTGAACTCCTCATTCTTATAGCCATCTTGTGTTGGGACTGTGTTGCAGCCACCTCTTTAGAGGACGCAGTTGCTCTGCAGTTCTCTAGGGCTCCACAGAGCTTGGCCTCTATAGGCATTGGAGTTTGCATCTTACAAGATGGGGAGCCCATGGGGGAATGTGATATTTGTTGTCCTTTAGTGTTTACTAGATTTAGGTCTCCTATGACACATTTGAGAGGCAGTTATGACATGGTAGAAAGAGGTAGAGGGTCTGGATTCAAGCCCCGCTCTGCCATGTATTGTTTGTGAGACCTTAGCTAAAACAGTCAACCTCTCCCAGCTTGAGTTTCATGACCTTTTGATTGGGTGTAATGATACTCACTCCCAGTGAGGTTGTATAGATTATGTGAGTTAATAAAAGTATAGCAAGTGGTGCCTGTATTGTTTTCATGCTTATTTTTGGAAGTATTCAATCTGAGATGCAAAGATACAGAGGATTGGTTCTATACGCTATTCCTCAAAATGGTTTTGGAATGTTAGAGCTAAAGTGTCACTAGCCTTGTTTTAGGAAGAAGCTGCAACGAGCCTGAGCCTCATGTAACTTTGAAGATGTTATTATGGACACAAGGTAGGGGATGGCAAAGAGGCACTGAAAGAGAGATTGCTCCTTCCCTGTCCCATAATCTTAGCCCGTTTTCCCCACTTTATTTGAACAGGATGTTGGTTTATTTGTTTCTTTATGCATCTGGGAGAGGATCAGAGTCTAAAAGAATTGTAACTGGAACATTTTTTGAAATCCATCTTCAATGAGGGAGAGTATTTTAGAAAGTCAAAACTTGGTCAATAGAGAAGGACAAACAAACCATGCACTTCTCATCTCTGGGAGAGCTTCAGGTGCCTGTTGCAAATTGATTTTAGGATTGTGACAATAATGTTGAGGTTCTCTGAAGATGGCAGCAGCCTGATAAAGTTCTTGAGGAAGTAAATTCATATGTGAAGTATTTAAGGTCAAAATGCTCTTTGGACACCACTTTTGGGTTTGTCTTTTGTCCAAGCCCATTGAGTAGTTATTATGTGATGTATGTGGGCGAGTGGCTAAAGTGGCCGCAATGACAAGTGCTTCCTTACTCTGTGTTTAGGTGTACAATTCCGTTTTCTTCCTCCTTTCCACTCTCCTTCCCATGCCCCTGTGGCCAGGATGGCCATCCAATTCCAACTCCCTAACCCTGTCAAACAAGGTACTGAAAATGCCATTTTTGCCTTTTCATTGTGATTCCTTTGTGAAAAGAAATGGGAGCAACCACTGGACACAGTGCCATCCAGAGATGTCCATCATCTTCTGGCTGGAATGGAAAAACCATAGTTACATTATTGTTCAGCCTTGGTACATATTTACCCAACTTCTCAGACACCTGAGAACTCGTGTAACTCAACATTTAGAAAATTGTCATTTGTTCAGGTAAGGTTTTTTTTGTCTATTCATTTAAAGCTTTGCTTTCTGAAAAATAGCACTGAGAGGGATGGCTGGACATGTGATAGTAATAGCTTTGGGGGCCAAGCAGGTAAGTTTACATCCCTTTCTCCCTTCCTAGGAAATTGAAGGATGCTAGACAAAAAGTTCCTCAAGTTGTCATTATTATATGCTTAAAATGAGCTGAGTTCAGGCTGTCTAACAAAATGCTAGTTCTTGGACTGAAGCCAAACATGTAAATTTCAGTTCAAATAAGTACTTAATAGGAAAAGCAAAGGGGTCAGCCCTGGAGGCTCCCCTGAAGGCCATGGGGGGCCCCTCGCTCTGGCTTGCCTCCTTTTTTTCCACATCAGCAGGCCTATTTTCCTGGAGATCTGCCTTGACTTGGTGAGCAAGGCTCAACACAGTGAGTCTCTTGCTTGTCCAAGGGGGAAGGGAATCTCTTTTGCCATCCATAGAAAAGCTAATGAGCTGAGGTGACACTGGGTCTTGAATTCAGACCTCCTGTAATGCTTTGCTTGCCTGAGGCTGCTGGAACATATTTTTATATTACTCCATAATAGGGAGACAGAGAAGTACAGATCTTGCCAGGCTGAACTGCTCCCACTCCTTCTCCAGTCACTCAGCCGGGATCAAGATGCTTTGCATCGGGGTGATAGAACATTCTGACTCTATTATGGAGGCTGGCCTCGGGCCAAAGGAGGAGCTGCTGCTTCTTTGTATTTCTCAATGAAAAGCAGGCACTCTGGTGTAGCAGGTTCCAGCCTTGTTAGGATGCCAGGGTCTATTCCTTACTTCTGGGTCTGGATTTGAGCAAGTTGCTCTCCCCACATATACATGGCTTGGGCAGGAAACTGGGGGTGGTGGGGAACAGGAGCAGGAGGGAGAAGGTAGTGATACTTTTTTACTTCCAGAATGCTATTGCCATGCTCTAACCTTTCCTGGTATCTGAGGAAACTTATGTCGGAACCTAATGCCTCCCAGGGACTCCAGGCAATGACCTCCTAGGGTGAATACTACTAGTTCATCATCACTGCGCAGCTTTCCTAAGGAAAAAGTACTCTTGTAGAAGATATTATTGGATTATTGGTCCAGTTGATTGTGAATCTTAAAGATTTGCAATCTCAACAGTTTAAATTAGAAGTTTAAGAAAATGGGAATCTTATGATTAACATGATGCAATGTAGAAGGAGAAAACTTCCTTTAGCAACAGGATGGGTAAAAGGCAAGGTCTTAGCAGAATGATACCCTGGGCATCTGTCTCCTGTTGATGTCGTTGACAGGCCCCACTGAGCAGTAGTTTTAGACTTCTGTATTTTAGGTCTGGCTGGCCATTCTAATTGTGTGAAGTTATTTGGGTGGCATTCAGAATCATCTTCTATGGAATTATGAAACCCACTAGAGAGGCAGGGAAATGGCTCCTGAGCTGAGGGAGCAGAGGGCCCAGCCCTTCTTTGCCTGATCCTGCCCACTGGCTCCTCTTGGTGAACTTCCAAGATGCCCTCCATGTAGGTCCTCAGGGATAAGCTCCATGACCTCCTGCTCACTCCCGTCACTTTTCACCTTTGGCTTTGGACTAGGTGCGTGAAAGAGAAGCACAAATAATAATTTCTGACAGGATATATACTTGCTGGTAGGGAAGAAGAATGAAGAATCAGGAGAAATAGAAACTGCTCATTGTGTGGGTAATTATGTAGGATCTGCCAATGCTTGTAGGTGGGTGTGGGAGTTGAGGAGGAAGAGGGTCTTAGGTATTGTTACGGAAATCCTGTGTCTCCTCTAGACAAGAGTGGTTGAACACCAGTTGAGAATGTCAGCTGAGAAAAGTTTCTAGAAAATGTCCTCATTCATTTTTTCCTTCCTTCAGCAAAAATATAGTAGGTACTTTTATGAATAAGACCTGGGTTAACAAGACATAAAACACCACGTTAAAGACTATCTGGTCATCATAGGTACATGATCTATTGAATGACTTGAGGCTCTCCTCCATGTGTCTTCCCTCTTGAGAAATAACTTTTTGAATTTAGTCCCAAAAAAGCATTGTCTCTTGTGAGGAAATGGTCTATATCCTTTTTTTTTTTTTTTTTTTTTTTTTAGATTTGAGAATTGACGTTTCTATTTTTTCCGAGGTTCTAGTTTGTATACCACAGAAATTGATTCTGGTTATTGCAGACAGAAAAGAGGAATTTGTGGTCGGGTGTGGTGGCTCACGCCTGTAATCCCAGCACTTTGGGGATTACAGGCCCTTGAGGCCAAGGCAGGCGGATTGCCTGAGGTCAGGAGTTCGAGACCAGTCTGGCCAATATGGTGAAACCCCTTCTCTACTAAAAATACAAAAAAAATTAGCCAGGTGTGGTGGCGTGCGTCCGTAATCCCAGCTACCCGGGAGGCTGAGGCAGGGGAATTGTTTGAACTAGGGAGGTGGAGTTTGCAGTGAGCCAAGATCGCACCACTGCACTCCAGCCCAGGCGGCAGAGTGAGACTCCATCTCAAAAAAAAAAAAAAAAAAAGAAAAGAGGAATTTGTTGAAAGGATGATTCAGGACCAAGCTGTATCACTGACTAGCTCAGGGGCAGTGGACAAGTCATTTATCCTTTTCAAATTACACTTTACACCTTACCATTCCAGCCCTACCTGGAAGCCCCCTGTCCAAGGCCCTTGGAAGAGCAAGGGACAGTGAGGCAGGAGAAGACCAAGAAGTGAATATAGGCCTGGCCCATAGTGTGAACATAAGTATTCACTTTCCCTGGTGTTCAACAATTCATCTGTTCAATCATTTATTCATTGGGTTGTCAGATAGTCTACTATGTGTTAAATAATCTATTTTGGTTTTACATGTAAAATAATCTGTTATAACTTTAAACTATATCTGGAACTTTTTAGATTATTTGAGCCTTATTCTGAATAAATATTTGTTACTTCTGGTTCTATAAATGAGGAAATGTTTATGGCAAAGATTTTTGGCACTTTGTTTTCAAGGTGGTGTTATCTTTTGAATTCTTTGTAAATGACTCTTTTTTTCTGCCAAATAATAACTGGTTAACAAACACATGTTCGTATTTATTGATTAAAATGTTGTTACTTAATTCCTAAAAAAAAAAAAAACCCAAAAGCCCCCCAAGTTTTGCTTTACTTGCCATTCAAGGAATGTTGCACAGTCAGAGTGGAGCTCACAAAATAGATGGAAGGCTGGAAAACCAAGTCTGGAAAGCAGATAGGAACCAAAGGAGTTCTGGATAGTGAGGTCACAGGAGCTGGTTCTCATGCTGCTGGGCCAGGTTGAGTAAGATGTGCAACTGCCTTCGTGATGTTGGGTCACTCTACATTCAAGTCCTGGAAAAGCTTCTGATTAGCCAAGCTTCAGTTTGGAAAGCTAGTCCCTTCTGATGTCTATAGAGGGAGTACCGGCCACTCTCAGGATTAATGGAGTAGTCTTCAAAAGGAAGACTGGTGGGCAGATGTTGGATAACAACAAAAATGGATGTCTGGAAATGCAGAGTAAAGCCATTGTTCAAAAATAAAAACAATATCCACCATTGCAAGGAGTGTATGTGCTCCTTCTGCCTTTTCTTGGTTCTGATTTTTTTCTTCCTTTCCCTTTAATTACCCTTATTGTACTGCATTCCTTGAATGGCAGGTAAAGTGAGATTCGGAAAGGATAAATAACTTGCTTGATGTCTCTGAGCTAGTAAGTAGTACAGCCAGGTTCTGAATGTGTATCTTTTCACTTCAATTTCAGTTGTCTTGTCTTTCCTTCTGTATTGATGCAATGCAAAGTGGAGGGTGACAAATATCAAGAAAGGTACAAGAAAACTGCTCTAGTTGATCTAAAAAGGAGTATTTCTTCAGGTTTGAAGATATTTGTAGGTCTAAGAAATTAACAATAAATATGTTTTCCTTGCTAAAGGGAGAGTGCATCCGCTCTCTTTTGTAAACCAGCTAACCCACCATCAGGGAATGTCCTATACCAGGAAGGTTGCCATGAATATGAAGAGTGGTTTCTTCAGTTGCCATGAATATGAAGAGTGGTTCTTCAGAACTCCCTAGTGAGTTCTCAGGATCTCAGGTCAATGTTCAGGCTATTCTTCTCTTTTGAAAAGACTTATCCTATCATCGAAATGCATCATAATTTAATTTTCTTGCCTTCATAAGAAGTGTTTTCTGGGGGAAACTACATGTTTTTTATAAAAAATTTGGATAATACAAAAATAAAATATAATGAAAACAAAAGTACACTCAGAACTCCACTGTTATATTTTTATATGTATGTGTTTGAAAACTGAGATTATGATATCATTCTTTTACATGACATAGTTTTGTGAGCTCATGACACATGATACTTTTGGTACTTGGATTCCTAATAATTATTTACTTTGCACTTACTGGGCTCACCACTGTGCATCAAAACCCCTTCCTGTCCTCCAGGAACTACCTTCTCCACTTTTAGTCTAGGTAGGGAGGAGGAAGGGGAAGAAGCCAGGAATCGAGAAGTCAAGAGAGCAACCCTAGGAACCACGACTTCAAAGTGATGATTCTTGTCCCACATTAAAGATACCGAGGAGTCCAAAACACTTGTTTCTCTATTTTTTGAAGAGTATGAACATGTGACTTAGTTTTTGCATGGAACCATATCTAAAGCAACACAGTTCTACAGAGATACAGCTAAATTTTTTTAAAAAGAATTCATTATTTACAACAGTCTCTTTATTAAACAGGATCCAATTCCTAAGCCACATGGGTGGATCTCACTTGTCTCCTCTTTCCATTCCTCCAGCCTCTGAAAGCCACAGTGAACCATCTAGATCACTTATCAAACCACAGCTCCCTGCTTTCTTTTCCCTTCCCTCCTCTGTTCTGTCTTTTATTGTTTGGGTCACTTAGCCTCTTTTCTAGAAAGTAAGAATACTTCCTCTTTAGGAGACGGAGGAAGAGTTAAGCTGTAGATGTTTAGCATTCTCCTCAAATAGCAGGGGGAGAGAGATGCTGTGGACACTTACCCCTTAATCTTTTATAGCCCTTTTCCGTGTCTTGCATCTCTGTCCCCTGAAGTGACTGGCACTGGCACGACCACCTGGAAGGAGCTGGGGAAATTCGTCCTGAATAGAAGTGACCCTGAGAAACCAGGCAGCAAGGCTGATTCCGGGCCACAGCCCCAGGCTACGCATGGGCCAGCTTGGGCTGGGAGGACAACAGCAGCGGTTGTCCCTGAGTTGCCCTCCATGCCTTTTCACATCACCCCACCCTCCACCCCAGGGGTAGCCTCCAAAAAGGGACTGAGATCACATTCCCCTGTCAAAGCATGGAAGCTCTGTCCTCTTGGGTAACAGGCCCCAGGACTGTGGACTGGCAGGAGATGGGTGTGGGATTAAGGAGAATGAGGCTGGTCTCTGAGTTTACATCCTAGATCTCTTTGCGGGGTTCCGCTTTCCTTGAGAGTTATAAAAGAGCCAGAGCATATATATGA
Source organism: Theropithecus gelada (assembly GCF_003255815.1). Lineage (NCBI taxonomy): Eukaryota > Metazoa > Chordata > Mammalia > Primates > Cercopithecidae > Theropithecus > Theropithecus gelada. The sequence continues at coordinate 35,157,000 of NC_037675.1, read as the reverse complement.
GAAGCAAAATGGCTGGAAAGCTGTGGGTCTTGAATATTTATTTATTCATCCCAGATTCTTTCAATATACATTCACAAGAGGGTGAGGGTGATACCTAGGTGTTCAGGCTCCAGAGTCGAGCAGACCTAAATTTGAAGCCTGTTTCCGCCCGCTACCAATGAACTAGGCAAGTAAGTTTACCCCTTTAGACCCCAGCTTTTTTATGGGCAAACTCGGGCAACCTCCTCAGCAGATTGTTATGAGGAGTAAGAGAGAATTGAAAAACACATGTGGAGCATTAATTCGGTGGCCACTACATTGGTCTTGATGGGTGGCTGCTATTATGGTTCTTGAGAACACCCCCCAAGAAGCCTGTGACGGAAACAAGGCTAAGTCAGACACAGATCCTGCCCAAGGTAGCTTATGATGGGCAATCCTAACACCAGAAATGATGGGAGCCAGGAGAGAAGATTAGGACGAAAGGGGTGTGAAACAAATAGAATCAAAGGTTCAAAAGGAGGATGGGCAGAAAGGATTGTTTAACATGGTGGGGCTGAAAGTGAAAGCTGAATTGAATAGAGTAACAGTGGTGTCCGACAGAGCCCGGGCATAGTGTCTAAAGTTGGGAAAGAAAAGCAACAGGATACATTAAAAGCACAGTAGGTGAGCAGGCTCGCACCGGGCTGAGGAGAGTGAGAAGGTAAGCAAAGGAGAAAGCAGACTGGGATGGATAAATAAGCAACCAGCATAGTGATAAAGACGGCCCTACCAGTCCAGATGCTAAGAGGCAGCCTGTCACAGAGGCTGGAATTGCGCTTGCAGTTCCAGAAAACGAAAAATGTATGCAGATGTTTGCAGATTTTTCTGATGCTTAGATCGTTTTCTTATCACAACAGTCAGAAATCCATCCTGGATTTATTCTCAGGAAGGACGTCTGAGAGCCCCTGTCACGCCTTGTCACTGCCTTGGAAGATTTCATAGTCAAGTTCTCAGAGATGGGATAAGTGGTTAAGAGAGTGATCAGCACAAGTTGCTGAGTTCTGGGGACCCTGATTGGAGCAGATGCCGGCTGTGTGAACTATGTCTAGACATGGAAATTGTGCTCTTAATCTCTCAATCCTGCTTTCTCTACATTCTCTGACAACGTGCCTGTTTCTGTAAACATTCTCACCACGGGAGCGGAGCTGGAAACACATGTGCAATCAGCAGCCACAGCAGCTACAAAGGGGGTTATGAAATCTGCGCAAAAATAGCCTGCTTGCCCCATAGGCATGCAAAGCAGCCAACTAGCCAGGGAGAACGTGTCAGGCGGCAGATTTCGCTCAGTGTTTCAAAAGGCTTCCAGTGACCTGTCATACTTAGGGGCAAAGGAGCTCAGTGCTGGATAGAAACACCCAGAGGGGATCTGGGCCTGTGGACAGAGCCTCCTGTGCAGCTGTGAGTGACAAGACCTCCTTCCAGGGAGGCAGTACACCTTCCAAAAGATGCCAGCCTCCTGTCCTACCTGCCCCGCAACTCCTCAGCCCTGGTTTAAACTTTTATTTGAGCCAGGCACGGTGGCTCATGCCTGTAATCCCAGCACTTTGGGAGGCCAAGGCTGGAGGATCACTTGAGGCCAGGAGTTTGAGACTGGCCTGGGCAACATGCTGAGACCTTGTCTCTACCAAAAAATACAAAAATTAGCCAGGCATGGTGGCACAGGCCTGTAGTCCTAGCTGCACAGGAGGCTGAGGTCGGAGGATTGCTTGAGCCTAGGAGTTCCAGACTGCAGCCTGGATGACAGAGAGTGAGGCCGTGTCTCTGAAAAATCTTCTATTTGGGTTAAAACTCTGAGGTCACATAGTGTCACTAGAGGCAAGAATCTAAAATATCTGGCTCCTGCCCTTGGAACATAATGCATCAGCTGGCCGGCCCTTTGCAGGGTTGGGATGGTGCATTTCTATAGAGTGGGGGAGTGGGAGGGAAAAGCACTTTGGCTGGGATGCTGGGAGCAGGGCTGGCAGATACGTGTTCACCATCTGCAAGGTGAAGGGGTGAGAAATAAGACTTGCTGTGAGCGGGGGTGGGGTGCACTGGGTGTCTTCTTTCACCTCCAGCCCCTCCTGCTGCGTGACCTTTGGCCCAGTCACTTTGGGCCTCTTGCTTCAGCTTCACTACTGAGTGGGAAGGTGCTGTCTCCCCTGTATTTCCCTCCTAAAGAAAGAGGAAAGGATCACGAATCAGGTGACTAGCCTTCACCTCTCCACGTGTCCTTGAAGTTGGAATCTCAGTCAACTCAGGGAAATGATTACATTAGAGAGTGCCATTGCAGAGGTCCTGGGGATATTTTTGTCAATAGAGCTTTTTGTGACTGAAGAGACAGGGTGGGTCATCTACATTCTGATGGGAAAGACCATGGGGCGAGAAGTCAGCAGACCCAGGCTCTGAGCCAGCTCTGTTGGTTGCTTTCTGTGTTACTGAATGTCTCGGCTTTCCTCAGTGGAACAAGGCAAAGATCTGCAGCCCAAGAAAGGCCACTGGGCAATTGTAGTGGCTGTGCTAGGGCAACAGAATGTGCTGAGGGCAGCGTGGAAAGGGTGGCCAAGGTACTAAAGACCCGCTTTCTCTTTCATGGGACCTGAAATGAACCCTCTGCCACCTCCCATCCCCACCCATAGATTCCTTTCCCATTTACAGGCAGCTAGGTTGGCCTTGGCCTGGACTGGGTTTCTGTTTTGTCAAACTAACAGGTTTCTGCTGGGAGGAGGGCACTGGCGGAAGAAGCATAACTTCTCTTTGGTTTAGGGGTGGAACCTGGGTTGTTTTTCCAGGCACGTCATGTCTTGGCTTGGACCATCCCTTGCTAAAGCACTGTGCTTCACATCCTTTTACGGGAAGTGCACAACCTTCCATCTCCCCGCAGGTGTGGGCTGGACCCACAGGACCCAGGCAAAGCCTTTGAGGTGGGTCTCCTATTCAGAGGGCCAGTCAGGGACCCCACTGGCCTATTCCTCATAGTCCACACCTGTTTCCAAGGGGCCTCTTTGAACTCAATGACTTTCACTCTTTCTTTTGGAGTCATTTTAGGACAAAGGGAAATGAAATTCTGGTTCTTCAGTGACTTGAGCCGTGTCTTAAAATTGGGGTTGGGAGGGAAGAGAATGGCTCCCCTAAGTCCTGCTCTGGGAGTCAGTTGTTGCCTAGGCTGGGTCTCTGAGCCAGCGCCCATCATACACAGCATTCTGATTTCTCCCCGTAGCATCCTGAATCTGTATATGCTTTGGGAGCCTGGGGTGGGAAGAGGCTAACCCTTGCCCCCCATCACATTGTACTTCAGAGAAACCTGTGGAAGATACACCCTACCACTGTGGCTCCTTCCAGGGAGTTTTGGTAAAAAGGAAAGGTATCTGTTTCTGTAGGGATAGCACTGAAATGGAGTGTTGGAAACTCAAGTTTCCAGAAAGCTTGAAGGTTTTGACCTCCCTAGATGCTTTCTTCATGTTTCACACCAGGCAGCTTGGGCGTGGAGAGCTGCCTCCACCAACTTGGCTGAGAAGCCCTGGCAGCTGCTTAGGCTGAAAATAGTAGGTGCTTTGCGTTTTCATCGCAGCCTGAGCAGGCCCTCATGTACACACACCTTGGCACGCAAATGTGGGCTCAGAGGTTGTCCCAGGCATCGGGGCTGAGTTCACACGTGTCTGTGAGGTGAAGCTGGAAATAGGCTCTGGTAGCCAAGAAAGCCAAGGAGCTGAGGGCCTCTACCATGTGGGGCTGCCACCTCCTTCCTGCAAGCACCAGGCAAAAAGGACCCGCCTGAGCCTCAGTGACCAAGTGTCTTCACCCCCGTAGCCCAGGACAAACTTTAGAAAAAATAAAAAAGCAAGTTCATGGTTGTTATTTTAAACAAAACCTTTGGAATTCTTCCTTTATCTCTAATACAAACATTTAAAGTGTTTAAATCACTACAAGAAAATAAAAATCTAAAGGCAATCTTTTAAATAGACTGGGGGTGTTGGTAGGGAAAGCAATGGGATCTCCTCTCTGCCCTTGGTTCTTGGGGCACCTCTCTCTTGCTTTTCTCTCACTTCTTGGCTGCTCTTTCCCAGGGCCCTGTCCTGGGCTCATCCTAGCATTGATCAATAGCTCTGAAAACATAGGACAACATAACTTCAGATATGTAAAGCATGTATAAGACGTTCCAGACAGTATTTACAGCATCCATCTATCTCTCTCTATCTCTCTATCTCTCTCTATCCATCCATCCATCCACCCATCCACCGATCCACCCACCCACCCCTTCCTCCCTGTATACTTGCCTTGAGAAAATAGACTGTATTAGAACGTTGATTTAATGCAATGCTCTAAGACAATTATTTTTTATTTATTTTCATTTTCTCTATCATGTTCCTCAGCCAGGAGTTTCAGTGAGCTAGTCAAAAGTGCACCAGTCTTGGAGAGCGATAGACTTAGCTTTGAATCCAGGTATGCTATATGTAGCTGTAGAATGTTGGATAATCCACCAAAATTCTCTGGTCTTTGTAAACTGAGAGTAACTACTTTGCAAGCCTTCTGTGAGGTCTCAGGGGGACCATGTGTACAAAGCACCAGGAACATATTAGCACCCTGTGAGAGGTGATAGCACCATTTCCTTCATGTTGTAGCATTTTTGAGACTCCTAGTGAAAAGAAGACATCGCAGATGTAAAGAGAAAGGACTGGCCCAGGCACAGCACACATCAGCTCATCATGCCCAACCAGTTTGACTTTGGGTCACTAGCAAAATGCCTCTGCAGAAGGGTACATGTGGAATGGAGCTGGGCTATAGTGCCATTCACTTCTTATGCCCCCTTTTTTTTTTTTTTTTTTGAGACAGAGTCTCACTCTGTCACCCAGGCTGGAGTGCAATGGTGTGATCTTGGCTCACTGCAACCACTGCCTCCCGGGTTCAAATGATTCTCCTGCCTCAGCCTCCCGAGCAGTTGGAATTACAGGTGCCCACCACCACGCCCGGCGACTTTTTGTATTTTTAGTAGAGATGGGGTTTCACCATGTTGGCCAGACTGGTCTTGAACTCCTCACCTTAGGTGATTCACCTGCCTCAGCCTCCCAAAGTGCTGGGATTATAGGCATGAGCCACTGCTCCCGCCCTCTTATGCCAATTTAAGTCTGCTTGCAAATAGAATTGGGACTAAATATATAACACAAACTTAGCTAGAGTCCAAAGTTGGAGTAGAAGTTGTTGAAACAGTTCCCTTCATGTAATTGTTATAAACAAAGTTCACAAGCTATTCATTACCCACTTTGGGCAGGGTGTATCAGCCATTTTAAATCTGCCCTCAAAAGCACAGAACAGATCAGATGGCACCTTGCTCATAGAGGAGAGGGTCTACGAGAACCAAATTCCAGCTTCAGCATATGACCTTGGGTAAGTCACTTGCTTTCTCTACACCTTAGCTTTCTCATCTGTAAAATAAGAATGGTGATATGATAGTAGTAATAATTCTATAGGCCACATGTATCTCATGCCATTATAATAACGATCAACCGAAGTCATGTATTTTAAAGCCTTCGGCAGATTTCAAGTGTAAGGCATGGTTATCTCACCTTGCAGGAAGGTCTTGAATCCATTCCAATAGCCTTTATTGGACGAGTGGTTTCTGGTGTTGATTTGTGTGCTTGAAAACATGTAGAAAGGGACTGTAGGCAACATTTCTATCAGGGGTTGGGAGGTGGTCATAGGCAAGATGCTTCTCAACGGCAGATGATGTAAGGATGAGAGGGCCAACTATGATATCAGGGGATAGACTCAGGATTCCTTCGGGCCTTGATAACTTTAATCCTCTCTACCTTTGTCCTCCCTCCCCTCAACATGCTGCAGTCTGTCCGTTGCATGAGCACAGGCTCCCTCCTCTTGGTTACTTTCCCCATTTATTAACTTCCTGATCTCTCGAACCAGGTGTCTGCAGCAGTCTGTGTTTACCAAATGTTCTGTGTGGTGTATTGTTCGGTTGAGGCCATGGAACTCATTCTAGCAGATGAACCATGAGCAGGAGTGACATGTGTAGCTTCCACACCGGGACAATAAAGAACCAGTGTCTTACTTCCCCTGTTCTTGCTTCCTCTGCCATGTGCCCCCAAAGGTACAGCTACAAGATGGAGGAAGCTATTTGACCTGCATCAGACTTTATGTGAACACAAGGTAAGCCTTTATCATGTGAAGCCACTGAGATTTGAGGATTTATTCTGGGATTGCCACATAGTTTAGCCTGTCTTGACAATAAGCGGGGCGTGACTGCTGCTTCACTTCCCCTCACCCCACCTGCTCCTCCAATTTGTGTAATCTTGTGTCTGCCCTCACTGCTTGGGGAAACGGCTACCCTCAAAATTTACCAGTGACCTCATCCTTATTCAGCTACAGACTGCTGAGTTGCCTCATGCACTTAAACTCTTCTTTCTCTCTTAATCTTTTACTTCAGTATTTTAAGTTTAACAAAAAGTAATCCCTTCACATTTTAAGGAAATCTCCCCTTACCTTCTTAATTATTTATCTGCCTTCTGTTCTGTTTGCTTTTTCTCTTACCTCCAAAGGCAGGTGTTCCCCCAAAGATCTGCCTCTGGCTCCCCTCTCTTCTCATTCCCCCACTCCCCCAGGTGCTTCCATATGCTCCTGTGTGCTCCAGCAGTTGGCTCATTTGCACAAGGTGGCATTCCTCACCCTCAGCTCCAGCCCAGTGTTTCCAGCCTCTCTAGATGTCTGCCTGGGGCTGCAGCCCACTTTTGGAGATGACTGTTCAGAACTAGACTTATCATCCTTTTTCCTCTTTTCCTTCTTCTTCCTATTGTGCTCCCTTTTACTTACTGTTCATGGCACTGTTATCAAATTTCACCCAGGCTTGACCCCTAGATTTTCTTTTTGACTTGGTCTTTTCCATTCGACCACTCCCTTATCTAATCAGTTACAGAGTGCAGTCGATTCTTTCACCTGGTCCCTTCTCTGTATCTCCATTACTATTACACTACTTGTGTGTATGTAATGGCATTGGGGGGAGACTAGAAAGACACATGCTGGACTGTTGACCATGGTTAGTTCTGGGGAAGAATATCCATGGGAGTGGGTGGAGACGATGGGGGCTTTCGTGCTTGAAAATGTATTATTCTGTACTTTTAACATATTTTCTAACAATGCATTCACATATTAACTGCATAATACGAAGGCAACTTAAAAAAAGTAAGAATGGGCTGCCTGTGATGTAGTGAAGATTTCATAACTGGAAATTTTGGAACAAAAGTTAGATGACTTAGCATTAGGGATGTCATAGATGTTGTAGAAGGGATTCCCGTATCAAATGGTAAACTAGAAGTTATCTTCTGCATCAGTTAGGATTAGATTCAGTGGTGAGTGATGGAACTCCAAAATAACACAGGCTTAAACAACATGGAAGTTTGTATCTGAAGTAAGAGTCTAGAAGGTAATCAATCCAGGATTTGTGAGAGTCTGCCACAATTCTCAGAGATTTCTTCTGTCTTGCCACTCATGTCATGAGTTCCACCTCATAGTTTAATCAAGTTGCTTAAGCTTCAGCCATCATGTTTACATTCCATTTAGCATGACAGGCAGATTAGCACATGCCCCCTCCCTTTCAGGACACTTTCTAGAAGCTGCTACTTCTACTTCTACTCCTTTGGCCAGAACCTAGTTACACAGAAACACCGAGCTTCTCAAGAGGCTGGCATATGCTTTATTCTATGTGGCCATGTGCCCAGCTACAAACTGGTGATTCTATTACCAAGGAAATAGGTGAAAATGAATACTGGGGAGCAATTCACATTCTCTGCCAATGTTTTCACTTTGTGATTTTAAAATTAATAATAGCTGCTACTTACTGAGCTACCGCTGTGGACTAAGTCCTGGGCTAAGTGCTTCATGTGTTATCTTGTTGAATGCTCACCTGTCTGTGAGTACTGATGGGTGCAGCCATATCCCAGGCCTGGCCCCAGCCATAAGGGAAGATGGGAAACTCAGTACAGATGGAGTATCCCTAACTCAGATATTCAAAATCCAAAATGCTCTCATGAGTGTTTCCTTTGAGCTTTATGTCAACACTCCAAAATTTTAGAATTTCTGAGCATTTTGAATTTTGAATTTTTAAATTAGGGGTACTAAACTTGGTGCAAATATTCCAAAATCCCTAAAAGAAGCCCAAAATGTGAAACACTTCTGGTCCCAAGCATTTCAGATAAAGAATACTCAACTTGTATCTAGTATGTTTGTTCCCTATGAGGAAAAGCTGTCCTCATTCCAACCAAAACTCCTAAGGTGGGAATTTTCCATACTCGGATAGGGGTTTAAATGCTGACATATGACCACCCCACTATTCAATTTCTGTATTGCCCTCATTTTAGGCTTAAAAAACTTGAGAAATGGAATTTGAACTGGATTCTTTTCAAAAGCTTTGAAATCTTTGGTTCTCCTTCTATGTCTTTTCGTTTTAGAAATTCCTTTGAAAGCAATAGCATATTGATCCCTGGCCTCCATAACAGGGTTGTGTGGTAGGCATAGTAATGCCTCCTTCCGACAAGGTTTCCATGCCCTAGTCCCTGGAACCTGGGAATATGTTACCTTATATGGCAAAAAGAACTTTGTAGGTGTGATTAAATTAAGCATCTTGAGATGAGAGAGAATCCTGGATTAGCTAGGTGGGCCCTATAGAATCACAGGGTTATAAGGGAAAGAGGGAGGCAGGAAAGTGAGAGTCAGAGAGAGAAGCATGGTGACTGGAATTGGAAGTCGGGGTGATACAACTGCAGACTGGAATGAACCCGGGAATGTGGCAGCCTCTAAGGCTGGAAACAGCAAGGATGGGGCTTCTCCACTAGTGCCTCCAGGAGCAGTGTGGTCCTAGTGGCCCCTTGCTTTTAGCCCAGTGAAAGTCATTTTGGAGTTCTGACCTCCACAACTGTGAGATAATAAATTCCAGTGTTTCTAATTTAATTGTAACACAGTATTTTTTGTTGTCTTACAAATGAACAGTTCAAATAAAATGTATCTAACAGTCTTACAAGTGAATGGTTCAAACAAAATTTATCTTCAGGCAGTGGTTTGCTGTCCTTGGCTATAAAACAGTATAATCTCCCACCTGTTCTTGTCATCACCTTAGGATGTTTTGCAATGGAGATTTTCTTTCTTTTCTTTTCCTTTCCCTTCTCTTTCCTTCTTCCTTTCCTTCCTCCTCTCCTCTCCTTTCCTTTCTCTTTCCATTCTCTCTTTCCTTCCCCTTCCCTCCCCTCCCCTCTCCTCCCCTCCCCTTCCCTTCTCCTTCCTTCCTTCCTTCCTTCCTTCCTTCCTTCCTTCCTTCCTTCCTTCCTTCCTTCCTTCCTTCCTCCCTCCCTCCCTCCCTCCCTCCCTCCCTCCCTTCTTTTCGTACTCTTTTGTGCATGGAGTAGCAGGCATTTCTCTCTTGCAGCCACCCTTGTTCCCCTCCCATCCAGTCACACATGATTGCATCATGAGGCTGATTTCATTTTTATCAGCATTCTCTTTCTCTCTCTCTTTAAACCATTTTACAAAGCATAAGCAGAAAAACTTCAGAAAGTCAGATTTCAAAAGTGGTGCACTGCCTAAAAAGTTATCTACACTTCTTATGCTCTTTACTTGCTAGGACAATATTCAAAGAGATCTATAAGCATTCTATAAGTCTATGAACAAGTATTTATTGAGCATGTAGGAGGAATAGGGCTATACAGAATCTATGAGGACTACAAAAGGTAGGAGACAGCAAATCCTTCTGAACATGCCACTCATATTGAAGGGACAGTGTGTCTTGGGGAGCAGCTGCCTGACTTGATACTTCTTGAGAAGTTGAGTCATACGTGAATCTCCTTGCCAGCAAGATATTTGCTGAGACAGACAAGCAAATCTAGTATTTACATCCCTTCTGCATCTTTCATTTTTGTGTTTTCCCTGTTGTTTTACCAGCAGCACTAGTAAATGCTGTCTTCAAGATAGGAGTCTGGAGTTAACTCTACTCGTGGCAAAATCACCACCTGTGCTTCAACTGGCCATGGCACCAAATTGACAATGAGCCCAATCTCCCTGTAGTTACGCGGAGTGACCAGGTGAACATGATGATTTTTTTGTGCCTTGGGGGTCCTCAGCTGCTGGAACAGGGCTCCAAGCTGTTAAAACTGTGCTGAGAGAAACCTCACTGGACAGTGTCTGTATTTTGAGTTCCAATTTACCTGCCCAGTTCCCATGGTGCCTGGACCCATGCAGATAGTGGGCCTGAAGTTAATGTTAGATGAAAATGGTAACTATTATTATAGCTGAAATGTATTGAGTACTTACTGTGTGTCAGGTGCTATGCCAAGTTCTTTACATTGGTTAGCATTTTAGCCTCATAACAACTATTTACTCTTATTTTACAAACAAGAAGAATGAGGCTTAACATCACACTTCTGCTTATTTGCAGAGCCAAGATTTGAACCCAGGAATCCATTCACCAGTACATGCCACCTGGGTAAAAAAAAAGTTTAATTAAAACCTATGGCATTAGATTTCAAAGAGTCCTAATGTGGTTTTGAAAATAGGTGTGCTTTAATTTGTTTATCAATACGCTCCTGAAACTTGAATTAGAAGATGAATATGAATATCCTAAGAGCATGGGACATGTCTTTATAACATCTACAGTACTTAGCACTGTGCCTTACACATAGAGGACCTGAAATAAACATTTGTTAAATGAATGGATGAAACAATTTGTAGAAGTTAATTTGAATTTTAAGTGTGGCCAGTAGACCAGTATTTGAAGGAACCTGCAGGTTTACTGAACAGAGTATCTTGGTTGATCCCATTTATTTAAAGTTACCTGTAAGTGGGCATTAATGCATAGAAAGATGACTGGATGGATGTCTGAAAAGCAGACTTTTACTTTATTTTTTGTACTTTTCTGCCTTGTTTTGAGTTATTAAAAATTGAGGATGCATGTGTCTTAATTTGGGTCCCACCTTAAGTAGAGCCTCATAGACAGGAACTTGGTGTGGTTGATTTGGGATGTGATCTCAGGAAAAGAAGTGAGGAAGCAAAGAGATGGATGGAGATATCGAGGAGGAAAGTCAATGTCAGGGTGTATCTAAGGCACTGGGAGTGGGTAAAGGGAGCTCCTTGCCACGGGGACTTGGCTAAAGGACAGGAGGCTGGAACACTAATCTACTGGGTCACAGCCTTCATTGGCGTGAACACCCTCAACTTTCCAGGCTGTTTTCAAAGGCCCAGTGGGTGCTTGCAGCATCAGAAAAGGCAGAAAGAAACTTGGCTCACAGCTAAGGTGGGAGGGACACTGGTGGCGCCAGGCGATCTGGGCTCCTGGAACTGCTTACCACAGTGGCTAAAAGCAGAGGTGAGTAAGAGTTGTGAAATAGGAGGCATCTGCTATTGTACCATTTTTCAAAAACCAACAAAACAATAGTGAAAGAAGTAACTTTGCAAATCTGGACTTTCGCAGATGAGGTTATTTTCAAAGAGATCCTCATGTGCACCATGTTGCAGGCCAGGTTCCCTCAGAAGCAGAACTCGAAGACCAAATATGTGCAGGAAGTATATTGGAGAGTGCTCTAGATCTGTGCTTAAAAAGGAAGCCCGACTGGGCATAGAGAGAAGCCGTGCTGTGATGCAGCTACAAGACTTCAGCTGGCTCCAGAGGGAGCTCTGAAGCTGGGAAGGCCCTCTGGAAGGCAGAGTCGTACTGAACTGGGCGAGGGGGCTGGGCCTTTAGACAGGAGCACCCTCTAGTCATTGCATGCCAGATGCCTCAGGAAGGGGATCCACCCTTGAGCGAAGCAGCTAGATGCAGTTTCAGGAGAGGGCTTAGAGTTGAGGCCTGCTAACTGGGGTAATGGGAATCTGGGCATCGCAGCATAGTAACTACTGTATGTGGCTTTTAGCAAACTCGCATTTGAACCTCAAGACCAATAAATAACATTGAAAAATTCAAAGCCAAGATAAAAAGCAAAACTTAATTTGACAACAAGTCTCCTTCCTTATTGTGTGGCAGGCCAAATCGAAAAGATACAAGGAATAGGACAAGGTTATTTTTTCACTTGTCAGATGAAGACTTTGGACTACATCAGGAATTACACACTGATGGTCCACAGGACAAATCTGTCTGAAAAGTCTGTTTTACTTGCATCAGTAGTTTTTCAAATCTGATTTCTGGTTTCTCTTAAAAATTTGGAATTCCTAGCATGTTGGGCCCACATTCTTTCATTGTAAGTGCCAGCCAGAGTGGAGTAGCAGGTGCCCTCCTTATGGGGGCATATCCTTTCCCTGGACCCCCCTTCCCTTCAGCCTGCTTCAGTCATTTTTGTTACTGGCTGGGACCTGCCACCATTTGAGTTTGTGAACTCTGATCTATGTATGAAGTTCTACTGGCTCCGAGGAGCTATGATTCTGTGTGGTTAGTCTTGCATATTGCTAAAATAAGTTTTTACTTTCTAATGGCATAATGACAGCTAGAAACCTTTGGCTTTCTAGTCAAAGATATATCTCTTCCTGGAGTTCTCTTTGGGCAAGTCAGACCTTTTTTTTTCTTTTCTGTGGTCTAGTTTTGTGGCTTCACAAACAAGGATCTCAATGACCTTGATCTGGATCATGAGCATGAATTAAAATACTTTTGGTGGTTATGGTAGAGGCTGTGTGGGATTGTTTTAGCTTCTAGAATGTTATTTAAGATTCAGTGATTCCCATACTGGGCTGAATCTCAGAATTACCTGGGCTAGTATAGAAATAAAACTTTCAGATTCTTCTGGGCCCCTCTGATTCACTAGATCTGGGTCTTATAGGTGGAGCCTAAGAATCTTTGTTTTTAATCAGTTTCTCAAGCAACCTCTAGGCATTAGGAGCCATACTGGCTTCTTCTAATTGCTCCTGGTATTCACTGCTTGGTTCATGTGCTATAAGCTTCTAAACTCCTGATGTGAAGGGTCCTTTCTTATCTTTTTGTTCATCCCATGGTTTTGTGCTGATACCTAGCACAGTGCTCTAGAAATCCTGCGCACTTAATGAATGTTCAGTGAATGAATGCTTGACGGAGTGAATGCACATTTCCAAATGCCTTTCTTCTTTAGGAAGTGAAGAGCACAAACTTCCAAGATAATATGTTGAAAATCACTGGATTTAGAGAAATTGACTTATAGATACGGTGTCAAATAAGGCAGAGATGGAAAGAGTCCTAACTTCATCTTAGGAGGTTTTCGCCTTGGGGATGTTAAGAAATAAATGACTTCTTCTAAAGATAACTTATACTTTTCATTAAAAGATAGATGATTTACCCCCCATGCAGTGTATGTGAGTTATTTGTATAATATTTCAAAAATAGCAAACTGACTCAATAGAAAAGAAAACGTTCTAAATTATGCCAAAATTTTGCCTTGAAATATAAATCTTGAAAGAATAAGATCAGGGGCTTCTTTTCATACTAGGAGATGGATGCCGTGATAGAAATTTAATTTATTGTGTTCTGGTTTATTTATCATGGACTTGCTTCCAAAGAGTTCAAAAAGCATGTGTCTGCAGAGCACCAAGGGGGAGGCGTGGCCAGCCCACGGTTAACTTGGATTGTAAATGGGAACAATCCAGAAAATTTTGGCTCAAAAATTTACATAGCCAAACAAGCACCAAGACTTTTCTTTCCTAGAGGCCCTTGGTTTTAACCTCTAACTTCTGGGGTTAAGGCTTCAGAAAGGCTTCGGGTGGGTGAGATGGAGAATCTTTTTTTTTTTTTTTTTTTTTTTTTGAGACGGAGTCTCACTCTGTCACCCAGGCTGGAGTGCAGTGGTGCGATCTTGGCTCACTGTAACCTCTGCCTCCTGGATTCAAGCAATTCTCCTGCCTCAGGCTCCTGAGTAGCAGGGACTACAGGTGCATGCCACCATGGCTGGCTAATTTTTGTATTATTAGTAGAGACAGGGTTTCACCATGTTGGTCAGGCTGGTCTCAAACTCCTGATGTCGGGATTTGCCTGCCTTAGCCTCCCAAAGTGCTGGGATTACAGGTGTGATCCACCACACCCGGCTGAGATGGAGAATCTGATTGGCTTGAGTGTGATTGACTGTGGTCTACCAGGTCTGAACCAGCAACCTTGGACAAGTGTGACACTCTGGCTAGAATGCACCAATTTTTCCCAAGTGCTCAGGAGTCTGTTAGTGAAGTTTGTGAGTTTATTTTTTGATACCCATAATGATTTCTGTCTTGAACTCAATTAGAATAAGTTTATAAAAATCTGTGTTTTGCCTCACTGGCACGTGCCCTTTGTTTTTCATTTTCTCCTTAAACAATAGGATTATAATGCAATAAACTACTCAAATTAATGTTGTACAGACAAAGATGGTAATGGTGCTGAAAGTAAACCATTGATGGGTTGCTGTAGCACTCTGCAGTATTTTGAAATGTTTGCTGTCAGCTGAAAGCCCAAAGATATGAAAAGATAAGAGAGAATGTCAATGTTTAAAAATACATATTGTGCAGAAGATACGTTTGCTGAAGTTAAGCTGGACTGTGCACTAATTGGATTATAAATATCAGCATCAGCCCCATCGTTGTCTGTGAAGTTTGGACATCATAGGGCTTCTCATTTTGTGCCCTGATTTCTGTTAATAGCTGTTATGACTGTTACTGCTACTTCCACCATTACTATTATCACTGTCCTTCTTGCTGGTATTGGCTAGTCCAGCCCAGCAGAAGTCTTTGAGGATCTGAGACCTTGAGAAAGCCTGAGATTTGCTGTGGTCGTAGTCCCCAGAACTGTGACTAGATTTGGACAAAGTCATGAGAGATTCTATCACATGTTAATTTAATATTTGTGCAGTTTGTGCCGCTACCCAATAAGGATATTCACATAAACTGATTCCATCTAGTTCAAAGGTTTCTAGAAATAGAGAAGATTTTAAAAAATCTTAAGGACCAAAGAAAAGCATGAGTGGGTAGGATAATACTAGAGTAGTGGTTGCAGACTTTGAGAAATGGAAGAATGCTTTGCTTCAATCTTAGACTTTCAGTGGTGAGACCTCTCCATTTTGAGAACAGTGATATGATAACATTTAATAGAGTTTAGGGTATCCCATTAAAGTTGTGGGCAAGAATGCAGTTGGTGTCCTGGCCAGGTTGCTCTCTGGTCATTAAGAAACCTTACTTTGCTGAGGAGATGTCTGCAAAATTCTTAGAGAAGAGAACCCAAAATAGTTTTGTGTGACATGTGATTTCTTTAGTGGGTAACCTTCTTTTTAACACTTGAAAAGATTCAGAATTAATTATAGAATTATTTAAGAAAATCAAACTTATGTTAATAAAATATTTTGTCTGTAAAGAATCAAGGACAACCAATCCAATGCAACCCCTATCAAAATATCAATGACATTCTTCACAGAAATAGAAAAAAAGTCTAAAATTTTTATGAAACTGCAAAAGACCCAGACTAGCCAAAGCTATCCTGAGCAAAAAGAACACAATTGGAGGAATCCTGTTATCTGACTTCAAATTATACTACAGAGCTATAGTAACCAAAACAGCATGGTACTGGCATAAAAACAGACACATAGACCATTGGAACAGATTAGAGAACCCAGAAATAAATCCATATATCTACACTGAACTCATGTTGGACAAACATGGCAAGAACATACATTGGGGAAAGGACAGTCTCTTCCATCAACGGTGCTGGGAAACTGGATATCCATATGCAGAAGAATGCAACTAGACTCCTATATCTGTCATATATAAAAATCAAATCAAAATGAACTAAAGACTTAAATCTAAGGCACCAAACTATGAATCACTGGGGAAACATTGGGTAAACACTCCAGGACACTGGACTAGGCAAAGATTTATTGAATACCCCATAAGCACAGGCAACCAAAGCAAAACTGGAAAAATGGGATTGCAGGTTAAAAAGCTTCCACACAACAAAAGAAACAATCAACAAAAGGAAGAGGCAACCCATATAATGGGGGAACATATTTGCAAACTATTTATCAGACAAGGGATTAATCATCATATTATATGAGGAGCTCAAACAACTCAATAGAAAAAATACATAATCTGACTAAAAAGCGGGCAAATGATCTGAATAGACATTTCCCAAGAGACATACAAATGGCACAGGTACGTGAAAAGGTGCTCAACATCAACGATCATCAGAGAAATACAAATCAAAACTACAATGAGATACCATCTCACCCCAGTTGTGACTTTCATCCAAAAGATGGGCAACAACAAATGCTGGCAAGTATGTGGAGAAAAGGGAACCTTCATATAATCTTGGTGGGAATGTGAATTAGTACAACCACCATGCAAAACAGTTTAGAGGTTCCTCAAAATCTGAAAATAGAGCAGTCATATAATCCAGCAATCCTACTGCTAGGTATATACCCAAAAGAAAGGAAATCAATTTATTGAAAAAATATCTGTGCTTTCATGTTTATTGCAACACTATTCACAATGGCCAAGATTTGGAAACATCCTAAGCGTCCATCAGCAGAAAAACGGATAAAGTAAATATGGTACACGTATATAATGGAATACTATTCAGCCAAAAAAAATGAATGAGATCTTGTCATTTGCAACAACATGGATGGAACTGGAGGTCATTATGTTAGGTGAAATAACCCAGGCATGGCAATACAAACTTTGCATGTTCTCATTTATTTGTGGGATCTAAAAATTAAAACAATTGAACTCATGGAGATAGTAGAATGATGGTTACTGGAGGCTGGGGTGAGGTAGGGAGAGTGGGGCTGGTTAATGGGTATAAAAAATAGAATGAATCAGATCTAGTATTTGACAGCACAATGGGGTAAATATAGTCAACAATTTATTGTACATTTAAAAATAACTAAGAGTACAAATGGATTGTAACACAAAGAAAGGATAAATACTTGAAGTGATGGATACCGTATTTATCGTGATGTGATTATTATGCATTGTATGCCTGTATTAAAATATTTATGTACCCCATATGTACCCAATATTTACCCCATAAATACCCAATATTTACTATGTACCTGCAAAAAATTTCTAAACAAAGAATCAAGGATATATTTTAAGCATTATCAAAATGATCAAAGAGTAACTTTCAGCCTGAAAGCGGCAGGACAGGAAATCTGACACAATGATGCTCAGGGTTTTCGGCTCCACCAGGGGCTTCCATCTTTGCCACCACTGTCTTGGTTATCACTGAGAGATACTTATTAAGGACTTATTTGTGTATAACAAAAATAAATAAAAAACTAATTAGCTCTGATCTCTTTCCTCTAAATCTAGCAGTTCATTTAGTTGATGAAAATTTTATAGGCAGAATGATATAATTTATACTATATGTAGTTAGAGTATATATACTTGTCATAATTATACAATTTAAGTTAACTATGCAAGTAACATTGCAGAGAAGCCAGGTAGAGATATGCTAGGGCACACACTGAAAGACAACCTGATTGGTCTTTATCCAGGTGAGACATTCTCTGACCATTGAATTCAGCCTAGAATTCACAGCATCCTCTCTACAAATTAACAAATTATATGAACACATACTAATGATGTTTTGACGTGTGCCAAACAGAAGACTGCCAGAGAAATTCCGAAAAGTAAAATATCGCATGAAATAATCTATTAGGCTTCAGGAGATATTCATAAGACTCTAGCCTCTTCACTTTGTATCCTAGAAAGTTGCTGAATGGGACAAAATTGAGATATGATAACAAAATGAGTTAAGACACTCTTCACTGAGTTCTTTGGATGTTTCACAATTTAAAGCAAGAGCTATCGATCTTTTCATTTTAGTTTTTGAAAGACTCAATTTTGTACATATGTTAGACAATGATAAGACACTAATCAAGCTGACTGTTCATCTTTCATTTAGTTAGTCAACCACATTTATTGGACATGAAAATGTGCTAAGCATCTTGGGAGATAAGAAAAGGAAGATGAGGTCTTACCCTGGACTGTAAGTAAATGGAGCTGTCTCTGGGCTTTTGTGACAGATGTTGGCCCATCCTGGGGTTCATGGTTGTAAAATACCTAGGAGTGAGAAGGACCTTTTCTTCCGTCTCTGCCAGTACTTATCTCGTGCTCTGTAGAATGCCACCTTCCCCAGGGGAGCCAAGCTATTCATTCTCTCTTCCTTGAGGGTGGTGGCAGATTTGTTTGTCCCCATTTTGCTGATAGCAAAAGTGGAGCTAAGTAAATTATAAAGGTCACTTCACAAAAATGTATCTGATTCTATAATCTTCAGATTCCATGGCAAGGAACAGAAGGAAAAGTGTTATAAACGACGAGTCCAAGATTTGCCAGACATTAGGTCCTCTACTGTTCTGAGCTGTGCTTCCTGGAAGAGTGAGCATGCGCAGAGTGGTGTCTCTGTGCAGTTAGGAAAAAGAGAGATGTTAGAAAATTCGGTGCATTCACACCTCTCTCCTGCAACCAGAGTCCCCAGACTTTCAGTGAGTTTTAAAGTGATGTACTTACTATGTGGAAAGCCACAGTAAAAGAAAAAGAAATCCCCTCGGACAATAGACATATTTGGTAGGATTCTTGAGAAGGATGTGGTAATTTCATAACGGAGAAAACAAACATAAATATTTAAGAAATGATAAGCTCTCCCAGCGGAAACCTCTTCCCCTCCCCAACGTGGTATGCGATCGCCTGCAGGCATTTCTAGTCAGAGAAGCCATCTCCGACTAGAAATTAACTTGCATCTCTCTCTCAGTATGTCTGCTAATTTATGTCTGTGTGATTAAGATCTTTATTGAAAAATTGTGCAATATCAGGATCAATAGCCAGGCATTTGGAACAGTAGCATACACTCAGAAACCCCTCCGGTGGGATGGATGTGCACTGGAAAAGAACGCACTTCCTTCTGCCAGTTAGGTTTTTAGGTTCATGGCCTGAGAAAACAATGAAATCAGTCAGGTATTTAGCAAGGAGGGGCATGATACAATAAAATGTCTCATAATGAATTTAACTCAATTCACTCAGAAAGCAAAGGGTAGGGGCCAAGAAAAAGCATGATTGCATAGTTCGGACCACTCCAAGAAATAATAAATGGACTTATTACAGCTACCTAGAATGTTTCATTCCAATTGTCTATAACCAAGGTATTAAAAAATAATTGAGAGCAGGATCTGGATGACAAAGGAAAAAAAAAAAAAAAACCCTACATTTATTTACATTACTTTTTCAGGGCATATTTTTGGTTCTTCACTTCTTATTTTTTGGCTTATCTTGTTCTCTGAGAAATCTATGCAGATCTCCAACTGGAAGAGAGGGTGAAGGGAAACATGGAAAATGCTTTCATTCCTTTACACCTGAAGCTACACTGCCCTGAGACACATAGGATGGAAGAAAAACCCCTTAAACAGGACTTGTAGTCTAGACATGGCCCCACCACCCTCTTTCACCCGCACTCAATCACTTCCTGCCACCCACTTGCTCTGGCAGCTGCTGTAGGTCCTGATACGTTGCTACGGCCTGACATATATAGTAGTGTCCTTTTCATACAGTGGCTACAAAAGAAGTGGGGTAATGTTTGAAGGACCACCGGGGAAAGCCAAACTTTCTATGAGAGGGCTGTGCAGGAGCCCTAGTTGTTGCTTTTCTGGTGTGTCCAGTTTATCAGTGCAGCACGAAGGAAGCTTTCTTTGCGTTCAGGGAGTCTCAAGGTATTTTTTGCTTCTAGGTGTTAGGTTAGTATAGGCTTCCAGGCCGTAGGCTGAAGATCACCATGTAGCACACTGTGGATAGAAAGTCCGAAGACTTGCCTGGAAGCACAGATGGTCATATACCAACTGTCTATTCACAGTACTAAATGGTTAGCTTGAGAAACAGGAAGGTGCTATGAGGAGGATCCGCAGTGGTGTCAGCTGCATGGGCTGGGCTGATGCTTAGTCTCTTTAGCCCAGAAGACTCAGCGGAGGTTGCTAAGCTGCCTTTTCCTTCACAGAAGGAAGGAAGACTAGAGGTGGGCTGAAGAACTGCAAACAATATCCAGGGAATTGTAATACAGAAAAATTGGTCAACTTTCCTACTGTTCTGCATAGGGAGTCAGCACCTTGGGTGTTGATACAGCCGATTTATTCTCTGTCAGCCCATCACCATCCCGAAAAGTACTATTTAGGGGTTAATGAAACTGAGCTAAACCTATGTAATAGGTCTCAGGTGGATAGTTTTGTCCCCAGGATCTGTTTGAGCCAATTTGTACCTGTTCAGAAGAGCCAGTTTTGTGCACTGATATCATGTTGGTAGGTTGAAACTGGCCGTGGAGAGAGTATTTATGTGATGGAAATTGTCAAAGTTTACAAATCAGAGCCAGTTGTTAAACATTTACCAGCACACTGCTGCCTTGAGGCCTTCTGTTTTGGATAGTTTGGACAGAGAAATTCACTTTTCCCCAGGCAGACCTGCCTTGTGTCTCACAATTCTAGCTACTCACCTCTACCTCTAATGCTGCTCCTGGTCGGCTTGCCTCCGGTTGAAGTTCTCTGTCCCCTCTCGATTCCTCCAGCACTTTCTCTCTCTTTTTAAAAAAATTTCCATTTTTATTTTAGATTCAGGGGATACATGTGAAGGTTTGTTATAAGAGTATATTGTGTGGTGCTGAGGTTTGGGCTTCTATTGATCCTGTCACCCAGATAGTGAACACAGTACCCGATAGGAAGTTTTCCAGCCCTTGCCCCCCTCCTCTCCTCCCTCTCTCCTTTTTTCTTCAGCACTTTCTATTTGCAATACTCTTTGGACATTCATGCTTCATCTTATAGGATTGTGTGACTGTTGCTGTTTTGCTGTAATCCCTGTTTATATGTTCTTGTACCTTCAACTAGAACATGAGGATGGAGAGAGTGCATACTGTTTGGGGAATCAGCCATGGTGGTAACAATGGATGTATGGTAAAGGGTGTGTTAGTCCATTTTCACACTGGTGATAAAGACATACCTGAGACTGGGGAAATTATAAAGAAAAGGAGGTTTAATGGACTCACAGTTCCATATGGCTGGGGAAGCCTCACAATCATGGCAGAAGGCAAAAGGCACGTCTTACACGGCAGCAGGTAAGAGAGAGAATGACAGCCAAGTGAAAGCAGAAACCCTTTATAAAACCACCAGATTTCATGAGACTTAATCACTACGAGAACAGTATGGGGGAAACTGCCCCCATGATTCAATTATTTCCCACTGGGTCCCTCCCACAACACATGGGAATTATGAAAGCCACACCTTAAGATGAGATTTGAGTGGGGACACAGTCAAACCATATCAACAGGGGTGGTTCAACACGGGGCTTAGGCAGACTGGAAAGTGACTTGAAAGGCATATTGAAATATTTGAAGTCTGGGGCAGCACCCATTCAGTACAAATGACATGATGGAGAAGCTCTGTGGGTCTCATTGGAAGATATTCAAATATTCTCTTAATGTGCCATCCTTGTTAGGTCTGATTTGTGATTTTTTTTTGAATCATCACAGTTGGTTTTCAATCAAAGCCACTCAAGAATTAGCCTTGCCTATAGATAGGAGAAGAGATTGTGCAAGGAGTAAATTGGAGCAAGAAACTATGTCTATCCACGTGCTGCACACACCAGGAGATCTTTCAGGAGAGTTCTGTAAGAGAAAGGAGGAGGGAGTATTAGCTAATAGTGTCTGCTGTTTACCTCCATGTGTCTGTTAGCAGGAAGTTTTTCCTTAGCTTCTTACACATCATTCTCTTCTCTCCCTTTCTCCTACAAGCATTTGGGGGTTTTATTCCCCTGGTGTCCGTAGAGTCCCAGCAGGGTCTAACTCTGCTTCTTCTGTTTCCAGAACCCATGATCTATCCCAAGAGGCCCTTCCACTGAAGATTCTAGATAAAAGTGACCTATCTGAGAAGATCCTCCATCCTCACTTTGAACAACTTCAAAGTTTGCCCTGGGGTCTTGAGTCTGTGATAGAGGAGGTCTGGGTGACTGTGGGATGAGGAACCTCCCTTCTGAGTTACACGGAGAGACAGTGTCAGAGTCAGGCTTTTCTGGGGGGCATATGAGCCTTTGGAGAGGCAGGTTGTATTAATGACTGTATCTCTGTGGGTTGAGAGTAGGTATGGAACAGACAGCAGAGAGGAGGGGTGGTACAGGATCTGTAGGCCCCACTTTACCCTGGGGTTGCCAGTCTGTGCTCACCATGAGGTCTTATGCTCACTAAGAGTGCCACTTTTCCTCTGCTTCCCAGTCATCCTCGCTGGTTTCAACGACCCACTAATTCCACTAATACTTGAGAGACTCTCGAAGATAAGAAGATGAGTGAGAGAATAGAAATAATAAAAAGGTAAGGGCAAAGGAGCAGGTTTATCTTAAACACATTTTTCTTTCCCTGGAGGTGCCTTCCTGTCTACTTAGAGCATATGTTAGTGTCCTACACATGGGGTACTGGGGAGTTCATCTCTGGAAAAGCCTTTTGAGTTCTGGAGAGCAAGGATATCTTGAAAATAGGCTTCAGTGGTTATCCATCTGTAAATTTCTAGAACTCCTTTGTATGTATTTCCTTTGATGTTAACAAACTCCTTTGTGGTTCTACACCTCCATCCCTGTTTCATTTGCCTGGACTGCCCATCCCATCACTGCACCTGAGAAATTTGGCATCTGTTAAGAATGAAATGCCCCCATCTCATCAGTGTCAGCCACTTCATAGTTAAACTTCAGTTTCCCCATCAGGAAACGAGAGACAATAGTATCTCCTTCATAGGGTTGTTGTGAAGGTTAAACCCATGTTAAGACATGTAGAACTTCTAGCAGATCTGCATTGTATGTGGCACTCAACCAAGGTTCTCGCTCCTTCCCCTCTCTTTGCTAACCCTCTTCTGGGCTCCTGTACTCTTTGTTCATAGCTCCTAAGTTTACCATACTACCAGTTTCTGTCTCCATGTGTGTTTCTCCAGCTGTACCATCAACCCCTGAGGATAGAGGTTCTTTTCTTTTCTTCTCTTTTCTCTTCTCTTCTCTTCTCTTCTCCTCTCCTCTCCTTTCCTCTCCTCTCCTTTCCTTTCCTCTTTTTCTTTTTCTTTTTTTGAGATGGAGTCTTGCTCTGGTGCCCAGGCTGGAGTGCAGTGGTGCGATCTCGGCTCACTGCAATCTCCATCTCCTGGATTCAAGCAATTCTCTTGCCTCAGCCTCCCGAGTAGCTGGCACTACAGGCACCTGCCACCACACCCAGTTAATTTTTGTATTTTTAGTAGAGATGGGGTTTCACCATATTGGCCAGGCTGGTTTCGAACACCTGATCCACCCACCTCAGCCTCCCAAAGTGCTGGGATTACAGGTGTGAGCCACCACACCCAGCTTAGAGGTTCTTTCTTAATCATCTTTATAGCCTTAGAACCTAACACAAGTCCAGGTACATAGACAATCTGTAAATGTCTGTCAATTGAGTAAATGAAGGAATGTGTGAATAAACAAAGGCAGTCTGGTTCAGTGCAGGGGGATTAGTTGCTCGAGAGGCTAACCTAAAATAAGAATATAGTGCCAGTTAATTTAGGTTTTTTACAGATAACTCATGTCACTGGCAAAATGTCAATAAATGTTTTCATTTGGTAACTTTAATATTTATCATATAAAATTTGAACATTTGATAGAAAATAAAGATTTGTGGCCGAGTGTGGTAGCTCATGCTTGTAATTCCAGCACTGTGGGAGGCCAAAAAGAGCAGATTGCTTGAGCCCAGAAGTTCAAGACCAGCCTGGGCAACATGGCAAGACCTTGTCTCCACAACAAATACAAAAAGTAGCGGGGTGTAGTGGCGAGCCCCTGTAATCCCAGCTACTCAGGAGGCTGAGGTGGGTAGATCGTTTGAACCCAGGAGGTGGAATTTGCAGAGAGCTGAGATCGTGCCAATGCACTCCAGCCTGGGTGACAGAGTGAGACCCTATCTCAAAAACAAACAAACAAACAAACAAAAACAAAAAAAAATTGTTATTTCTAACCTTCTTCTGCCTTCAAAGAAGAATGAATTCTTCTTATTAGAAGTTTTATGAAGCACAGAAAGAATCTCTTAAAAAAATACTTCTTAGATGCCCAGAATTGGGTTAACTATACTCTGATTTATCACTGGCTCAAATATGGCCCTCTTTTATTTGATGTATTTATTACACAATCAATACCTCGGAACCCTCTCACAACCCAAAGATGAGAACACTGACAATAAGGTAATTTGACCTGTGTGTTCTTCTCCCGTCCTGTACTGCTGTCTCCTCCACATTCTGTAACCATTAACCTGAAGTTTGTCTTTATCATTCCTTTCCTTTGTAAAAGGTTTATCACTGCTCTCTATAGATGCCTTCATAAAGCTCAGTTTTTGTAGTGTTTGTTCTTTATTCATAGAGTATTGTGCTACATATGGTCTTCCAAGACTTGCTTTTGCCCTTCAGCATCATGTCACCTCTGATTCACCCACGTTGTTGCCTTTGACTGAAGTCATTCATTTTCACTACTGTATAATTCTCTGTAGAGTGAATGCACCATAATTTATCCTGTCGATGGGCCTTTGGTTTGTGTCCAGTTTTATGCTTTTACGAGAAGTAGTGCTATGAGCATTCTGAAACATGTTAGCTAATGTATAGGCGCCGAATCAAAATCTTCATCTTCAGTAATAGGATTTCATAAATAATTAACGAAAATAAATACTCATCAGTAGTTGATGGAAAACATTCAAACGGATAGTAACTACGGCAGTGGGGCAGAGAGTGGGTGGGAAGTGAAAAGAAAGAGGGGAGAGAGAAGCATGGGGACAGGAAATGTTTGGTAGCTGCAAGGCCAAGAGGAGCCATTTGATAGGACAGACAAATCCAGGAGGTATTTTTCAAGTAACATACTGTCTGTTGTTCAATATAAATACCTTTCTATATCACCATTTCAAATGTGTCAGTAAATTACATTGCTCAGTTACACAAGTGGAGTTTTGCTTTGAAAATACAGGATGAGAGGATAGCTGACATGTGAGTTATAGACAAAGACATAATTCATCTTTTAGTACTATAAAATCAGCTTTTCTCACCCCGCTAAACAAATGTTGAACAAATAGTAAAGGAATATTGGTGTAAGAGATTCTAAACTATTAGCCTATTCAAGGTAACCACACGTTTTGACCAGACCTGAATGAATGAGTGAAGATACCTTGGAATGAACATGACTTGGGTCAGCTATTCCAGTACCAAACTCGGAGGGGTAAAATCTCTAGTCTTTGGATCAAGGAGGTAAAATGTGGGTGTGTAATGGATCTACATTCCAAAAATTTGCTCCTCTCTTAAACTTTGGAAACCCTGCTTAATTTTTATTTAGTCTTTTACATCTACTAGGGCTGCTATCACCTATGTAAGTGCCATGAAATTAAGATTTGGAGCAGCCCACTTCTCCACCAGCACAGATTCTATACTTGAGAATTTTCCCTTCTGTCTTTAGGCAAAAGCAAATGCTGATATCAAGGCTGGTGGCTCTTTATTCAGGCATTTGGATCCTTAAACACCGTAAACTGAAGCATGCCCTGAAGCATAGGGTATGATAAACACAAGTGTTTTTGCTATCAGGACGTGCAATCCTGTTCCTACATGCTCCACATAATTGGACAGCAAACAGTACTCCTTTTCTTCCTTATGATCCCCTGTATTGCTGTGGAAATTGGAGCAAAATGTGATAATTGGAATGATTGTGCACTTAGCATTCCTGAACTCAGCAATGATAAGAAAAGGGTAGCAGTCTCTTTGTGATTTTTATGAACAGGAGTAAAACCTGGGATGTGTAGTGGCCAGTTTCAGTAGTTGGTACCAGGTGCTATATGGTTAGTTTTTTGAAGAAACACATTTACCAGTGAACTTCTACACTGACAAATTTCAAATAACAGTTTCATCTGCCTTTGTTGAAAAAGGGGCTTGTCAGTGCTCTTAGGGGCTCCATCGTGTGCGGCGTTCTAAGCGGGCAATGCACTACTTAGAAGAGTCCACAAGGCAAAGACACTGGCTATTGAGTTTTTTGGCTGCCTCCCCCTGCCCTAGCCCTAAAGATGGAATCCAGGATCACCTATGTAATTTGTGAGGCTCCCTGCAAAATGAAAATGCAGGACTCCTTATTTTAAAGAAATTCAGAATTTCAAGACAACAACAGAACAAGGGTTGCTGGGAGGCTCCCTGTTCCCATGCTCATGAAGGCAGCCCTGGCTCTGATCTTAAATAAGAAGTGGGATAAGAGAAGTTCCCTAATCTCTCTGGCATAGTTTACAGTATGTGCCAGGTACTCATGGGGAACAGGTGATGTTTCACTGAAGGCCCAGGGATGCGTTCTTCCAGCCTCTGGTGAACAGGAGAGAGAAAAACCCAAAGTGAATGACTGGGTCACCTTCAAGATACTTTCTGTTCCTCAGAGTCTGTAACTTAAAAGCCCTTATCCTGAAGGGACACTAATTCTAAGAGGCTGTGCTTTTCTTCCCTACTCTTCACAAACTGAGAACTGCAGCTTTACCATTTATTAACTATTGTGACCTAGGGCTGGTGATTTGTCATCTCTGTGCCTCAGTTTCCTTATTTGTAAAATGGAGGCAACAGTACTTAACTCATGGAGTGGTTGTGAGGATTAAACTAAACAACTCATGTAAAGTGCTCAGTAGAGTCCAGGTGCGTGGTCAGCTTTCAGTAAAGAGTGATCATTATTGCTATTATTGTGATAAATCCTTGCTTTTGGAAAAGCTTGTATATGAGAAAAAGGCCCTGGGGTGACAATTCGGTTGAAGGCATATGCTACCCCAACAGACCTTTCCCAATTCCTTTTTCTCCAGCTTAACTCCTTTTAAATGTAGAGTCTTTTGAATATGATGAAAGTCCACACACTAACAAAGCCACTGCTGCCAGCAAGGTCACCCAAGGAGAAGCAGCCTTGTCCGTGGGCGTGCAGAATTGTATGCATTTATGCATACAATTCCAATCCAGGCAGAGGGAGTCTGTTAAATTCCCAACTCAGCTTGGAAAGGTCATCAAGATTCATTTGTTGGAATTGCTGGTGACATCTGAAGCTTTCATAGAAGAGCTTGTTCTTTCCAGAAGAGTATAGAGTCCCTGTCAGTTACTGCTTCCTCCTCTGGCCTCACAGAATAGGGCTGGGGGCGAGCCAGGTCAGTGCAGTATTTTAGGGCAGTCGGCCATCTCTTTACTTGGAACCTTTCTAATATCCACACTCTGGACCTAAAGACTCCCTTAGACCTGGAAAAGCCCCTCTCCCACTCCTCAAACGTTTACTGCTGTGAAAGTGTAGCTCAGCCCCCTAGCCTCAGTGCTCTCTGTGGGTCTGGCTTCTCTGCCTCCAGATGGTTCAGGCTGCAGACTGGAATGTTCTATTTCAGCAAATGGAGCATGTTGTTACATTATCTGCACCTTTGCTTTCATCTTGGGGTGGATGACTGAGTATGGACTTGGAGGTTTTGCGTCGTAGATTTGTAGTAATAAAAAGAAAACTGACCTTTGTGGAGCACTTTCTGGGCTCCTGGCACTATACTAAGGTGGTTGTTATTTATTCTTACAAGGTGGAAATTATTATCCCATTTTTTTGTAGATGAAGAAACAGAGGTTGTTTTAATGTATTGCCCAAGTGCACATAGCTGATAAGTGGCAAAACCAGCATTTAGGAGAAGCAACTAAGAATAATATCAGGATAGTGCCAGAGACATGGGTAGAGAAGGCCTGATAGAATCCTGTAACACAGGGACTAAGGGAAGGTATAAAGACCAGCTCTCTGAAAACCTGGAAGTAAGAACAGCCGAGCCAGATACATCTCCCGCAACATGTCACTGAGGCATCCTGGTAAATAGGGTGGGAACTGCCCCAGCATGGATGGCTCCTGTGTCTCCCTGGGAAGCAGCACATGAGCTGGTGGAGAGTCCTTGGGCAGGTGTGTGTTGTAGGAGACCTGACCATGCCACTTGGAAACAAGGTTCATGCTGCTTTACAAGAGGCCTCCTAACAGGACCCACTCCAGACCTCTCCCATTAAGGGGGATGGTGTCCCATAGCTCCCGATGTCCTGTAGGGTGGGTGGGTTGGACTAGGGAGCTGATAGGGCTGCTTCAGGTAGGATTCCTTAGCAATGAGCTGCTTAGGGCTACAAACACAGGGACTCACACTTGTATTTCAATGCTTCATGGTTATCCATGAAGGGTAGGGATGAGCTTGGTAGAGGGCAGGAACATCAGTGGGACTTAAGAGTGACAGCGAGCTGCCTATCCCTGACCTCCTTGAGTATGACAATCTCTTTGATATACATACTCGTAATACCAGGTAACTCATATCATAAGTTGTCATTTCACTTTTATTTGTGTGATTCTTTTATTAATATCAAAGAATATATCTTCCAATCCATGTCTGCTTTTGCTCATCATTGATTCCCAGTACCTCATACACTGCCTGCCACCTTATAGTGGGTATTCAAATAAGGATTTTTAATTGATTAATTAATGAATGAAAAGAAGTTCTGGAAGTGTGAGAAATTGAAAAAGTGCTTCAGAAGTAGTTGAGTGCTGCCTTTCCTGACTCTGCTGATTAAGTATGTGACAGATACCGTAATTATCAGCATTCCAGATAAGAATCCAGAGAATGCTATCTTTGGCAGTGTCAGAAATACAAGCTTTGTTCTTCTTCACTTGCTGGGAATGCATTAGTCTTTGGATGAAAGGAGGCATTGGGGCAGTCAATATGCCCTTTGGCTCTGGCCCGGGATTTATCAGTCACAGTTCCCCCATTGAAAGCATGAGGGTCGTCAGGAACTAGCCAAAGTAAGAAAAATAGAACTTCAATCTCTGCATGGGGATCTCAGGTCAAGGCAAAAGTCTTGAGGAGGCTGAGAGCAAAAAGATCTGTATGGTTTGAGGGAATCAGAAAGCCCAGCTTGACCCCAACTACTCTCTTATTAGCCTACTTGGAGGTTTGGAAATTATTGTGTTTAGGAATTTCTCTTTGGGCTAAGGTTTTGATTCTTGAAAAACTCTATAATAAAACATTTTCCTGGGTAAAGTGCTGCTTTTACCCAGTTCCCACTCCATTTACCAGGATGCCTCAATGACATGTTGTGTGAGATGTATCTGGCTCGGCTGTTCTTACTTGCAGGTGTCAAGCCATGAGCATGGTAGCATGAATTATTTTGATATATTAACCAGTTGTGCTGAGTAGAGGCATTTCAAAGGCCAGAAGGAAAGTGACAGGTGAAGTGGAATGGGTATTGGGGTGTGGGAGTTTGACAGCAGGTGGGTGTTGGGAGGAGAGATTTTGAGAAGGGTGGTCTCATGGAGTATTCCTGTGGTGGTAAGCAGGAACTTGGTAGAGAAATGTTTCCAGGGCCCTGGCAAATACCCGAGTATGCTCAAGTTGGAAATTTTGAGGGGAGTTTAATAAAGAGACTGCTATAACCATGTGATCAGGTTTAGAGAAATCACACCAAGGACAGTATAGTACTTTAGACTAGCACTAGCATGGTTCTGCCATGCCCCAGGCTGGACGGAGCAAGGAGGGAGAGCAGTTATTAGAATCTGGAGAAGTTATAGGAGAGGCTACTTACAAGACATAGTGGATTAAAGATAGTTTGAAGTTCTTTGATATTCCTTTAAGATTGGGGTCTATGTTCTCCCACCTTGAATCAGAGGGGCCTCGTAACTACTTTGATCAACAGAATGTGACAGACATGATGTTCTAGTTTGTAGGCCCAGGTCTTAAGATATGGCAGCTTCCACTTCCTTTCTTGGAAACTTCCATTTTCTTTCTTCTTAGAAGACTACTTGCTCTTGGATATAACCACCTTGCTGAGAGGAAACCCCTTGAACCTCAAGGAGAAGCCTACCTGGAGGAGAACTGAAGGCCTCTGCTGACAGCCTTCACGAAGCTCCCAGTTGATGCTGGTTGCAATCATCATCAACTAGCTAGCCACGTGCATAAACCTTCTCAGATGTGGATTCTCCAGCTCCAATCAAACTGCCACATGGAGCAGAGATGAGTCGCCTCACCAAACCCTGTCCAAAGAGTAGGTTCATCCGTAAAATAAGTGATCATTGTTGTTTTAAACTGTTAAGTACTGGAGGTAGTTTGTTGCCTACCAATGGATGCTGGAATATAGGAGTTGTGGCCTCAGTAAAGGGACACAGATAACCTATACTGTGGCAAGAAGGAAGCCAGGAGGGGACAAACAGCCTGGCCCCTCTCTCCTCCTGCCTACTTATTTACTACTAGTGACCTCCACTGGATGAACCCAACCAAAGCCAGAGGACAAGGAAGCTGTTGATGCTGTCCTTATAGGCCAGCTCCCTGGGACATGCCAGGTTGGAGAAATGTGAAGGGGTGATCTGGAGGGATGAATGGAAGACATATGGAATAAGCACCAGGCACTTTGAAGCTGGACTCATGGAGTTGAACCCAGTTGATAAAGCTCAACTGCCCAACTGCCCAACAGAGCAAGAACAGAAAATTTCTAAGACAAAGGCCAGAGCCTGTTTTACAAGGACTCCAGGTATATGATCAATAAGGCAGAAAGGAGAAAAATTTTCCAAAGCCATTACTTAAAGGAGTAAGCTGTCAGATGGGATAATCCCCTATGAATGCCAGCCCTGGGCCATGCACTCCCCAACTTCCTGAGCAGTCAGTCTGTTGGGGGGTCTGGGGGCCTGATACACAGTGGAAGATCAGGCTCTGCCTTTATGGCCCATAAAACAAATACTTGTACTTCTAAGGAAATTGGAATAATCTAGCTAAGGAAAAGGGACTCTTCCCTGGGGCTAGAAGTTCCAGATAGACAAACCCAGGTGACGTGGGCAGAATCAAGACTGCTGTTGCCTTCTTGTTAGAGGCTGGTGGCAATGAATCCACTAGCACCTGAAGGGATTCCTGGAACAGTGGAACAGTGGCAGAGAGGGAGGAGCCCCTTCAATCTGCTTCTAGGAGGGCAGGCAGGCCACTCCCTGGGCTCTGGGGCCAGTCACAAAGCCAGAGTGGTGCTCCCCAATGTCCAGTAGGAATTTTGTCAAATCTAGTGAGAGCTTTGGAAAATTGCTCTGTGAAAGGGAAGTGATAGAGTACCATGATTAGAGCTGGGATTCTGTAGTCCAGCTATTTGGATTCAAATTCTGACTCTGCCTCTTGCCAGCTGTATAATTTTGTTTAATTCCTATATGACTTAGTTTTCTTATCAGTAAATGGTGATAATAATAGTGCATATTACGTGCAGCTTTTAAGGATACATGAGTTTATACTACATACCTAGAGAAACAGCAGGATGAAGTGTCTAAGAGTACAGGCTCTGGCCAGGGTTTGAATCCTGGCTCCACCACTTACTATGTGCATGATGTAGGGCAAGTTATTTAGTTTCTCTGTCTCATTGTCCTCTTTCATGGGGATAATGGCATACCTCCTTCATTTTGGTCATCATAAAGATTAATGAGTTAATCTATGTAAAGGGTTTAGAATGGCACCGATATTTAGCAAGCACTCTGTTAGCTGCGATTAGCACAAGGCCTTGTACATCTTGGTGTGATTGTGTGGCATGTAATAATCATGCAATAACATTTTCTTTCTTCTGGAAGCAGAGACAAGAGGGGGAAACTCACGTGCTTGTGACAGAGTTCTGCCCAGTTCATATTCAACAGATCTCAGAGCTGCCCTGTCTCTTGGTTGATGACACTGTGGGTAGTGAAGTTTTGTCCATTCTCACAGGTGTGATCACACTGGTGTCCATTTTGTGCTCTGCCCCAATCACACCTTAGCTTCTAAGCTGCCTACCAAAGACATTGTCTCCCCAGTGGTGCTCTCAGACCCAGTCTGGCAGCCACCGCCATTGTTGGGTGACTGATGGCTCACGGGAAATGGGGCTTCCCTTCTGCCCTGGGGCCTGGCTGTGAAAGCAAGCACAAGAAAAATGGTATCAATAAAGAAGGCTGCTCCTGGTAGACAGCACCTCTTTTTTTCCAACTAAATGATATGCCTAAGGCATAAGCCACAGAGTCTGAAATCTGAGCCAACCTGGTTGTCTTTTCAGCTTCTGGAACCCACTTGGGACATTGCTACTCCCCTGTGCCTCAAGGGTACCCTTCCTTAAGACCTTGCCCTACAAAGGCCTCATCGTGATTTGCCTATCGGAGCTTGGCTTGCTCTGATAGACAGAGTGCAGGAGTGGGGTGTGGTTGAGCCGCAGCAGCTGCAGGGATATCTTTCAGAGAACTGTGGGCAGGACACAGAACTCCAATCCTGGCCCTGGCGCTGGCAGGCTGGGTGAAGTCTCTAGTGCTTAACCTCTTTAGGCCTCTTTTTGCAAAATGAAAGCAACATCAACGGACTTCGGGGAGTCTCCTGAGACTAAATCCTTAAAGAGGGAGTTAGAGAAAAGCAGGTGCTGGTGTTCACTGTGTTGACCGAGCAATCATGCTCATCAGAACCCCTGGTTTTAGCGCCTGGGGGGCCATGGAGAGAACTAGCGGGGGCTCCATCCTCACGCGGATAGTTCTCCTTCCTGGGGCCTCTCTTCCTTCCTCTCTCCCTTCCTATCCCCCAACCTGTCCCAGTGCTTCTTTAGAGACCAGGAGGATTCTCAGGAATGCTTGCCCCTTGGGCCAGTGTTAGAGCAGGAATCTAGAAGGAAGGTCACGTGTTAGGCCTGCAAAATTTACCCTTCTCCCCAGATGCTTCCATTCCTTTTTACCTCACTGCTCTCCCTTAGATTTTTATTTGGCCTAACTTAGGTCATTTTTTTTAACAAAAAAAGCGGGGGCTATTGGCATAGTTCTACCTCAGCAACTCTCCAGGGAGCCTGGCCTGGTCCAGGCATGCATTGGGTTTTCCTTCAGAAATGAGTCTTTTGAGAGCCCGGAGAAGGGCAGCCCTGAGCCTGTTCACTCAGCCTGACCTGGAAAAACTGCAACCCACTGAGAAACTCTGTTTCTCAGCTCTGTCCTTTCTAGAAGGTACCATTCCTCCTGAGAGGACAAAGTGACTGTTCAGTCTCAATCTATCATGTGATGAAAGGAGTGGTACCAACTATAGCAAATAAACTTACAATTTCCAACATCCAACCAAAGAGGCTGACTACAAAATAAAGCTATTCCTATGAAACTGCAATTTTTGCAGATGAAATTTTCAGCCAGCCACCAGAGGGTGCCCATAGAGCTCTCTAAAAATGACCAAAACCTGAAGAATTAGAGGAGAAAATTTCCAGTGCATGGAAGACCAGGACAGAATAGGGCTTACCCCCGCCTGACTTGAACAGATACACAGACCAGCCAAGGAGCTGTGAGGCTGTGGAGAAAAAGAACCAGGGTGGGAGTAACCCCAGATTTTACCTAGATATGAGCTAGACAAGTTGCTTCTTGATTTTACATTGGCAATTGTGATAGGACTTTGAGGACCGGCCCAGAAAGCATTTTCATTCCCTGGCAAAACTCTTCCCATTAGCTTCCCATCCATGTGTACAAAGGAAATGCAAATACATGTAAATATTAGCCTGAGTCAAAGTCTTCTTGGAAGGTAAGGCTGCTGTGACTGCTGCTGCTTTAAAAAAATAAAAAAAAAAAATCCTATAATGCAAGTGAAAGGATGGATTTTCTGAGCCACTGCTTCTGCACCAGGGTGAGGGTTCAGAAGGAAGAGATGGAGGTGCCATGGTTCTCTGAAGAGATGGTCTTGTGTGGAGCACGCCTGGAATGAAAGAATGGGGACAGCTTCCACCCTCTCCCCAGCAGGGCCTGCCAAGCAGGCTGTATGGCATTCCTGTATTTCCAGGGCTGGCACAGTGGCTGACACACAGTAGCTACCTGTAAGTGTTCGTTGAATGAGTGAATAAACGACTAGGAAGGGAGCTGGAGTGGGTGTGACACTGTCTGGGCTGGCTGGAGCTTTCACCAGGTTGAGGGATGACGGAGAAAGGAGTAGGTGGGTGTGGGAGGGTAATTTCCCAGTGAGGAGAGATCCTATGTTTCATCTGGGTGGCCTCTGAGGTCTTTTTTTGTGGGCAACCAAGGCCCTAAGACAGAGGGTGTGGACTCTGCCCTAATGATAGTCAAACTGCCCAATGGTCCCATTCATTCACACATTTGTCTACTAATTCACAGCTATTGAGTACCTAATGGGAACCGGGGCCTTCATCCCTCATCCCTACGCAGGCGACCCCAGACTGTCCTAGCCACCTTGGTGAACTGGGGATGGGAATGCCGGAGGAAGTGAGCATATGGCTAACACTGGGCAGGGGCTTTGTCTCTCTGGAAATGCAGCCAGCAGGGAGCTGGACTGAGGCAGTTGGGCCATTTGTCTCTCTGGACAAGTGCAGGCAATAAGTGTGTATGTGCTCTGTGTGTGTGTGAGACTATGCAGGTGTGAGTGTGGGTTGCAATAATATTTCACCTTTGCCTGAGGGTCTACCATTTCACAACCGGTTGGCAGCACCCGGCCTACCTTGATGCTGCATACAAGGGAGAGAAGAGGTGATTAATATTTAAATTTGGAAATAGCTGTAGTTTAGAGACAGACATTATCATTCTAATTCATCATAGGAGAAATTATTATGTCCATGCCTTGCAGAGTATAATGTAGCCTCTATACTTGCTCTCTTCCTAATTTTTCTCCCTTGGGGCTGCTTTAATGACAACTTTGGGAGATTACAGCCTTCAGATGAACCAAGGGGGATGCCTGACTTGGAAGAAAAAGAATGGTTTTGGGAATCTTCTTGTTTCTCTCCTCCCCTGCCCATGGCTAAGTCTGTCCTTCTGAT
This sequence comes from Theropithecus gelada, assembly GCF_003255815.1. NCBI lineage: Eukaryota > Metazoa > Chordata > Mammalia > Primates > Cercopithecidae > Theropithecus > Theropithecus gelada. Next base: position 35,122,267 of record NC_037675.1, on the reverse strand, counting down.
ACTATAATGAGCATCTTTTCCCCAGCAGACTCAGAAGTGTAGTTTCTTGAGCTATAACTCTTTTAGTTTGCAAATCTCACACTGATGAGGTGCTGATGATTCCTGGGCCCACTCCCAGTAGTGGCCCAGCAGGGTTCACCACATTCTGTGAGCTGTTTGATGGCATAGATTATGTATACATCTAGTCCTTTTAAATTTCTGATCTCCTACAGTTCTTGGCACAGTCCTGTGTACTGGGCAAGGTTAGACCCAAGTGAGAGGCTATTAGGAAAGAGCTTCAACACACCAGCTATAGCTAAAGCAAAGGAAAATGTTCTGGAAATCTAAGCAGACTCCTGAAGAAGCTTCCATTGGATTTTCCCATCAGATTGCTTTTGTCACAAGATCTTCTCTGGGGAAAAAAAATCCATTTTTTTTAAAAGGGAAGAAAATAAAACCCATACCTAGAGGCAAAAGATGGCCCAACGTCATCTTTGCCTGAGCTCTCTGTTAAGGAGAATCTTAGTGGAAGCCAAAAGGTTATGGAGTTTAGACGTCAACAGAGAGAGTGTGGGTCAGGGAGCAGCTTACCTTAGATACACTCAGCATGGACAGAGGGGAGTCGTGTGGATCTGTGAGTGCCATTTTATCAAATACATAGAGATAACCTCTTTGCTATTTATAAGAGCGAACTAATGGGAAGACGCCAGCTTTAAAACTACCATTTCATCAAGTAAGAATAGAGCAAGCATGATAAACATTTACCTTTTTTTGGGGGGGTCTGTTTAGTAGACACAATTCTACAAGACTCAACTACTTGTTATTAAACAAACTTATCTTGAGTATCTCCTATGTCTCAGGCACCAAGACCTGTACTCATTGGAGACTATGATGGACAACACAACATGAATTTCTTGCCCTCAGGTGGTTTACAATCTAGTGAGGGCGGCAGACAAATGACCAGATGGCATCCGAGAGACCAAGCTTTGCCCGCACTCCTGTGGCCTTGGCTGGGGAATCCTCCTGTGGCCCATGGAAGGGGCAGTTCTCTGAACTGAAGGACTCCACCTCTCTTATGATATAACTGTCCAGAGACGGGCCTCCCTTAGCTGGTCAGAGATTCAGCCCTTGGTAACTCAAGCCAATCCAGTTTCTTGCCTTAAAATTTGTAATTGACATGCTGACAGATGAAGTTAGTTACAGATGGTGAGTGAGCTTAAAGTTTGCGGAGGCTTCGGACTGAAGCCACTTGATGAGCCATGTATTCCCAGAGAGTGTGTAAAAGCAAAGGAAGCAACCAGAAGAGAGGATGACAGAGGGGAAGGGGGCGGACTTGGAGAGTCAGCTCCCCTGGATGACAACAACTCCCCTTGCTCCTTATCTTTGTGTCCTGTGAGATTACCATTCTTTAAAATAAATCCCTCTCTTCCTGAGACAAGTAGAGTGAATTTGTTTTTCTTACAAGCAAAAGTTCTGTTTTTAATTCAAAATGTTATAGAACAATGTGCAGTCAGCCTTTCTATCTGCAGGTTCTGCATCCACAGATTTAGCCAGCCTAGGATTGAAACTGTAGTTAGGCCTGTAATGGTTGTGTCTGTAGTGAACATGTACAGATTTTTTTCTTGTTATTATTCCCGAAACAATACAGAACAACAACTATTTACATAGCATTTACATTGTACCGGTATTATATGCAATCTGGAGATGATTTAAAGTGTACAGGAGGATGTGCATGATTATATGCAAATACTATGGCATTTTATATCAGGGACTTAAGCATCCATAGATTTTGGTATTTGTGGGGGTCCTGGAAGTAAGCTCCCACAGATATCGACAGATGACTGTATTAGTTTCCCAGGACTGCTGTAATAAATTACCATAAATGTGGTGGGTTAAGACAATAGAAATATGTTCTCTCACAGTTCTGGAGACAAGAATCCAAATTTAAGGTGTCAGGAGGGTTGATTGTCTCTGAGGTTGTGAAGAGAAACTGTTCCATGCCTGTCTCCTAGCTTTCTGGTGGCTCTCAGCAATCCTGGTGTTCCTTGCCTTGTAGACACATGGCTTCAATCTCTCAGTCCCACTTCACATAGTTTTCTTCACATGTCTCTGTATTTTCCTTTTCTGTTTCTTATAAGGAATGCTTATCATTGCAGTTAGGACCCACCCTAATCCAGGATGATCTCATCTAGAAATCCTTACCTTAATTACATCTATAAAGACCCTTGTTCCAAATAAGGTCACATTCTGAGGTACCATTCAACCCACAACAAACAAGGCACCAATGTGTTCATTGCTGGGTTACTCAATTGGTGGATCATACATGTGCTTACACAACCGACAAAGCAGAGGCACTCAGGGAGGAAGTGGGGAGAGAGAGGTATTTTTTTAAAAAAGAATTTGATATTAAAATACAATTGAAGTTCTTATAGGAAAAGTTATGATTTAGGATTGTTTTAATTTTACTGAAGTGGAAAAATAACACCATACTGTTCTCTGTATCTGGGGTCTCCAAAGCTATTAATGTCCTTAGTGAATTGTAAATAGTTGAGTGTTGTTAGAAGGTAGAATGTAGAAGAGTAGAAGAGTCATTTTCCCTGCTGGTGGTGGTTTGTTTGTTTTGTGTCTTGCAGTTATTGAGGCCACAGGTGACCGTAGCAGGAACAACAACTATGTTATCAACATAAGTGGTAGAGGATTAAATGGGGATGAAGAAGATTGTTAAGTGTAGATTACTTTTGCAAGAAGCTCAATTGTGAGGTGAAAGAAAGATTTCGGAGTCTCTGAAATGTGGTCTATGACCTCAGAAAGTTGACTGTTGTTTGTGACAGATCTGGTGTTTGTGACTAAATGCTACAATTAACTCTAACTGCTGTCAGAACTTCTCAGGGATGGCATCCACTGATGACGTCTCTGAACCAGTACAAACTGAGGTTCTTAGCCAGGCCGGAAGCCCCCTGACCCTGTACCATCATGCCCTGAGTAAAACAGCACCTTACCACCATGTTAATCCTATAGCGTGACACACAAGAAACTTACAGTAACCTGAGCATGCCATGCCAATGCCCTCTTGGTCCCTTGTACAAGCTATTTCCCCTGCCTGGGATGTCCTTCCCCCTTGTTTACCTACTCATCTGTCAAAGCTCACCTAGAATATTCCCCATGTGTTCTACCCTCCTTCAGGAAATTGCTCATTCTTTAGAGCCCCATAGCACTGTTATAAGTATGTAACACTCATCACTGTATTATGGAATTCCTTAATTTTCTGCTTCTCCTATTAACTCATTGAAATCAGGATCCCCATTTTTCCTTCTTCTAGTCCTCAACTCCTTGCACAGTATTGGGCAGATGGTAGGACTTCCATAAACATGTATTAAATAAGTGAATTTACGGTGAATATGTCCAGATACTCAATACATATTAAGGGGCACACTTGGATGTCTAACAAAGGAAACCAGCCAGGAGGGGGAGTGAGAGAGGGAAACTGGGAGACTCATTATCAGCATCCATCAACTACCTCCATTACTACGGGAATCCAGGTTTTCAGCAGTATCCACTCACTTCCAAGCAGCCATGTACTTAGGAGAAACTTACCCTTCCCCAGCCCAAGGGTGGGTCTGATTGATCTAAGAGCAATTGTATTTCCTTGCCAGTGACTGATTCAGAATAGGCATGTCACCAATTCTGGCCTACAAGACATGGGAGACTTCTGAGAAATGTTTTCTTGTTCCTAAGAAATGAAAAACTGCTTTTTACTATAGTTTGGATGCTTGTCCCCACCAAATTTCATGTTGAAATGTAATCCTCAGAGTGACAGTGTTGGGAGGTGGGACCTAATGAGAGGTGTGTGGGTCATGGGAGCAGATCCCTCATAAATAGATTAATGCCCTCCCGGGGTTGGGGTAGGTCGGGGGTGGGGTGAGTTCTCACTCTATTAGATCCCAGGGTTGCTCATGGTTAAAAAGAGCCTGGAACCGGCAGGGCGTGGTGGCTCATACCTGTAATCCCAGCACTTTGGGAAGCCGAATCGGGTGGATCACGAGGTCAGGAGATCGAGACCATCTTGGGTAACACCGTGAAACCCCATCTCTACTAAAAATAAAAAAAAAATTAGCCGGGCGTAGTGGCAGGCGCCTGTAGTCCCAGCTACTCGGGAGGCTGAGGCAGGAGAATGGCGTGAACCTGGGAGGCGGAACTTGCAGTGAGCCCGCACCACTGCACTCCAGCCTGGAGGACAGAGCGAAACTCTGTCTCAAAAAAAAAAAAAAAAAAAAAAAAAAAAAAAAAAAGCGCCTGGCACCTCCTGCCCCCTCACTTGCTTCCTCTCTTGCTGGGTGATCTCCGCACAAGCCAGGTCCCCTTTGGCTTTTGCCATGAGTGGAAGCAGCCTTAGGCCCTCATAATCAGGAGCCAAATAAACCTTTTTTCTTTATAAATTGCGCAGCCTCAGGCATTCCTTTACAGTAATACAAAACAGACCTGACACTTTCTCTTCTTCCTCAGGGTGCTGTTATGTCCGAAGCCATCTTGCCATGAGCAGCCTGAGAATGGAGCCAATGACTGAGGGTGGCAGAGCAGAAAGAAGGTAAGAGTCTGAATCTGTAATAACGGGGCTGGCCACTGAACCTGTCTACCCAACCCTATTCCCCTTGGGAATTACGGTTATCCCAATCAATGAATTTTTAAAAATTGTTTAAGGGTATTTGAATCTGGTTTCTATGACTTGAAGCCAAAAGCATTCTAGCTAAAATAACTTGCCATGTAGTAAATGTTTATTAAACATTTTAAATAAACATTTATTAATGTTTATTAAACATAACTTGATTTTAAAGTAGTGGTCTTAGAAGTGAAAAAGCATGTCCCTTGTGAGTCTGTCATGCAATGGGATTTGGAAAAGTGAAATACAGTATTCTTATGGTCATCTCCTTATAAGTCCACACTTATTTTGTTTATTCGACTCTACCACTCAGACAGTACAGGCTAAACTTATTTTCCTGGAAGATTAAGAAAAATTTGGCCATGAGTTATGCAAGGGGGAGTAAACAAAGTCACAAGACACAGACAGAAAACCTCATTTCCACTCAGTCTCTGACCCAAAGAAAAAGTCACTTTGGGGAGATACATAAAGTTTTAAAAATTGAAGTGCAATTAAGTGTAGTTAAGTTTTAAAAACTTAAATCTGGGTTCCACTGGCACATGAATAGACCAATGAAATGGAATAGGAAATCAAGAAGTAGACCCAGATACATACAGGGATTTAGCATATGATAAAACACTCATTTCAAATCAGTGGGGGAAAACTGGATTTTTTATTAATGGTGTCTGGACAATAGGGTAGTCAGCTGTAACAGTAAATACGTGTTAAAAGTTAGAGCTATACCTCACACCTTGCCAAATAAATCTCAGATGGGTGGGTCAGAGATTTTATAAACATGTGAAACCATAAAATATGAAAGAAATCATAAAAGATTTTTTGTTGTAATTTATAGCTGAAAAAAAACCTTTTAAAACATGACACAAATTACAGCAGTCGTAAAATAAAGACTGAAAAATTCAACTGTGCTTTAAAAAACATCTGCATGCAAAAATGACAATAGCAAGTCAAAAGTCAATGGACAAGTTGAGAAACATATTTGCAACTCATTGGTACACAATGAATCCTAGCCAGTAAGGAAAAGACCAAGAAACCAACAGAAAAATGAGCAAAGGACATTATATCAGGTGATACAGATTGGCAATTTAGCAGTATTTATTGAAATTATAAATATACATACACATTGATTCAATAATTTCATTTCTAGAGATTATAATACTCAAATATTCATAACTCTATTTATAGCAATTATATTAAATTACAGACACACTCTTATGCATGGAAATCATTTATGAATAAGGTTAATCATTGCAGCATTGTTTGTAGTACCAAAAAATTGGAAGTAACATAAATGATCATCAATGGAAGAGTAGTTACACAAATGATACCATTTGTCTAATGTAATGAATTACTAGTCATCAAAAAAAAAAAAAAAAAAGATTGAGGGGAAAGATTGAAGAGTTCTTTGTATAGTGAAATGATGTGGCATCATCTCCAAAATACATTAAGTGAAAAAAGCAAGGTACAGAACAGAATAGTGAGTTACTATTTGTGTAAATAGAAGATGATGGATGGTGTCTTATACACATTCACTTGTATATTTCTGCAAGGAAAAGTAGGAAGTCAGCGACACTGATGCCCTCAGAGGGGAAACAGGGCGGCTGGTGCCTGTGGGTAGGAGGGAGGTTTCACTATATATAATTGTATACCTTTTGAATTATGAACTATGTGAATGTATTACCTATTCCAGTTCCAAAATAAATATATTACCTTTTAAAAGGTATTTTGAAACCGAGAAAGAGAAATAGAAAACCCTCAACACTTTACAAATGAAAACTAAAGATGAGGAACTACAAATCTGATTCAATAAATGCAGCCCCCATATCTAACATGATTAGGGCCTAACATCCGCACATCTTCAGCCTTTCTACCAACCTCAGGTAGACTAGGATTTGATTTGTCAACCTTAACCCCTCCCTGCCACTTCCCGTTCCTCCTGCTTTAAGGTCAGGTCTGTCTGCCTGGGATTTGCCTTTGGGCTCTGTTGTCCTCACACCCTGCATTGATGACCGGCAGCGGAGCACCAAGCCGAGGGCCTCCTACATTGCTCTTCTAAGCACAACTCATGGGCGTGATTGTTTGTCTGAAGGTTGCAAAGGTAGTTGAGATGTTTAATGTCAAAATATTAGACTAAGGTTGAAGAAAATGAAGCAGTTCAAGGTAGGAGGTTTTTACCTGTAGGTGTCGTAATGGGATGGTAAGAAGAAAAGATAATAAATCATAGAGAGCAGGAGAATAAACTACTTGCCGTACTTCACCTGGATTTTTCTCTTGTTGGAGCTCTGTAGTTGATGCCTTATTAACATCAGAGGGGATTTGATGACTTGTCATATTCAGTCCTGACTATTGAAATGAAAAGGATAGAAAATGAAAAGTATGGAAAATGAAAATCAATTGCATTCTTTAATTTTAGTCATTCCATTCCTGGAGCATATTGAATACCATTTTGGGTTCTTTCATTGTTCAGGTTATTAATAACAAAGAGCCAAAGTATTTCACATTCCTAAAGAGTCTTTCATCTCAAAGGAGCCAATGTAATTCACTAATTCAGTTACCTGAACTACATTTGGTAATTATTTGAGGATCACTTCACCCAGGGGTGAATTTCGACGGGTTGTGTGACACAGCCGACAGTCACTTCATTCTCCAGTCAGTGCAAAAGAAAAATGAATAGCTAATGGGGGATGTCCTCCTAAAGGATTTTCCCAGTGAAAACTTCTGGGAGATGGATGCTGAAAGAATGTAATTAATTGCCCGAAATTAATACCTCCAACCTTACTCAAGGTTTTCTGACCTCTTTACTAGTGTCAGGGTGGAGAGGTGGCTTTTCTCAGAATGGGGCCTTCTAGCAGCTGAGAGACCTGTGAATAGCAGGCAGTCCATTGCTATCTCGTTTTACACTCATGTATTTTTTTTTAGTGATTATAAACGGTATTGTATTTATATATTCCACATATTCACTTTTAGAATATAGAAATACAATTCACTTTTTAATTGTCACAATTGATTTTCATATGTTGATCTTATGTCAGTGACCTTGCTGAACTCAGTTTAAGGAATGTTTTTGTAGATTCCTTGAGATTTTCTATGCAAACTATCACTGCATCTGCAAATAGAGTTAATTTTAGTCCTTCCTTTCTTCTCTGTGTGCCTTTTATTACCTTTTCTTGCCTTATTGAGCTGGCTAGATCACAGTTGGACAGCAGTGGTGAGAGCAGACAGTCTGGCAGACATTCTTGCCTTATTATACGTGACCTCAGGGGAAAAGCAGTCTTCTATAATTATAATGTTAGTTGTGGTTTTTTCGTAGATGTTCTTTATCGAATTGAGAAGGTTCCCCACTATTCCTAGTTTTCTGAGAGTTTTTATCATTAATCGGTGTCAGATTTTGTCAAGCGTCTTTTCTGTGTCTACTGATACGATCATGTGATTTTTTCCTTTTTAATTTATTAATATGGTAGATTACATTGATTGATTCTTGAACATTGAACCAGCCTTGCATCCTATGAACAGCCATCATTCCAATGTTACCTCATTTTAAAGTTCATATACAAGAAATAGTGTCTCAGTTATATGACCCTAATTTGGAGGAAGGGGATAAGGGATGAGAAACGAGCTCATCCAACAAAGGCATTTGCCTTGGTCCACCTGACTGGATCAAATAAGCCTTCTGGCCGGGCGTGGTGGCTCACACCTGTAATTCCAGCACTTTGGGAGGCTAAGGCAGACAGATTGCTTGAGCTTAGGAGTTTGAGACTGGTCTGGGCAACATGGTGAAACCCTATCTCTACAAAAATACAAAAATGAGCTGGGCATGGCGGTACATGCCTGTAGTCCCAGCTACTTGGGAGGCTGAGGCGGGAGGATGGCTTGAACCCAGGAGGCAGAAGTTGCAGTGAGCCAAGATGGTGCCACTGCACTCCAGCCTGTGTGATAGAACCAGATCCTGTGTCAAAAGAAAAAAAAAGGTGGCAAGAGGTACTGAGGTCCAAGAGATGATATATCTAGCACTCCCTTCCACCTCGATGAATCCAACAAGAACCAAAGACCTTCCATCTTCTCCATACTATTTATGCTGTAAATACTGTCTCTTAATTTTTATGTCATCTTTCCTCTTTTATTTCTCCCATCATCATTCCAAAACCCATTCAGAAGGATGTATTTGCAGGCATGTTGTTGGGGTGGTACAGTGGAGTGGGGAAAGAAAGAGGTAAGATGTGATGCAAATAGAATATATTCTGTCTGAATGATCCGTTTTAACGATCTGTGTTTGTGTAGAGATGTTTGAGAGCATGAGAAAGGAAGTCAAGGAGAGCTTGACCATCCCCGGCAGAGTCTGGAGTTTGGCAGCCGGGAATGGAGATAGTGTGCAGAGTGAACAAAGATCCAAGATGGGCTGAGAGCCACTGAGTGACAACACACTTTCTGAATGGACATGACTCCTCAGATTCCTCTGGTCTCTCTCTAACACCTCACAGAGCAGCTGCCACGCCTCACCACTCTCAGGCTCATTAGTTATTCTTTAGGGGGTTAGAGCACAGCATGAAGGAAGCAGGGGTGATTGGTTTTATTCCTGCAATGATTAGGGCATTTTGCACTGCTTAGTGGCCCTGTCCTGCTCCCTGAGGCTAGTCTACAGGTGGGAAATATTTGTCCTGCAGAGGAACCAACAGGTGGGAAATATTGGTCCTGCAGAGGAACCAACTGGCATCACCAGATGCATTGGCAATGTTGGAAAAATACAATCTCATGAGCAATGGTATGCCCCATGTGTCCTAAATGTTTTTCTGTGCCAGTGATTTTCAAATTATTTTAGCCTTTAAGCTTTTTTTCCCCCTCCAACTGAAATCTTACGGGGAAAGTCATCAAAGAGAAGAGCAGCTGTTCTGATTCAAGTTTGGCAGAATTCAGAGATCCATGTAAAGGATTCCTTTCCTCCTCTGAACTCTGCCACAATCATCTCAATAAACAAAATTTTAAAACTACTGTATTGTGTGTTCTTTAATGCTGGTTAATGTTCTTACCTAATTTTAAAGAGGAAGAGACTGAGGCATGAAGGGGCTAAATAACCAACTTTTCCAAGTCAATGCCATGAGTTTGCATCAGTCAGGAACTGTGCTTGTCTGATCTGAAAACTGGTTTAAACAAGGCAGGGCTTTATTTTCCTCTAACCTAAGAGGACAGTGTAGGGCAGTGTAGGGCCGATGTGGTGGGGCTTATGAGGTCTTTGAGGACCTAGGCTCTTTGCAGCCCAACATTCCATAATCTCTAGGATGGATCCTCATCCCATGTTTATGATATGATTTCTAGAGCTCCAGCTACCTGATCAGCACACAGAAGATGTAGAAAGAGGGAGAATAGAAATAGAAGGGGCTTTCTAGAAAGGCTTGATGACTTTTGCTTACATCTGAGATGAGTAACTTAAAAAATTAAGCTGGCATAATGACACCCTGATAGGGTTTGGCTCTGTGTCCCCACCCAAATCTCATCTCGAATTGTAATCACCACGTGTTGAGGGAGGGACCTGGTGGAAGGTGATGGGATCATGGGGGTTCTCACGAGATCTCATAGTTTAAAGTATGTGGCAGTCTCCCTCCTCCGTCTCCGGCAGTCTCCCTTCTCCGTCTCCTGCCACCATGTAAGACATGCTTTGCTTCCCCTTCACCTTCCTCCATGATTGTGTTTCCTGAGGCCTCCCCAGCCATGCAAAACTGTGAGTCAATTAAACCTCTTTTCTTTATAAATTACTCAGTCTCAGGTGGTTCTTTATAGTAGTGTGAAAATGAACTAATACACACCCTTTCCCCAAGCAATATAGGAGCTCTGCCAGTGAGGAAGGGGAGAGCTGACATTGGTGGATAACTAACAGTTTGGCACAAACATATGTGTAAAAAGTATGCCTCTAAGTGAGCACATGTCCTGGATTTATCCCAATTGCAAATAAGCTGCCTGTTCTCATAAACACACCAAGTCAAAATTTCAGCACCTAAATGTTTTTTTCTCATTTTGTTTCTTATTCAGAAGAGGCTCAAAACTCCTTTGTCAGATTAGTGTCCTGAATTTTATTTTAGAAAAGAAGGTGTTCATAAAGCAACCTAACTTGTTATTTGTTAAAATTGCTTGACAAAGGAAATTTTATTTTCAAAATATTGTATATGTTTTGGATTGTCTTCAGACCATAATCCTGCTCTATGAGGGCAAGTGGCAGGTAGGAAGCTGTAGGTTAGCAATATGTAGTTTGTGACTGAAAGTGGAAGTTGGATTACACTTCAGGGTGCACAGATCCCTGCCCTTTGACCTTTTACCACAGGAGGGTCTTTATTAGCTTCTCACTAAGGCATTCCTGTTCTCCACCTGCTTTCCTGACCACCTCACAAGGGTGATGGGGGCACTGTTGGTTCAGAGTGGACCACCACTGCCTGTGGTGTGGTATGGAAGACAAAGAATGGACATGGATTGAAAAGACCTGGATTCAACTCTGCCTTCGTGACCCTTTGACAAGCCACCTCAGTCCTCCAGGCCTTGTTTCCTGTTTAGTAAAAAGATGAGCTCTCTGGACATTTCCAAATCAAACATTCTGATATTGTGTCTCCTGCTGCCATCCCCTGTCCTTTGTCCTCACATGGGCTGGAATGTGAGGTACAAATGCTGCCAGTCACTGGATAAGGATTCTTAAAAGTCATCTGCTCACTTTCTTCCACCAGGAAGAATTATAATAAAAATTAGCCTGTTTCCTTAAGTTTCATGGATTTGTTTTCTAGATCCTAGAAGGTTTTCCTAATGTAGGTCTTTAACTAAAATGCCTCCAGTTAGATTGAATGCCCATTTTCTCTTGCCCTGTTGATTATATGGCTGTCTGGATGTTCATAGGAAAACACAAAATCACAATTGCAATAGGATGAAGAACAATTCCCAAAGGAATGGGATCCAGATTGCTCACTGTCTATTTATGAGGTCACTTTTTTTTTTTTTTTTTTGAGACTGAGTCTCACTCTGTTGCCTAGGCTGGAGTGCAGTGGTGTGATCTTGGCTCACTGCAACCTCCGCCTTCTGGGTTCAAGGACTCTCCTGGCTGGCTGGGATTACAGAGTGTGCCATTGCGTCTGGCTAATTTTTGTATTTTTATTGGAGACGGGGTTTCACCATGCTGGCCAACCTGGTCTCAAATTTCTGTGATTCACCTGCCTCGGCCCCCCAAAGTGCTGGGATTATAGGCATGAGCCACTGCACCTGGCCGAGTTCACTTTTTAACTGACTCAGTCAATCGAGAAAACTGGGTGCCTGCTATGTGCCAGTCTCTACACGGAAAATATGGGCTCCAATGCTTGCCTGATCTATTTTGCAGGTCAATGTGCTACTATGTGCTAGTCTCTGTCTCATGTGTATCACTTTCTTATGTAGTCTTAACCATATGATGTAGGCATTTGCCGTTGAATTCTATTGTTTGTCTGCTGCTGCTTTGACAGGAAACTGTGCAATACCCTTTTCCCAATCATTTGTTTACCTAATCTTTTTGGTAACTATTATGTGCTAGGGACCAGAGATATAACTGACCAAGACAGATAGGGTTTATCTGATAGGACTGTCAATCTATTAATCATAGTGCCTTACTTACTCCCAAGCACAAGCCTGACCAATCATGAAACGTCATGTCCCTTTGGCCAGTGATTAGACCAGGGTCTGGGAGAATGACCAAAGTAGGACCAGTTAGAGTCCTCATATGCCATATGATCCAATGCTGGTTGCTGGAAATAGAGGGCTTCTCTTTATTCATTTGAGCCTTGGATTCAGATGTATATGCTACCTACCCCCACTAATGTACTTTGCAGTTTCAAAACCCAATACATTTCCTTTTTGCTTAAGCTATTAGATTGAACCATATGAAAATGTCATTTTTGCAGGTTGAATGTCAGAATTTCATCTGATTTAACCTTGTAGTTTACATTTCTGCTGCCTATAATTGAATGAGTCCTGACTAATATGGGCGTACTGTTATCTCCAACTTAGATGAGGAACATGAAGCAAGGGGTATTTGGTCAAGGTCATTTTGCTATTAAGTATAGCAGGAACTAAAACCCAGGTGGCTTCAAAGCACATGTTCTTGATGAGTACTAAACAGAAGAGATTGTTGCTCATGGAGTGGGCCACAGGCAGCTGCCTGTCAGCAAACTGTTTGGTACTAATCCGTAAGAAGATAAGAAGTACTATGCCACTAAACATGATCTTTAGTTCAGCATTTTTGTTTTTTTTAAAATAGCAAGACTTTCTCAATGATGTAAGCAGTGAGCTGATTTAGATACTGGTGCAAGCTACTTATCTCCTCCTGATCCAGTGTCAAATGGTCTTGTGGACTGGCACTTGGGGGAGCATTGGGTACAGTGGACCCTTGGGTTTGCTGCCCAGTGACGATATCCTCCATTTACTGGAAACTTCCACAGAAGTCATATCTATGCCATATGATACTGACCTACTCTTCTGCTAGTCACAACTGATTGGTTCAGTCATTTGTTTGAGCCAAACTGGACTGATTAGATTTTTTTGTCTAAGAATATGGAATCTCGAAAAGAGAAACAAAGGAGCCAGGAGATGTAAGTAGTGAAACTACAAAAGCAGAATAAGTCCCAAAAACTCTTGTTTCCATGTCTTTGGAACTGTTGTTCTTACACTTTTGAGGTATGGCTGTTCAACTCTTCCTGTACATTTTGTGAGATTACTAATATCCTTTGACAAGTAAATTCCTTTTTGTCTTAAGCCAGCTACAGTTGGTTTCAAAAGAACCGTAATACCATTGAAAAATATAAGGAAGACCACATGTTCATGACTTAGGATTCTGTTAATAATTTCAATTATTTGCTAGCCTATGTGAGGGTGTTACCCACAATTCTGGGTCCCAGTAATAGCTGGAAAGGTTGCTATGTAAACTGGGGCTCCCCTCATCCCCCACTGTCAAATAGAAACAAAGATAAATATAGTCAATTAACTCTGATTACTAAAGACTCTGATATGAATTGAACATCTTAGTTAAAACAAATAATCAACTTTTATCTGTTTAACTGTAGATAAATAGAAACCAAACGAATGAATTAACTCATTGCTAACATTAGGAACTTTAGCCACTTTGGGGCTGCAGCACTGACATCTGCCCATCTAGCTGGCTTTGAAAAAACCATTTGCTCTGGGAAAACAAACATCATCTCAACCACCTAAACTCAAACAACAGGTCCTTGAATTCAAACTTGTTTTGAAAAAAAATTATGATGGAGACACAACTTGAGTCCTCTTATTACCCATCCATTTCTCTTTAGAAGTAATATATGAATTAAAAAAAAAATACTTGGAAATCTCCTGAGATTTTCTCATTACTTGAAGTAGGAAGTCCCAACAGATAGTTCTTCCCATTTGGTGAAGAAAGCAGCTACAATGGAGGTTTGAGATGAATGCTTAGCAGCTGGAAGTTGCTGCATGGGGCGATAGCAGGAGAAAGGAAGCAGGTGCAAGTTCCCGCTGCTTTTATTTGGGGGAAGATGCTGGGGGAGGCCTTACAAGCTTGATGCCTTGATCATTTATTTCTGAGTCCAGAATAATTGTCTCCCACACGCTTACCTAGAACCTCTGTGGTCTTGGTTCTGAATAGGTTCATCTATTTTTAATGGCTACCCAAATACTATTAAGCTAATTCTTGCATTCCTTTGCTCTTCCTATTTAAAAATAAAAGTTCTGATAGAAATAGATGTCCCTGCCATTGTGGCGAAGAGAATCACCTACAGATGCTCCCTGAACAGAAAAAATGGAACGTGAGATTCACATATCTATGCTTATAATTCTCCACATTTACAACCTCTTCTTAGTCTTTAAAAAAAAAATCTAATGATTTAGGTGCAGAGTTCTTTTTTCTTAATTGTATTGCTGGACTTATCTTAAACATAATCTGTAAGACTCTCAACATAATATCATTTATCCAGTATTTTTTATTGTACTAAATTTCAGGACTAATCTAAGTTTAAACTCTTTATTTTAGAAAATCAGTAACAGCAGCTAATTAGCACATCTCATTGCGGATGTATTTGCCAACCAATTTCAGAGACTCATTTGCCTGTTAAGAGATTTTATTGAACACCAGCACCACAGACTCTCCTTTTTTTCTAGTAAACAGCTCATGCTTATTATCTTATTACAGGAATGCCACTGGTTAAATCAGGCTCTGAATATAAATAGCCATATTACTGCCATCAGGCATCAATGTTTATTTAGTGGCTGTGAGTCATGCATACCTCTTTGATCGGGTTTGGAATGAGCCATTGCCGTTTTTGTTCAAAAAGGTTATTTGCAAAGGCTACAGAAGTATCAGTTAGATTAAACATGAAATTAATCAGCGTGGAATTTTATCAGCCATTTCTGCCACCAAACACCAGGTGTCAAGAGCATGTGCAAATGAGGGCTGAACATAATGAAGCTGGGGACAGCTTAGTAGGAAGGTCAGAAAAGATTCCAAGAGGTCTGAGGGAGGAAAGGTGGAAGGAGGCAGCAAGGGAGGTGGGAAGACAGGCAGGCAGATAATACTGAAGGCCTGCTGAATCATCTGGAACTACTTGGCAGTTTTACACAGTATATCTCATAGCACAGTGTGTGGAATGGGAGTTAGGTAACCTGCAAGCTTGAGCTCTGATCTGCCCAGTCTAGTGATCTTAGGAAAACAACTTAATGCATACAGGCATTACAAAGCATACAGATAAAACATACGACAAACTTGTACAAAAGCAGGGAAACCACCTCAGTGTTTCTCTAGACTAAAAATATCAGAGAGAAATAGACCCAAGGCAGATGCGATGTGGCTTTTTGTTGATGAAACTATGATGGCAGAGAACATGTGGCCCTTTAACTGGAGGGCTCACTTAAACTGGGTCTGTTCCGTCGTTCAACATTTAGTGTATCCTCAGCTTGTCAGGCACAGTGCTGAGCAGGCCTGTGAGTAATTATACCATGGTTAGTGCAATGATGATTGCCACTATAAATTCCTGTTGACCTCATTCTCAACCCCGCTTTCAGCACTGCTCGGCAATTCTGATACATTCCTCCGAGCGACTCTCCCCGCCATTGTCCGCGAAGCCAATTTCTAGCATTCCCTGCTGTCTTCAAGCTTCTGTCTTCCCAGTCTCCATTCTGCTTACTCTCAATGAATGATCAGACCTTTCCTACAGTGAAAATAAATTTGTCTGCATTCACACTGATCCACTCCCTCTCCCATATTCTCATCACAGGGAATGTCTTTCTTCTTAAAACAGGCAATCTTTCTACCTGTGATTTGGATCCCATTCCCTCTAGGTCATTTTCTACCTAGAATCTTAAATTCTTCTCTCTCAACTAGCTTCATCTTTCCAAATTAAAAAAAAAATCCTCCTTCAACCATACCCCTCTTCAGGAATCCTCCTCCATTGTCAAAGGCAAGCTTCCTGAAAGAATTGTCTATCTAGAATTTTCATTCCCTCGAGTTCCCTGGGAGACTCTGACATGGACCTTCGAATGCAGGTGGTGAACTGGGAAAAGCTCTCAGAAGCTACACCAGCGCTGGCATGAAGGAGGCTCTTGGAAACTGTGACTTTAAAAGATGTACAGCAGGCCCTCCAATAAAGCTGTTCGGTGCGATGTTCTTTCTTTATAACATTGATGAAGGGAAAAATTGTTTTGTTGTACATCATTTCATTTAAAGTAGTAGTTTCCAAGAACCTATTCACTTTAAGTGAGGACCTACTGTAGATACAACAGTGGCATCATCCAATTCTAGGGAACTCTAGGGCTGGGATGGCCTTTAGCGATGACTTGAATTGAAGCAAAGGGGACAGGCCTTTGTAACCCTATGTCAACCAGCCATTGGATGCACAGGGCAGGCACATCAACTCGGGTAAGTCAGTTTCCTTTGATAAAAGGTCATTCTTGCAGAGGAATTGAGCTGTGAGCCATCAGCGGGCTGAAGTCCTGGCAGCTGGGGAACAAGTGCTTCAACCCTAAAAGGGGGTTCTGGGTGGCACAGCCGAACACACGCTCTATAATGACAACCATCTTTCTGTCACCTGGCTTTGTCTCTCCTGAGCTCCAGACTCCATTGACATTCAACTGCCTACTGCAGATTTCCCTTTCGGCAACATGTGAGAATCAATAAAACATATACAAAATTTAACGCTCATCACCACCTTCTACAGCTCTACCCCCGCTTTAGGTTCTCTGTATTAGTCTGTGTTCACACTGCTGATAAAGACATACCCGAGACTGGGAAGAAAAAGAGGTTTAATTGGACTTACATTTCCACAAGGCTGGGTAGGTCTCAGAATCATGGCAAGAGGTGAAAGGCACTTCTTACATGGCGGGGGCGGCAAGAGAAAAAACGAGGAAGATGCAAAAGCAGAAACCCCTGATAAAACCATTAGATCTCATGAGACCTACTCACTACCACGAGAACAGCATGGGGGAAACTGCCCCCATGATTCGAATTGTCTCCCACTGGGTCCCTCCCACAGCACGTGGGAATTATGGGAGTACGGTTCAAGATGGGATTTGAGTGAGGACACACAGCCAAACCATGTGGCTGCCTTTGCAGATAGAAGACAGAAGGACTTGGCAGTTACCCCTCATTTCTGTCTCTTGTTGATTACTTCAGGGTATATTTGTTCTTTGCAGGCCTTCTGAGGAGTCTTGTGTGCTGAACAAACTCTTGTATGCTGAGTGACCCGCTGTCTCTCTTTTGCATCCTGCTGTGAAGCAGGAGCCAGAGTGATGATGCAGCACACTGCATTTTCCCACAGCTTTCCTTGCCCACTTCCCTCTTTTCCTCATTCTCACTGCTTTGGGCTTCTACCTACCAAACGCATTCTTAGCAGCTTAACTCTGACCTCAGGCTTCGCTTTTTAGAGGGACTGGGAGAAGATACTATCTTTTCCTTTATCCCTTACTTCCAGGGACTTGCTACCAAGTCACATCAATTCTAATTTCTGGAATTAGAATTATCTATCTCTCTTTTTCTCAGTGTCTGCATTGCCATGACTCGAATCCAGGCACGATCATTTCCACTTGGATTGGTACTTTAGCCTCCTAACTGGCCTCCTACAACCAGGCTCTTTGCCACCCTGTAGCCTGACACACGGTAAGAACTTAGTATTACTTGTAAAAGTAAATGAATAAATGAATAGGTATGTCACAGGGCACTGTATTGTAATTAGACTACTTTAGAAAACACTGAAGTGCTAAGATAAGAACTTTTACTAGATTGTGATAGCCCACACAACACCTTCTCTTCTTTGTGGTTCTTCTAATTCTAAAATTTGATGAGGTTCTCAGGAGATTTAAATAAATAGTATATGTAAAACATTAGAGCTGGCCAGGCACGGTGGCTCCTGCCTGTAATCCCAGCACTTTGGGAGGCCAAAGCTGGTGGATCATCTGAGGTCAGCCTGACAAACATGGTGAAACCCTGTCTCTACTAAAGACCAGCCTGAACAACATGGTGAAACCTCGTCTCTACTAAAAATACAAAAAATTAGCCGGGCGTGGTGGCGGGTGCCTGTAATCCCAGCTACTCTGAGGCTGAGGTGGGAGAATCACTTGACCCTGGGAGGTGGATGTTGCAGTGAGCCTAGATCGCGCCATTGCACTCCAGTCTGGGTGACAAGAGCAAGACTCTGTCTCAAAGAAACAACAACAACAACAAAACATTAGAGCCATGTGGGGTACATACTAAGCACAAAGTAATTTTTAACTATCTTCATCACATTATCCTCCATGGATTTTTTGGTTTGTTTCTCCCATCTCCTGAGAGTTAAAATGGTTTAAAAATATTTAATTAAAAATTGAGTAAATTCCATTTTCTATACCTAGCACTCCTCAGACACAAAATACAGTAGAAATCTAAGTACTCATCCACCTAAATATTGGCACTGTCAAGGCGAGTTGTTTAGTGACTGTGTAATATGTTTTTGTGAACACAAAATATAATTTAAACCTCAAGATTTAAAAATTAATATTCAAGTTAGAAAAGTTAAAAAGTAGGCTGGGCACAGTGGCTCACACCTGTAATCCAGCACTTTGGGAGCCCAAGGCGGGTGGATCACCTGAAGTCGGGAGTGTGAGACCAGCCTGACCAACATGATGAAACCCCATATCTGCTAAAAATACAAAATTAGCTAGTGAGGTGGTGCATGTCTGTAATCCCAGCTACTTGGGAGGCTGAGGCAGGAGAATCACTTGAACCCGGGAGGCAGAGGTTGCGGTGAGCTGAGATTGCACCATTGCACTCCAGCCTGGGCAACAAGAAAAAGCGAAACTCCATCTAAAAAAAAAAAAAAAAAAAAAAAAAAAGGTTGAAAGATAAAGAGTAAAACTCTAATTTTCCTTAACCTTTCAAGTCCAAATTATAATTCTTATTTTATAAATAAATACAATAAATTCAGGGAGTTGATTATGGTTTGATTGACTAGGTGAACAGGTTAAATTTCCTTGAGCAATTTTTCCTATTTACATCTTAATTTATAAAAATTATTTTGAACATTTTAGACTGTATTTTAAAATTAAGTATATTTTGATTTTTAAAAGTGTTTTTACTGCCTAACCTACCTACCAAAACCTTCCCATCCAATAGCTCAATTAATGAATGTACTCCATCTCCAATGCATTCCACTTTTGTTTACAAACTTTGTATCATTCTTTCTCTTTCAACTTAAAATTCAAGTCTAAAATCACTCCATTATATATTTTAAATTTGAATCAAAGGCTAAATTGATAACATTCCCTGAAATCTCTTAAACTCTCCAAAAACTTAAAGTATAAAATATACCCAGATCATTCCTAAACATATGAAAAACTATTAATAGCATGATTCCGTTTCTTTCATCATCTTCCTGTTTACTTAGAAATATTCTAAAGCTGACAGATAGCTTTCACCATCTCAAGCAGGGTGGGGTTGCTTTTGGTGAGGGGTTCTGATTGGGATACAGTTGTGAGGTCTGAATGCTTTCCATGGTCAGTTCACTGAAAAAGATGCTGAGCACCTTTTTAATAGTCACAGTGATAACAAGGGACTCCTTGTTCATGCCCTACAAATGGGGCTATCTTCACAGCTGACCTTGTTTCAAATTAGACCATTATTCAGTCCTTTCTTCTGATTTGATTTGAACCTGCAGCTCTGGCTAGTTTACCTCTTGATTGGAGTTAATTTATCTATTTACCACGTTGGATTTGGAATTTTTTTCACTTACTTTTCATGTGTGAATATTGGCCACAATCCTAAAGATATTTATATGATCAGGCAATGAAAAAGGAAAAAAAAATTGAGCACAATTTGGGTTGGACAAATGTCATACGTGAGTGTGTATATATATGTTATTTTTTTCATAGTTGTATGAAGTGGGCATAATTATGTCCATTGGGTAGATGAGGAAACAGGTTCAGAAAGTTAAGTAGCTATTAAGTTGCAGAGCTAGGATACTAAACCTAGTTATGACTCTGTAACCCACAAGCTGTACTCTCTGGGGACCATCACGTCATCACCCTGGGATTTCTAGCTGGAAAACAAGCCTGGCCACGTGTGCAGGTGACTCTTGAGATTGTCTTTTTAAAAAATTATTTTTCCCTATTTTTCCCTCTGTCTTTTGCAGCAAAGCAAAGTCATGGGCAGTTTGGGGTCATGGCGATGAGTTGGGCATCTGACACATTCTCTTCCCTTCCATCAGGTATCACACATTAGTGGGCCAACTGGTGACCTCAGAGACAGAGGCCTGAGGGCTTGGGGGCAGGACGGTTCAATTTTTCATGACAGGCTCTTGCTGGAGGTGGCCTTTTCATGCCAGGGATTTCCTGTAGCTCAGTAATTCTCAAGTTCCTCAGGAAAAAAAAAAAAAAAAAAAAGCAAAGAATAATACCCAGCAGGTTCCACTGTTGGCTTGGGGGGATGCCCAGGTGATGGCTTTTATTTCTCTTTTAAAAAAAACTTTTATTTTGATAGAATTTCAAACTTAGGGAAAAATTGGAACAGTTCAAAAAAATCTCCATATATACATCACTGAGAATTGCTAATTGTTAATATTCTGCCCTGTTTGCTTTATTATTCTCTGAACTATTTGAGAGTGTGTTGCACACATTGTGCCTCTTTACCCCTAAATACTTCACTGTAAATTTCCTAAGAACAAGGATATTCGGTTACACAACCGCAGCACAGTTATTAAATCAGGAAATTTTGAAATTGACATAATGCTATTTTCTCGTCTACAGACTTTATTCAATTTTCACCAATCATGTTCTTTTTAACAATTTTGCTTTTCTGGTCCAAGATCCAATATAGAATTAAGCATTACCTTTATTTATATGGATTTTTAATTTGCATAATCTGTAATGATTCCTGAGCTTTATGTGCCTTTCATGTCATTGACTATTTTTTTTAAGAGTACAGACCATTTATTTTCCAGACTAGCCCTCAATTTGGGTTTCTCTGATGTTTCCTCATGATGTATTCATTTTTGACAGGAATCTTAAACCAGTGATATCGTTTCCTTCCCAGTGCATCCCATCAGGAAACACTAGATATCAGTTTGACCCATTATTGATGCTAACTTTGGTTACTTGGTTAAGGTAGTATCTGCCAGATTTCTCCACTGCAAAGTTATTACTTTTCCCTCTGTAATTAATACATAATTTGTGGTGAGATATTTTGAGACAATGTAGATAAACTATTCCTCATCAAAACTTTTAACCATTAGTTCTATCATTTATTGATGATTCTTATCTAAATCAATTATTACCATGATGGTTATAACATGTTGATTTTTCTAACACTTTCATTTTTCTACATTTATTAGTTGACATTCTGTTGTAAGGGAGCAGTTACCTGCATCATTAATTATCAGTATGGACTCATGGATTCTTATTTTTATTTATTTGGTTATTGTCCATTACTACAGTTTTTAATCTTGATGCTCTAATTGTCTCAGATTTGACCAATGGAAGCACCTTTAAGTTGGTTCTTGCATTCATTTGACATGTCTTCATTATTTGTTGAGTACTTGCTTCCTTTCTGACACAAGATAGTCCATATCATCTTGGACGTTTTCTGGCCATGCCCTGGAATCAGTTATTTCTCCAGGAAACCCTAGTTCCTTTTAGTGGGGAATGGTATTTAGAAACCAACACGAGGGTGCTGGGTGTCCTTGCTGCTACTGATATATCAAAATTTCTAGGCCCTTTCAACACACAGAATTAAGAAACACACACACCCACCCACACCCCCATATACCCCCTTATATATATGTGTGTGTGTTGGGGGAGGTATGTGTGTGTATATATATAATAAATTTATACTATATCCAATTTCAATCTAGCAGCACAAGATTTTTCACAGCCTACCCCCTCCTTATTTGTATCTCCCTTCTCTAATAGTGAGAGACCTGGTTCACAACATCCTCAAAATATTTATTTGCCCAATTCTTTATGCCTAGAAAATAATTCAGAATTATCTGTGCCACCGTGAAAAATGTACATGCTAAAGTATAGTTCGCCATTTGTTTGTAGTTCTTTTGGTCTTTAGATCGAGGTTATATAAGCAAAATACTAAGTTCAACAGTTATTTAGGGTGTGGACCTGTAGTCCCAGCTACTTGGGAGGCTTGATCTTGGGAGTTCCAGGCTGCAGTGAGCTATGATGGTGCCACTGCAGTCTAGCCTGGGTGACAGAGCCGGGCTCTATCTCTGTTTTTAAAAAGTTATTTAGGTATTTTTCTCCATTATACTTATTCATTTGAGAATGTAAGGCTCATTTGTTTTCATTTGTATTGCGCTTTGGGTTTCTCACCTACTTCCATTTTTGTTGGCTTAACTTTATGGTTTTGAGTAAGTGAAACTGAGTAAATAAAATAGTGACATGCTTTCAAAGCCAAAATGGTACCAGAAAAGTATATTTCAAGATCTCTCACTTCCTCCTCTATCCCTTTTACCCTGTTTTACTCACACCCTATGGATAACCAAAGTTAGTTTCTCATTTTTTCTTCCTGTGTTCCCTTTTGCAAAAATAAGCAGATACATGCATATTTTCTTATTTAATTTTTATCTTCTTACACAAAAGGTAGCATACCATCTTTACTCTTTGCACTTCACTTTAGCTTAAAAATTAAAGAGTATACTCCACTTTTTAATTTTAGCTTGGGGTGATCTTCTGTAAATCACTCCGTATCATCTCATAGAGATCTTCCTCTTCTTTTTTATACCTGTACTGTACTCCATTGAATGGATGTACCATTGTTTATTTAATTACTGTCTTATGTATGAAAATTTAGGCTGCTGCCAAAAGTTTGCAATCGCAAATATTGCTATCATGATTAACTGCTATGTCTTCTCTTATTGGTAGAGTTGTAGCTGGGTGAAGTCATGAAAGTGGAACTACCGGTCAAAAGGGTAGTTTAGTTGGGTATTGCCAAATTCCCTGCTATAAGTGTTGTGCCATTTTTGCATTTCCAGCAGGAATATATGAGGTGACTGTTTCTGCACAGCCTTGCCCACAAAATATTTTGTTAAGGTTTTTAATTCTTGATAAACTTTGATAGAAAAAATCTATTTCAGTATTATTTTAATTTATATTTCACTCATTTCATCTTGGAACACCTGTTTTTACATGTTCATGATTTTATAATGTTTTCTCTGTTAGTTATCTGTTAATATTTTACTATCAGATTTTTGGTCATTTATACCATTTTTTAGAGTTCTATGTATATTGGGTGTATTTGGTTAACATCCCTAATACATAGAGATCTCTTTCTATTATTGTCTTCATTTCCATCTTTATCTCCATCTTCTTTTTTAAAGGACACAATTCTCTCTTTTACTTTTTTCAACACCTTTTTATAACAACATTGTTTTAGAGACATTTAATGACAAGTGACTTTGCCTGGATAATTACTGGTGAATAGAGACCCTTGAGTGATGATAGAGGCTGGATGTGATGGCTCACACCTGTAATCCCAGCACTTTAGGAGGCCAAGGCAGGAGGATTGTTTGAGCCCAGGAGTTCAAGACCAGCTTGGGCAACATAGAAAGACCCTGCCTCTACAAAAGAAAGACGAGAGAGAGAATAGAAAATTACATTTCACTTTCCAACTTGGGGACTTTGCTAAGCCACACATTGCTTGTCCAGCAGATGGTTAAGGGATAATACCCACTGGAAAGGAAGGAATAATTTGAAACCCATAGAACTAGAACACAGACCAGAAAACCTGTCAGAGACCACGCGGTGATCTGGAGAGGAGCCTGTGTTTTCTGCAGCAGTTTGCCTCCTCTGCCTATATCCTCAGGCTAAGCCATAGGCAGGGCTTGTCTTAGGGAAGGACTGGAGGATGTGAGGCCACGAGATTCCAAGCCAATGTCAGCAGCTGGGATCCCTGTGTGTGCATTAGGTAGAGATGGAGAAGTCATACAACCACATATGAGACTTACAGGAGAGCCTATGATCGTCTGTGCTCAGAAACAATCTAACCTCTTCAGTTTACAGGCAGGAATTAGAGGCCCAGAGAGGTAAGTAACTTGCCCAAAGTCACAAACCAAGTTACATTCAGAGCTACATAAGCCTTAAAGCTAAATCTTAAATATTAATGCTTAAATACTTAAAACTAATAAGCCCTTTCAAAAGTAATCCACGTTGAAACATCTACATTCAGATGAGTTTTATATTTTAAAGTTGTCATTCTTTTTATATACTTAAGAATACATGAATATACTTAATTATATTAAGTTACACTTAATTCTAGAAACTGCCACTGCCAGAAGTTTTCTGAAATTCTCTTATCAAAGGGAGGCTGAAAACTTGTTTTAGCTGGTCTTTATAGTCCTTCATTCACTGTAGTAGTACTGATCCATTTTTCTGATTTTTTTTTTGTTATTGTTTTTTTAGACTTGAGTCAAGCACCATACTCTTCTATTAGCCCAGGGTTTTTTGTTTTGTTTTGTTTTTAAAAATACATTTCAGTATAAATAATTCAGTTTTTTTCTTTAGTTATATTCTAGTTTTAAGGATACACCTGAATTAACGTAATTGGACTCCTGTGTTTTCTAAGTCTTTGAGATAACCCATTTCTACCTAGATTAATCCAATCTGTTATGTTAGTATTTCCCAAACTGATAAACACGTGGGGTGCTTGTTAGACATACATATTCAAATCTATTCCAGACCTCCATAATCAATCTCTACATGACTGGAAATGCACAATTTTAACAATTTAACATGAATGCAAATTTTGGAAAATGATTCAGTGTTAGTTTGGGGAGTTTAACTCTCAGCTGGCAGCTTTAACCCCAAATCCTCTTACATGTGGATTATCCCCAGACTCTGAGGGCAATGCCAATAAAACTTTTTGGTCGATGGCAGAATCACTGGAATAAATGTATAGTTTCCTAACAGAGGCAATTCATCAACACTCTCATGGCTCCTTTGAAAGGGAGAGAGCTCCTCAGAATGATTAGGCTTGTGTATGCCAAATCTGACACAGTATTTTAGAGTGACAGTCATTATTTGGGAAAGGAGTGAGGCAGTGGTGGTCGGCTCTCAACGCTGGCATTACAGAGTTAGATGATTAAGGCAGTCATTCCTTCAGTCTCCAACATCTGCTGACTAGAACACTTGACCAAGTACCAGGGCTGATTCAATGACACCAATAACACAGGTGCTATTCTGGACAGACTGATATCTCAGTTTTGGCTACTTATCACTCCAGTTGCCTTCCATTACTACCAGTAGTGCTGTCTGTTTCTGCCTCTGATGAATTCAATCTTTTTATTTTCTATCTCTTTGAACATCTTGCTGTTTCTTCTTTAACACTTAAAATTTAATAAATGAGTGATTACTTTGTGAAAATCACCATGGGGTGGAGAAGCAGGATGGAAAGCTACTAAGAAAAATAAATACTCAGCCAAGTTGTTGAGGCTATAAAAATGCTTAACCAACAGTTCCTGCTCTAAAGGAACTTAGGCCCACTTGGGGGATAAAACAAATAAATAACCATTAAAACTTGGCAATGAGAACAGCCCAGGAAAGGCAGGTATAAAGAAAGCATTTTTATGCAGTAATTAAAACAATGTGGTCCTGGTGTAGGAATAGATATGTCAATGAAATGTAATTGTGAGCCTAAAAATAGAGCCATGTATATAAAAGTAATTAATATTTGATAACAATTTTATTTCATATTGGTAGGGAAAATACAGATTATTCAACAAATCATTTTGGGACAACTGGCTAGACTTTTGGAAAATAAGCTGAATTCTTACTTTCTCATACCAAATTAATTCCAAGTGAATTTAAATGTAAAAAATTAAACCATAAATATTTTAGAGAAAACACAGGTAAGAGGCTTTCTAATCTTCAGTGCACAGGCTTTTCCAAGCATGAAATGAAACCTAGAGGCTTTTCTAGAAAAGTAATTTTAATACCTAGAAATCTAAAACACACCATAAGCAAAGTCAAAGACCAACAATGGGGAAAATATTTCGATCACATATGACAGATGAACAGCTAATATTCATGATAACCAAAGAGGGCTCACAAGCTAATAGAAGACAAAGAAGTCAACAGAAGGATAAAAAAGGAGTCATGAGTTAGGAACTCATCATAGAAGAAATACAAATGGCCCATAGGCAAATAAAAATATTCTTCAATAATTTAAAAAATGTAAAATAAAGCACTTTTTCACCAGTTTGATCAGAAATGAGACTTTAGTGAGATATTTTTTGCCTATCTGATTGATAAAGTGTCCAGTAAGATTTGCTACAAGTGGAGAATAAATTGGCATCTACTTTCAGGAACAACTTGACAATACTTGTTTAAAATTAAAATATGGATTCTCTGATTCAGAAATTCTGTATTTATAAAATTACAGGCTTCCTCAAATAACTGTACAAAGATGCACAAGGTTATTCATTGTAGCACTATTCATTATGTGAAGGACTGGCAACAATAAGTTTATTTTGTTCTCTTTTTTTCACTCTTCAGCAAGCTCATCCTTAAGCAGTAAGTAGATTATAGTATATCCATATGATGCAATAGAGTCAGACGCCTCTGATCTGATGAAAATTGCAACGGGTAGTTGTTTAATTGAAAATTTTGTTAAAATTGAGAATCATAAAAATGGATACATTTTAAACGAATATTTTGACCTAAACTACCTAAATGTAGAACTATTCATTAATCTTTTCATGCTAGGACCAGGCTCTTTGAGTAAGGGTTTGCTGATAGAGTCTACTCACCTTTCTTGCATAAGCCACACCTCCAATGTCTCTGCGCAGCTTCCTAATCTTGTCTCTTTCTTCTCCCTTGTGCTTACACTGGCCTCTGTTGCTCCGGCTTGCTAACCTCTTTCCCACTTCATGGCCTTCTCACTAGTTATCCTCTCTTCTTCCCTTCTGCCTCTACCTCCTTGGCTCTTGTGTCTTAAATGTGACTTCTTCAGACACCTTCCTGAGAGATACCTCATGCCATGTGAAGTTACAGCAAAAAGACAGTCATTTATGAACAAAAACATAGGCCCTCACCACATACCAAATCTGCTGGTGTCATGATCTTGGCCTGCCTTCACTCTAAAACTCTGAGAAATAAATTTCTGTTGTTTAAGAAGCCAGTCAGTCTATGGTATTTTGTTGTCACAGCCTGAGTGGACTAAGGCACATAGCAATAACAAGATCTCAGGTCAACTCCAGCCTTGGCCTGATCTACAGAGGGAGCCTAAGTCACAATGCAGAGTTGGCTCCCTTGGAGGCAACATGGCCTTTTGTACCCACATATTAGTTACCTGCTGTGGGCTACCTTCAGGTGGGGCAGCTTCTGTCAGCCAGAGTAATTCTCTGGAAAAAATGAGCAGCTGGAAGCGTTTGCTGTCAATACTCATAGCAGCTGGAGGGTGTGTACTGTGCCCAGTAAAGGGCATCTAAGCTTTTTTAAAGGGCACACAATATCCACCCCACCGCTGGGCCAGAAAGATTGTTGTGCCAATTGGTTTAAGCTAGTTAAGGCCCACCTTTGGAGCTATGGGTTGTGCTATGGTCTGAATGTTGGTATTTCCCCAACATTCAGGTATTAGGTATTGGAACCTAATACCCAATATGACAGTATTAAGAGGTGGAACCTTTGTGAAGTGATTAAGTCACGAGGGCTCCACTCTCATGAATGGTATAAGTACCTTTGTAAAAGAGGCTTGAGAGAGCTCTTGCCCTTTCCTCCATGTGATGATGCAGCAACAAGGTGCCATCTATGAAGCCCTCACCAGACAATAAATCTGCCAACAGCTTGATCTTGGACTTCCCAGCCTCCAGAACTGTCAGCAATGAATTTCTATTGTTTAACAATTATCCGGTCTAAGATATTTTGTTATAGCCACCCGAATGAAGACATGTAGGGTCAATCCCACCCAACCAATGTTACCAAGAACCTCATGGTAGTGTAAGAATGGGGAGAATGTATGGTGATCAGGCACCCAAGAAATGTTCATACACCTCCTATCCTTAATTACTCAATATTATATTACCCTGTTTATTTCCTTCAGAGCACTTGTCATAATCTGTAATTCTCTTATTTATTCATTCATTTATTATCTGTCTGACTACTAGAATGTAAGTTAAACGAAAACAGGAACCTTATTTCTTTTGCTCACTGCTACAGACTAAGAACCTATTGGTATGTCTGGTACATCGTATTAACCAATACATTCTGATTGCATTCCAGATAGGACTCTAACTATGCAGAGGCATGGAGATAAAAAGGAAAATAAATATGTCGATGAAGAAGAGAATTCTAAATCAGTGATTCTCAAACTATAGTCCCTGGACCAGCAGCATCAGCATCACCTGGATACTAGCAAGAAATGTAAATTCTTGGGCCCCACTCTAGCCCTAGTGAATGAGAAACTCTGGGATGAGGCTCAGCAATCTTTATTTAACAAGCCTGCCAGGTGATTCTGATGCACAGCCGAGCTTGAGAACCATTGTTCTGGACCAATTTGACTAAAACACAGGACTTGTGCAGGGTAGTTAGTGGTTGATAAAGTGGTAAGGGAAATTCGGGACCTTATTATTATGGTAGGGCAATATGTTAAAAATTTTCCTGTGGTGATTGCCCTATGTGTTGCTGATTTATTTTTACTTCTATGAAACACAAGCAAGACAAGGGAGAAAATGTAATTTGCCCTTCTGTTTTATTGGAAGAGCCATTAGTTCTTTGGATTCTGGATACCCTTGCTGGTGGTTGGGAGAAAGGAGTGGGTACATATAATGGCATTTTGATTTTTCAGTCAGGAGAGAAATGCCACCCTAAGGACACTCCTCATTATCCCCATCCTCACCCTCATCCACAACCAGCTTCTTGCCCTGTGCACACACAGCTTTAAAAAATAAACATAATTTCTGAGCACAGTTTTAGATTTATAGATAAATTGCAAAGATAGTACAGAGTTCCCATATACCTTGCACCCAGTTTCTCCTAGTATTAACAGCTGACATTAGTATGGTATGGTTGCCACAGTTAATAAACCAAAGGATATAAGTAACTAAAGTCCACACTTTATTCAGGTTTTCTTGGTGTTTATCTGACGTCCTATTTTCTGTTCCAAGATCCACGCAGGATACCACATTAAATTTAGTTGTTATGTCTCCTTAGGCTTCTTTTGGCTGTGAGGTATTGAAACTTTTCTTATTTTTGATGACCTTGACTGTTTTGAGGAGTAATAGTTGGATATTTTGTAGAATATTCCTCAACTGGGATCTGTCCAGTGTTTTCCTCATTAGATTTGGGTTATGGTTTTAGACAGGCAGACCACAAATGGTAGCTGCTATTTTCATCACATCATATCAAGAGTACATACTATTCACATGAATTATCACTGTTGATGTTGACCTTGATCTAGAGCCCAGGCTAGGGCAGCCATGGAAGGAGGGTGAATTTGTGAAATGTTACACAGGGATTTCAGAACTTGACATTTACTTAGATTTGAGGAGAAGAGTTGGAGTAAAAGGAAAAGGAGAGAGAAGAGTGAAAACTATTGCTGAGGTTTCAAAGGTAGGTGACTGGGCACCTGGCTAGTATAGGGCAAATCCAGCTGAGTGTCAGTGATCTATCCCGGTAGAGAAATCTAGTCTGCAGTCGACCTTCTCCTTTTGGAGCTGGGGAAAGTTTAGGGCAAGGAGGTTCCATGGCTGAGGCTGCCACTGCCCTAGAACATGAGGGTAGAGAAGTATGATTGGCACATAGTCCCTGCTGGATGCATCAGCTAGCAAGACCACCTGAAAGAGTTCCTCCCAGAATAATTTGCACAGTCCCCTGGAGGTGATGGCAGGGACATCATCACCTTAAATGACTAAGACCTCCGGCTCTGAGTTTGGGGGTATGGTGGGAGAACTCAGAGGGCATTCCTCAGTATTCTCCTAGCTACTTAGTTATTTGGAAAAGCAGTAGATGCTGCCTGAAGTCAATTAGAACTGTACCTCAAATTCTCCCAAACCAAGGCAACTGGACACCTGTGGAGGCCAAAGCAGTTCCATGGATGCTAATCCACCATGTTGGCTTCTGATTAACCCCAGTTCTGGGAAGGCCTCTGGGATTTCCAGCTTATCTATTGTCCCTTGTGTAAGAACACCTACTTGTTATAAATCCTGCCCTTAGGGCAAATTCCTAGGCATGTCCTCTGCAGCACTCCTGCCTCTCCCCTATTGTATGTAATCCTTGGTTCTGGGGGATAATGGTGCTGGGATCCACCATGGCTCGAGACATGGCTTCTCTTCACAAGTCCTTATTAAGGCTGGGCACGGTGGCTCACAACTATAATCCCAGCCCTTTGGGAGGCCAAAGTGGGTGGATCACCTGAGGTCAGCATGACCAACATGGCAAAACCCTGTCTCTACTAAAAATACAAAAATTAGTCAGGCATGGTGGCGCATGCCTGTAATCCCAGGTACTCGGAAGGCTTAGGCAGGAGAATTGCTTGAACCCAGGAGGCAGAGGTCGCAGTGAGCCAAGATGGCGCTATTGCACTCCAGCATGGGCAACAGAGTGAGACTCCATCTCAAAAGAAAAAAAAAAGTCCTTATTAAATGTTTCTTCCTAAGAAACTGGATTTGTCAGCCTGTGTTTAGCCTCTCAGCTTCCTCCGACTTTGGGATAGGTTTGCATAGACTTGCCCACCCCGAAACAACACCGATTTCATAAGATGCATTTGGCTATAGAAAGAATTGAAGGACATACATTAAAATGTAAACAGTGTGTAACTTTGGTTGGTGGATTTAGGGGCTGTATCAGTTTTCTAGGGCTGGTTAATAAATTACCACAAGCTGGGTAACTTAGAATTACAGAAATTTATCTCACAATTCAGCAGGCTAGAAGTCTGAAATCAAGGTGTTGGCAGGGTCATTTTCCCTCTGAAGCCTCCAGGGGAGGATCCTTCCTTGCTTCTTCCTAGCTTCTGGTGGTTTGCAGCAATCCCTGGTACTCCTTGGTTTGTAGCTGCAGTATTCCATTCTTTGCCTCTGTCATCACCTGGCATTCTGCCTGTGTGCCTGTGTCCAAATTTTCCTCTTCTCATAAGAACACCAGTAATACTGGATTCAGGGTTCATGTTAATTTGATACATCTGCAATAATCCTATTTCCATTCACAGGTTCTGGATGGACATAAATTGTAGGGGAGCACTATTCAATCCTGTACAGGGGTGATGATATTTCCTTCTTCATATATTTCTATTTCATCCAAGTTTCTTTTTGAAAACTATATGTATTATTTATATACCATGTGTGTTTCTAAAACACGCACGAAAAATGCAATCTTCACCACCAATAAAATTTCTTCTCCTTTGAAAAATACAACAAACTGCATTTGTTGAAGGGGTTAGTGCTGTCCCAGAACATGCGGGTAAGGTTACTTGTGCCAGTCATGGTGATTTTGCTGGGAGCCTCCCTACACTCCCAGACAAACTGTGTTGAAAGGACAGGGAGGAGTGTTGGGTTGCAGGTGCCTGGGGAAGTGTCTGGGCATCTCTGCTCAGGCCAGGGCCAGGGATGGGGGAGTGTTCTGTCTTGCTCTGCTCTGCGGTGGGCTGCTGGCTTCCTTGATATGGGGCTCACCCGGAGAGATTGCATAGACCCTCTGTGGCAGCACCCCTTCCTGAACCAACACAGGAGGCAACTCGGAAGAGCATGGCTGTGATAACTGAAGCCACATGCAGCCTGGCAGGATAAACACTCTCTGGGAATCAGATGCTATTTTCCTGGCCTCTCTCAGGTACTGGGGCCCAGTGGGGAGGTGATTTCTTTTATGACAGACACACCCCAGGCTGTCTGTCCTCTATTAGTCACAGCACATGCTTAACTCTGTTTGGTTATGTTCCCCTGACGTTCTGCACGTCCCATCATCCAGCAGTGTGTGTTTACCCCTCCCCACGGCTAGTTGAACTGAACAACATCTCTCGTGCAACACGTTCTAAAGGAGCAGCTGGGAATCAGGTTTAAATCTTGGATTTTCAGCATAACTGAGTTAAAAACCCCTGAGACATTTTTCGTCTATGGGTGCCAGGGAGAGAAAGCAAACAAGAGAGAAAGAAGAAATTCTTAGTGTGTTTGACTTAATCAAAAGCTCAGTCGGCTTCTTTCAGAAGGCACTGGTGTCAGACTAATTTTTTAAATGTAAGAGAATCCTGTTTGGGGCTTTCAGTGGGTAGTTTTAGCTATTAAGAAACAAAAACACCACTGGTTTTTTTTTTTTTTTTTTTTAAGTGGGGGAGAGTGGGCTTCTCCAAACAACAGTTCCTAGTCAAACTCTTGTAGAATGTCAATTTCAAGCTCAGTCCCACCTCACTGACAGACACAGGCTTTCATTCTTTTCCTACACAGCTATTTATCCTTTTACTAGGGTAAAGGATAGTCATAGGATAAGAAAAAAAAAATATCCTCTTTAAAACAGGATCCATCTGTTATCAAAAGACCCCACTTCCTGATCGACATTTAACCACCATTTACTGGGGGTTACCTGGGGGGGGGGGCACTCTACTAAGTGCTTTGCATATATTATCTATTCTGTTCTCCCAGCACCACTCTTATCCCCATTTCACAGAAGAGGAAACAGAGTCAGAGAAACTGAGTAATTTGCCCCAAATTGTAGTCATTGGCTACTTGAGCCTAGGTCTGAGTAACTACAAAGCCTGGAGTCTTGACCAATCCGTTGAGCTGCTCCAAAAGAGGGCAACACCTATTAAAGGGTCCTCCACAGAGGCTGAGAATAGTAGACATTCATAGATATAAGGTGGATATCGTTTCCATTTCCACCTTTACCATTACTTGCTGCGTTGCATTCAATGACTCAGTTAATTTTCAGAATTGTAGGTGACCCCCTTGTAGAGCATGGATGGTTCCCTGTCCTCAAGGGTTCTACTATCATCTGCTGTTTCCCCCTCAGGCACCAACCAGAATGCCGTATTTTAGGGAGGGTAAGGATTGAAAGAAGAACCTGCAAAACATGGGCGCCAGCAGCATCATGCTCAGGACAGCCCTGGTCTGGAAACCCTGGCCAGCCATGGCATTCCAGAGGCACCCGGCCCGCCCCAGGGTGGGGTTAGAGCAGAAGGGTCTTGGGGAGCTTGCTCCATTCCCTGTTGTGACCAAAGACTGTGGGTGTACAAGTGTAGCCTGGAGAGACATGCTCTCCAGGCCCACCACTTTTATACCTTTAGCATAGCACTTAATTTGCGAGGTTGTAATTATTTTTAATTTGAATATTCAGAAAAGTACAAATGAAAAAATAATGATTACTCATATTCCAGCAACCCACAATTAGCCAGTGTTGACATATTTGCTTCTAATTTTATTTTATATCTATTCCTTAAAATAAAAAACTGTATGATATATAAGCACATTATTCTTTGAAACAATTATTACAATATGAGAATAAGCTAAATTCCTGTGACTACCATTTCAAATCTGAATTCCTCCCCTTCCATTCAAAGGCAGCTTTAAGTTTGGCGTGTATTTTTCCAGCATATATATATTTGGGATTTTTTTGTGTGTATGTACATTTTCTTTCTATAAATGGCATCATGCTACATGTATCATTTTGCAACTTGCTGTTTTTCATTCAATATACTTTTGAGATTTTGATACACATAGATGCAGCTTATCCCTTTTAATATCTCTAATAGTACTCCACTGTGTGAATGTACCACATTTATAGATAAGTGCATTTGAATTTTCCATTTTTTCCTATTATGAACTATGCTGAACTAGACATCACTCACTCAGGACCATGACACTGCACAGTTCCAGAAAGCTCCATTCACGTCTATGAACGTGTCTTCTGGAGTTGTACAGCATACAGCCTGCCCTGTTATGCTTGGCAGCCCCTGCCTGTATCTCCTCCATTTATTCTTTTAACAACATTTATTCAGTGCCTACTGAATTCCAGTGCTCTGCTTGTATTAATGTGTTTAGACCTCTGAAATGTCCTAAAAAGTAAGTCATTTTTACCATTTTTATTTTCCAAAAGAAGAAAGCGAGGGCAGATGGGGTACTCACTTGGCTAAGATCACACAGTCTGTAAATTGCAGAGCCAGCATCAGAACCTGCACAGTGTGGTTCCCAAGCCTGGGTGCTGAACCATTATACTAAGTCTTCCTTATGTTTCACTGTCTACTTAGTTAATGTCTCCCACTTATCTGTAACCCTGAGAGCAGGGACCACGGGGAGCCACTTATTTTGCATCACTGGTGCCCAAATAGTGCCTGATCTCCATGACAGGCTCAGTAACGTTCCGTCAGTCACTTTACTCATTACTGCATGGTCCTTTCCTAATCAACGTTTCCTCTGCCCCTTCCCCATGTATCTCTTTCCCTTAATAAGTACCCACCTCGTCTCCCCCCTCACGACATTCCAACGCCTGAGCAAGGCTTTGAAAAAGTGACATAGGCACATCACAGATGTGCCTTTGGCTCTAATTTGTGAAAGAACATTTTACCAAGGGGCAAAGGAGGACTTGGAATTTTTTCCTGCCCCCAGGAGGCCCAGGCTTGCAACCTTGTAGGTCTAGAACTTAAGCGGAGGTCCTGCTATTTTCACACATTTAGTAGAGAGTACTTCTAATTCCGTCATTCAGCTGTGAGGCACGTAGGCCACTTCCTTTTATAAGCTGGTTGTCGTAACTAAACAGGTGCAGATTTGAGGAAATGCAGACCGACTGGAATGATAAGTCCCACTGCATGTGAGATTAGGTTGATAGAGGACTCCCTACCCACCCTTTACTGGTTTTAGTCTCCCCAGTCAGCCTGGGCGCCACCCGCTGAGGCTGGACTCTCGCAGCTACATTTCCATCTACCTGCATGACAGCTGCGGGGGCCGGGGGCAACTAAGTCGGGATAAACGTGAGCGAGCGAGTGTGTGGCTCAAAGAAGGGAAACGCAAGGGACAAGGAGAAGGTCGAGCTCCGGCTGAGGAAGAACCACGGGCCGGGCTCAGTCCTGCCCCTCACCCCTCGCGCCCCTCCGGCAGGCAGGCACCGATGCGGACTCCGCAGAGGGAAGGCGAGCCCCACGCCCACGTAGCTTTCGAGGGGGACAACCCGGGGCGTGGGGAAACTGCAGAGCAGAGAGCGCCCGCGAGTGGAATCACCTAGGCGCCCCCTCCGGGGGCCGGTACGTGCGGGCAGCCGGCGCTGCGCGCGGGAGCCCTCCCCCGGCCCGGGGCTGCGCTGGAACGCGCTGACTCACGCTTGCGCTACGTGAGCTGCGAGCCTGCCGGGCGGGGCGAGCTGTCCAGCCCCCGCCGCCGCCCGCGGCGCAGTGAGTTGCAGACTACCTTCGGGGCGGCCGCGGGCGCAGGCACAGTGCGTGTGGCTCGGTGTCCGCCGCGGCGCGCCCTGGCAGGACTTCACCCCGCGCCCCGCCGCGCGCTCGCCAAGGCTGCCCGCCGGGCGTTTTTGATCATTTCGATTGTCCCTCCGGCTCGAAAGCTGCAGCAGAGCTGGGATCTTGCATCCGAAGCGAGGGCACCAGCCAGTATCTGCTAGGCAAGAGGGGCCAGAGTCGCGTTAGGGCGGCCTTGGGCAGGGCGCTTCGGTTAGGCCTCTCTTTGGCTCCTGGGGGAGCCTGCAGAGGCCCAGGTCAGATCTCTGTCTCTGCACTTGATGGCCTCCTATCTAGGAGAAGGGCCAGTTAGTATCCCACCTGCTCCCTCACCGTTGTTGCTCAGTTCATCCCCAAAGAACACCGTGGAGTGGCAAGGGCAGGCACCATCCAATCCCTTTGGCAGAGGAAATCAAACCTGAGGTTTAGGTATTCATCTGTTGACAATGATGAGGATGTTTCATCATAACTTTTCTATCTTAGCTCTCAGTTTATCAGTTCTAGTGCTAACGTGGCCTGTTTTAGCGGTATCTCCCATACTGTGTTCTCTGGAAAGAACAAGTTAAAGGGGAGAGTTTGTATTAACAGGTGTCATGTCTTCCCACTCGCCATATCCCTGTACCTTCTGGTAGATTTAAATAGGCACAACTGTGCTTACAAAACCAATAACTGGCCAGCCTTCCTCAGGTCCATTCAAGACCATTTGAGTGGGTCGTTGGGTGCCATGGACAGAAATCTTGTGGGGACATGGATGAGGGGGGCCTCCAGCCCCTGAGGACTGTGAAGGCCAGGGTCTTAGGGAAGGGCAGCCGAGCTTCACATCGTCCCCACGTAGCCACTTATCAGGGTTGCTGTCAGCCTCCAGATGAGAATACATGGAGTTTCCTTAACTACCATGGCCCACAGAAATGACACATGAGATTCTTTTCCTTGGTCGTAGGATACTGGGGCCGGGGGCAGTGAGAGACACAGTCCGCCTCAGAAAAATCTGTATCACTCTTGTTTGCTCGTCTTGAGGAAGCCATGGAGAGCACAGTTTCTATGGAGTCAGCAGAAACAAAAATGAGATTAATTCACATGTAAATTCTGCCTTTAGATACAGAGACCTAAGTTCTAGGATCTTGACTGTATACACAGTTAAGCCATTTGTAGAGTTTTTCCTATTAGGGGGTAGTGTTTGTTCTGATTTTTTTTTTTTTTTCCAGAGGGGATGTTTGCCAAATTCTTTCTAGATTATAAAATTAATACAAACTCTCATAAAAGTGAATAAAATATAAAGAAAAAAAATCCTGTAATCCAGCATTCATACACCAATAAAATGTTAGCATTTGAGGTATATTTCTTTCCAAATATTTCATTTTGTTTTATTTTATTTTATTTTATTTATTTTTTTTGAGACAGGGTCTTGCTTTGTTGCCTAGGCTGGAGTGCAATGGTGTGATTACAGCTCACTGCAGCCTCGACCTCCTGGGCTCAAGTCATCCTCTCACCTCAGCCTCCGGAGTAGCTGGGACTACAGGTGCATATCATCATGCCCAGCTAATTTTTGTATTTTTCATAGAGACAGGGTTTCACCATGTTAGCCAGCCAGTCTCAAACTCCTGGACCCAAGCAATCTGCCCGCCTTGGCCTCCCAAAGAGCTGGGATTACAGATGTGAGCCACCATGATCAGCCACCAAGTATTTTAAAAGTTTATTTTATATAACGTCTAATATAATAGCGGCAACATTGTATGTCTTGAAAATATTATTTGCCTTGCTTAATATTATGTCGTACACATTTCCCATGTCATTAAACCTTTTACAGTCAATTTATGAATGTTTTATGTATTTTTTAAGCAATTCCCATACTGTTGGAAATTTAGGTTATCTCTATTTTTTGGCTTAAGCAATACTCCAATGAATATATTTGTGTATAAATATTTGACCAGCTTATTATCTCCTTAACATAGGTTTCCTAAAGTGAAATTTTTAGGTTTAATAATATAAACATTTTCATGACAAGATCACATTACTTGGTGGCAATTTCCATGAAGACAGGAACTATCTCTGCCTGCTTTATGCTGTATCACCAGTGTCCAGCATGGAGATGGTTCTTAGTGTGCATGTTTTTTTTGTTTGTTTGTTTTTTGAGACGGAGTCTCACTCTGAGTGCAGTGGCGTGATCTCAGCTCACTGCAACCTCTGCTTCCTGGATTCAAAAGATTTTCCTGCCTCAGCCTCCTGAGTAGCTGGGATTACAGGCTCGTACAACCATGCCTGGCTAATTTTTTTTTTGTATTTTTAGTAGAGATGGGATTTCACCGTGTTGGCCAGGCTGGTCACGAACTCCTGATCTCAAGTGATCTGCCCACCTGGGCCTCCCAAAGTACTGGATTACAGGTGTGCGCCACCCTGCCCAGCCTTAACGTGCATTGTTGAATGAGTGAAGAAAACAAGGAAGAAATTTCCCTTCTTGCCTAGGAAATATCAAAACTAAAGACTGTGCTTTATCCCAGCTGGTTCTAACCTGCTGAAGCTGGCCATGAACTTTACGGAACCGCCCCCAGCCCCACCTACACACAGGACCTGATTGAAAACTCTTTCCTGACCAATGACAGTGACACTTCTTTAAACGACTGACTGTCTAGAATGCTAGTTGTCAATGCTTAATTAGAGTAATCATCAGACTCTTCTCTTCAGCACTTAAAAAGCAACCCCTGACATTTCCCTAACAGGGATACATTGCAAATTTCTGTTTTGGTTTGTGTTCGCTTGCCTGGTAAATTAGTAGACTCAGCTGTGATGAAACAACAACAACAACAACAACAACAAACCTCTAATCTTATTCTTTGACAAATGAATATTGCCAAAATGAAATATATAAAAGTTGTAGCAATCTACAGTTCTACCATCAGTTTATATCTCACTGCTCTTTTGGTGCAATGTGTCTTATCTTAACCTTTGTTATTTAATGGATTAAAATGTGGGATAATTTTTTACCTATTAAATGAGGTAGACTGAACTTTGTTTTTTTTTGAGGCAGAGTTTTGCTTTCATTGCCCAGGCTGGAGTGCAGTGGTGTTCACCACAACCTCTGCCACCCGGGTTCAAGTGATTCTCCTGCCTCAGCCTCCCGAGTAGCTGGGATTACAGGCACCCATCACCACACCCAGCTAATTCTGTATTTTCAGTAGAGACAGGGTTTCTCCATGTTAGTCAGGCTGGTCTCAAACTCCCGACCTCAGGTGATCCGCCTGCCTCGGCCTCCCAAAGTGCTGAGGTTACAGGAGTGAGCCACTGCGTCCGGCTGACTGAACTTTTAAATACAAATGTGATGATTTACATTTTTACTTATCTATTGAGATCTTAGTGATTTTCTTATTAGTTTGTATGACCCTTTTATACACTAACATTTTGCAGAGTAAATTCTTCATAATACTTTCAAAGTGAATCCCCGCCAGGAAGATCTTCCTGCAACACATAATTTTGATGTATTAAATTTTTGAAGCAATTGTACATTTAAATTACTGCTGGAGGTGTTCTAAGATGGAATGGGTAGTTTCTAGCTACTGGAAACATCTATGTAGAGGCTGTTTGATCCCTTGGGAGGGATTGAAACATATGATGAGAGGTTGGGCCAGTGCTCTTTCGGTTCCCTTACAACTTTGAGATTTTGTGATGCCATAACCTGTTCAAAAATAAAAGGCTAATAAGGTTTTTTGGGGGGTGGTAATTTTCTTTCTATTAATACTCTGTAAGATTGACAGGCTCCTACAGAAGTCTGACAACTAAGAGAACCAAAGGACGATTTTCGAAGCTACTGCTTTTATTTACACTTTTAAAAAGCCCAGCGTAGTTGAAGAGTGTGAATGTGCTTTGCCTTGCAGCTGTATCCTGGCCCTTTAGAATTTGTTATCAAAACAAAACATGCATTTCCACTGGAAGTTTTTAGAACATTGATTTTGCAAACTTTCTGATTTCACTTTTGGTTTATTCTGTGTAGTGAAATCTGTAAACTTACGTTTTGCATATTTATTCTTTATTAAGTATCTGTTGTAGATTATTACATATTTACATGCACACAGCAATACATACTTGTACACCAAAACCATGTATACTCTATTTTATGGATAATTTAAGGGATTTTGTTTTTAAGTGACTGCTTTCAGTTTTGTGCTAACTTTGGAAACTACCACCAACATAAAAATCTGCTCCATTGAGGTATCCGCCTAGATTTTTATTGTGGAAGTGCTTGATTCCTATGTCTTGACACAACATAAATTACATAGAGCTCATTTTACATCTATTGTGTGATGTGAGAGCTATCTGTGTTCTGACACTTTCTGTATTTCCCTTATTGGAATGTTCATTGTTCATTTGTAACTGCATATTTAATCTTTAGTTTCCCCTATAGGCTACAAGTTTTGGGGGACCATGGGGAGCAAGGGGACCTGATCCTCTGGTATCCCCAGAGTTTAGTGCTTGGCATCCTATAAAATCTCTGTTCAATTGAACTGAATGTAATAAATTACATGTAAAAACTAGATAGAAAAAAGTGCAAGAGGCTGTGGACTTAGAGCTGGCTGAAAAACTAAATGATCTGAGCACCTCCTAGAAACTGTGCACTTAGCTGGCCTGTCACATGCCTTATCTTATTGAATCCTCACAACTTTGCTTTGAGAGTTTTTCTGTTTCTGTTTTGTTTTTACAGAGGAGGAATCCATGGTTCAGAAAGGTCAATGGACTTAGTCAACTGGTAAATGGTAGGACTGGGACTTGCTCTGAGTTTATGCTGGCTTGAAAATCCAGGCTCTTTTCTCTTGAGTAGGATGCCTGCAGTATGCAGTCTAGTCTTCACTGGGGCAGAGTTGGGGAGGGAAGATGTGGCTTTAGGAAAGGACCTGGCTCCATCAACTTAGTTGAATTTTGTCTTCGTAATCACTCTTCTCCACACCCTTTCCACTTCTCCATGCCCTCAGCTTTGCTCCCTTCACCCCGTCAAGGGTCCAGTGCTCTCATGATGCCTCCCCTTCTTACAGTGTGAGCTTCTGACCTTCTCTTCTAAACAAGCCTCAAACTCTGTCCTCCCCGTCTAGCTATGGTCCCTAGTATTCTACTTCTATTTAATCTGATAAACTCTTCTGGAAGGAAAAATGGGATAATTGTTGTAATGTTTCCCATCCTCCTCATGTGCTTTTTTCTTTTCTTTCTTTCTGTCTTTTTTTTTTTTTTTTTTTTTTTTTTGAGACAGAATCTCGCTCTGTCACCCAGGCTGGAGTGCAGTGATGCAATCTCAGTTCAAGTAATTCTTGTGCCTCAGCCTCCCAAGTAGCTGGGATTACAGGCATGCACCACCATGCCTGGCTAAATTATGTATTTTTAGTAGAGATGGGATTTCACCATGTTGCCCAGGCTGGTCTTGAACTCTTGGCCTCCCAAAATGCTAGGAAATCAGCCACCGTGCCTGACCTCATGTGCTCTTTTTAAAGACAGATGCTGGTTGTAGGACTTTCAAGTTTGTTAGGGGAGCATTTGGGCAACAGGATAATGTCTCTTCAAATAAAATCATAGGTACAAATGACTCTCAGATCTCAGGGACAATAATAAGGGCTAGCATTTCATTCATTGAATATATTCATGTGAAGGGCTACTGTGTACTGGTGACTGTTCTAGGTGCTTTGTATATATTAATTTGGTTAATCCTTCTAATATCCCAATGAGGTAGACACTAATGTTGCTTATATAGTTGTTGAGGGGAGAGTTGGGGCTGGGAAAGGGGCTAAGAGAAAAGGGAAAGCTTTTAACAATGGCTTAGGAATTTGACTGGAGATGTAACAAAAAATCAGGTTAGCCAGTGAACTGTTTCTAAATCCATTAAATAAAGACATAGTTTAGACTAACGAGAGTAGGGAAGAATTTGTGTGAGTGCCTGTGCCAAGCGGGCAGCTGCCAATTGTTGAAGCAGGGCCTGCTCAAGTGTGTGCCCCGAGGAGCAGGGGACCACTGGAGGGATCTGCTGCTCTGTGGTTCATTACAGGTAGTTTATTATTGGATAGAACTGGCCGGAAGCTCAGCCAGCCAGGATGGAGTGCAGAAGAGGAGTCTGCCAAGGGATATTGTGGGGGAAGGTTCCAGGCTGGGAGAGTGAGCCAGATGGAGGGAGGAAATGAGCTTTTCCTGTTGGGTGGATTCCATCCACATGGAAATCCAAGTATGGGTCTCTAAGAGTGGGAGGGGTGCGGGAGAGGGCCTGGATTTGACTGGGAATCCCAAAGCCAGGGCTGCTCCTAAAGTTAGTGGGTGTGGATTCCTGGGAAGTCGCCTCATCATTACAAAGCATTTACTGTGTTCTAAGCTGTATTAATTTCTCATGAAGGAGTGTTTCTGGAAATGAGATTTAGAAGGTGTGGGAGAATCATTTTCTGGGTGAGTGGTTGAAGCAGGCAGCATACTATGCTAAGGTAATCAACTGTCCTGATTTGCCTGGGACTGTCCTAACTTTTGCAATAAAATTCAGTCCCCACTTCAGAGTACCCACGACTTGGCTCATATGCCAGATCCCCGTAAAGGCCTTTCCTGACCATTATCTGAGATATTCGCCTACCCCGTCCCCAGTGCTCACATCCTGTTCCCTTCAGAAGTATGTTCTCCATAACACTTATCCTTCCTTGCAGTCATCTTGCTTATTTGTTTATTGTCTCTTATCCAAAACTAGAATATAAGCTCCAGGAAGGCAGGGACTTTGGCTTTTCACTATTGTATTCCCAGTGCATAGAACAGGGCCATGCACACAGAAGGTGCTCATTATATAGTTGTTGAGTGAGTAATTTTTTTTTTTTAAATTTCAAGTGCTGTGCTCATCTCTGGATATACAATGGTGAGAAAAATCAGAAATGGTCTTTGTACTTATGAAACATAGTGGAGGAGAAATACATTAATAACATATTTCCACCTACAAAAGTAAAATTATACCTGGGATGAAGGAGTGGCTGAAGAGGGGCCTGAAGGAGAGGGGCTGATGCTATGAGAAGATATGATGCTGGGTGGAGTCGGGGCCCCGGGGCCAGTGAAGGCTTGTCTAAGGAAGTAATGATTGAGTTGAGTCTAAAGGATGAAGAAGAAAATGCTTTCTAGGAAGCAGGAACTGCACATGCAAATGCCCTGCAGCAGGATGGAGCAGGAGTGTTTGGAAACCACAAGCAGGCCCTGTGGTTGCAGTGCCCAGAGCAAGATAACTCATGACGCTGCAGGAAAAGGCCGAGGGGCAGGCACAGCCAGGCCACTCAGGGCCTTGTGCATTAGAGACCTTGCTGAAGATTTGACTGTTTTTCCTAAGAACGGTGAGAAATCACTGAAGGGTTTAAAGTGTGTATGTGTTGGTTGGGGGTGGCGGGGGGCAATCAGTCTTTGACGTGACCATTCCGTAGACTATCAGGATTCCTCCATCCGAGTGGCTAAATTAATTAGGGAAAGGATAATGAAAATATTAACAATTATAAAAGGTTAGCTCTTATAGTCTTAGTTTTCTTCTGTCTGCTGATGGAATAAATGTGGTATTAAGGACAGAAGAGTGGGGAGCAAAATTTATGGCCAAATAGATTTTTGAGGAATCTTTCTAGAAGTTGGTACTGAATAAAGAACATAAACTGCAAAGCCAGTGTATTTAAAGCACTCTTCTAGGCTCTGTGGGCAGAGAAAAACAAAACCACAAGGATGTTCTTCCCCCTTAGGGAGCTTAGATGTTAAATGAGAGAGCACAGGACAGACCCAGGAACATGTTTAACAAGTACTGCTGCTGAGATACCTAGGCACATGGTAATATACAACCTTCCCTGAGCAAAGTCCATGTCTGAATCATTTCTGTTCCTCCCACAGATGTTAGCCAAGTGCCTTGCCCACAAGATGTGCCAAATGAATGAAGCTGAGCCTGATCGCCTCAGGAGAGAAAAACAATGAGTCAGTAGGCAAGTCAGGTCTCTAGTGATGCTTCCACTATAAAAAGTACTTCTAACAGTATATTATTAAAAGTACTTCTAACAGAATGTAAACTCCATGAAGACAGAACTTTGTGTCCATTTTTTGGGTGTTCCTTGGTGTGTCTTCAACACCTAGTACATTGTTGTTCAGTAGTATTTGTTGAGTAAATGAATTTGTTAGCCTAAGTTAGAGCCTTTGGAATGATCAGAGGACTTTGTGAGGAATTGGTTAAGTAAATGAATTTTCCCTTCATATGATGGGGGGTACTATTCAGCATCCAGAGCGTGTCATGGAAGAAGGCTTACTGATGAGGCAGTGTAGCGAAAGTACAGGGCGTGGAGGCCAAGGACCTGCAGAAGCAGCCTAGTTCTGCCACTCCCTAGCGACGTGACTTTAGGGAGCTTATTTATTTAATCTCTCTGTAATGCAGTTTCCTCAACTGTAAAATAGGTATAATAGTGCATACCTCCAAAGTCTTTTTTTTTTTGAGATGGAGTCTCACTCTGTCACCCTAGGTTGGAGTGCAGTGGTGCGATGTCGGCTCATTGCAAGCTCTGCCTCCTGGGTTCACACCATTCTCCTGCCTCAGCCTCCTAAGTACCTGGGACTACAGGCGCCCACCACCACGCACGGCTAATTTTTTTTTGTCTTTTTAGTAGAGATGGGGTTTCACCGTGTTAACCAGGATGGTCTCGATCTCCTGACCTCGTGATCCACCCACCTCGGCCTCCCAAAGTGCTGGGATTACAGGCGTGAGCCACTGTGCCCGGTCACATATATTGATTTTTTAAATCCTCACAACAACTCTATGAAGTAGGTGTTATCATGATCCCCATTTTTATAGTAAGTGATAAATAACAGTAATTTCCTTGAATGTGATGGGTAGAAATTGGAGGGTTTTGAGGAGAGGAGTGACATGATCCAATGTATAGTTTAATAAGATCACTGCATCTGCTATTTGAAAACAGACTGAGGAGAGTGGAAGGGAGTGAGGGCAGAACCAAGGATACCATTTAGGAAACTCCAGCAAGAATCCAGGTGAGATTTCTTGCTGCCTTGCCTCAGGGCAGTAGTTGGTGATGCAAAAACAATCCAATTTGCGTTATCTTTTGAAGATAGAAGTCAAAGTTTGCAGATGGAATGGAAGGATGGGAGGTATGAAAGAGATGAGTCATGAATGACTCTATGATTTTGGATCCAATCAACCAGAAGGATGAAATTGCTGTGAGCTAAACTAGGAAGACTGCAGGCAAGCAGGTTTAGAATGTATAGTTTGAGGTGAATATTTGGCACCCAAGTTGAGAT
Source organism: Theropithecus gelada (assembly GCF_003255815.1). NCBI lineage: Eukaryota > Metazoa > Chordata > Mammalia > Primates > Cercopithecidae > Theropithecus > Theropithecus gelada. Next base: position 35,077,493 of record NC_037675.1, on the reverse strand, counting down.
GGTGAATAGACTGGTAGAAGTATGAGCTTGGAATTCAGAGAATCCTGGGCTGGAGATATGAATGTGGGAGTCATCAGCCTATAGATGATATTAAAACCCATGCGACTGGATAAGATCACCAGTGGAGCAAGGAGAGAAGGAAAGCAGAAGTCCGGTTAAGCCCAATATTCCGAGGCTGGGGAGAAGAGAGGAACCAGTAAAGAGACTGAGGAGGACCAGGCAATGAGACTAAAGGAAACCAGGAGCATGTGAGATACTGGAGGCCACGAAAGAAAAAACTTCTAGTGTTTCATGTGCTTTTAAATCTATTCTTGGCAATGACCTTAGCAATTGCTCCCATGTCCATGTCAGTGATATCACGGGTGAAGGAACTGATGCTCACAGAATTAGGCCCAAGTTGTAGAGTTTGTAGCAGCTATTGAAATGGAGCCCACACCCTCCCGCTCCGTGGCCAGTGCTCTTTCACTGAACCACAACAGCCTCTGGTTGGAAGAAGGAGACTTGCCTAAGGCTATTTTGTTTATACAAAATTATTCCCTCACCCCAAAATTGTCTGTTTTAAACTAGACATTCAACTTGGCTGCCTTGGTACAAAAAGCCATTTGATATTCAAGTAAGAGTGCTATAAAAGCAAACCAAAAAGGAAATAGGCTAGGCAACGTCATTGCCAACAGCTGAAGGATGTGATAGAATTAGCAGCATCTGCTTAGGAAGTGCCTGACCTCACAAAGGTTGACAGGAATAATTTTGAGCCGGTGTTTGGAGCCACAGAGGATTAGGGGTGTGTGTGTGTTTGTGTGTGTTTGTGTGTGTGTGTGCGTGTGTGTGTGTGTGTGTGAGAGAGAGAGAGAGAGAGAGAGAGAAAGATGGAGAGAATGTGAGAGCATGAGCGAAATCACTCACTGACCTTTGGCTTGGTAAACTGTTTCTTGGGTTGCCTGGTCCCTGGTAAGTCTTCAGGACTCTGCAGGGGAAATCCTGAGGTCAGGCAGATGAGAGGCAACTGTGATGACCCCATGATGGAGAAAGAGTGCAGGGGCAATGATACATTCTGTGCTTGGTTCCCTGATCCTTATTGACAGGAGGGTGCCATGGGGAAAGCCATTCAGCAATGGAAATGCTCTTTACCCACTCTGTCTTCTCTCCCTGCCTTCTTCTACCCAACAGTGGCATAAACTTGGAACTGCAAAAACAAAACTGAGTTAGACAAATCTCAGTGAGGAATTCCTTAGGATGGCATTGAAATGTCTGTAAGCGCTGTGGTGCCAATAGGATGAATAGAAAAATAAATCAGAATCCCAGCACTTTGGGAGGCCGAGGCAGGTGGATCAACTGAGGTCAGGAGTTCGACACCAGCCTGACCAACATGGTGAAACCCAATCTCTACTAAAAATACAAAATTAGCTGGGCATGGTGGCGCATGCTTGTAATCCCAGCTACTCAGGAGGCTGAGGCATGAAAATTGCTTAAACTTGGGAGGCAGAGGTTGCAGTGAGCCAAGACTGCGCCACTGCACTCCAGTCTGGGCAACAAGAGCGAAACTCTGTTTCAAAAAAGAAAAAGAGAGAGAGAGAAAGAAAAATCAGAACAGAATGGAGCAGCATATATTATACATTAGTTGAAATCAACCAAGTGGTGATTTGGGAGAAAAGCATCAGGTAAGAAGTTACCTGAATGGATGGGAGGAAGGCTGTGAGAAAAGGCAACTCAGAAACAGGCCTTAACACGACAGTGGGATGGAGGCAGGGATCTGAGATTGGTAGCAAACCTAATATAGCTGAGATGGAACCCACAAAATTGCCTGGGAAGGTAACCCAAGAGTGTTTAAAATGACATGATTTTTTACCTTATGGGGTAAGCATTTTTAATCCTGCAAAAATTTAGGAAAAAACTTAGAAATGTTTAAGAGAATCAAATTCATAATGTTTTTGTTATACACATTCAGTTTTTTAAGTATTTGTAATATTTAAAGGAAACTGACCCATTAGAATAACAATTATCCTTTTGATAACAAAATATGTAATTAAGAAATTGATTTAGTTTTCTAATTTTAAATTAAAAGACATTCTAAAATTGTGATCGGTATTGGGATACTTGAGAGAATATGGTTTTTCACATTTTAAAGTTTAATTTGTTAGAGCTATAAGAAGTTTTTAGACAACTGACATGAGAGAAATAAAATATATTGATATATAAGCATGATATGAAATATTTGAATGAGTTTTACAAACTAAATTTTAAATGGGACCCAGCATTTAATTAAAAAGCCCCCGTAAAAGTGATTGTTGGCCGGGCATGGTGGCTCACACCTGTAATCCCAGCACTTTGGGAGGCCGAGGAGGGTGAATCACCTAAGGTCAGGAATTTGAGAGCAGCCTGGCCAACATGGTGAAACCCCGTCTCTACTAAAAATACAAAATTAGCTGGGCGTGGTGGTGCGCACCTGTAATCCCAGTTACTCCAGAGACTGAGGCAGGAGAATTGCTTAGAACCTGGGAGGTGGAGATTGCAGTGGAGATTGCAGTGAGCCAAGATCGTGCCACTGCACTCCAGCCTGGGCAACAGAGAGAGACTCCGTCTCAAAAAAAAAAAAAAAAAGTGTTAACATTTTTTATATTTATGAAGAGTAATAAAATCTCTATATTAAAATTAAAATCTCAAGGCAGACCTAAGATTTTAAATTAGTAATTTAAACAGATTGAAGGTTAAGTTTTAAAAATTAAAGTAGCTCTTAATCTTTTCTGGGCAAAAAAGGGTCCTTGAGATTGGATATGGTTTGGATGCTTGTCCCCTCCAGATCTCCTGTTGAAATGTGATCCCAGTGTTAGAGGTAGGGCCTGGAGGGAGGTGTGTGATCCCTCATGAATGGCTTGGCGCCCTCCCCGTGGTATTGAGAGTGTTCCCACTCTAGGAGTTCACAGGAGAGCTGTTTGTTTAAAACAGCCTGGCCCTTCTCCTCTCTCTCTTGCTCCCTGTCTCGTCATATAACATGTCTTCTCTTCCACCATGATTGGAAGCTTCCTGAGGCCTCACCAGAAACATATGCTTGTGCCATGCTTCCTGTACAGTCTGCAGAACTGTGAGCCAAATAAATCTCTTTTCATTATAAATTACACAGTCTCAGGTATTCCTTTACACCAATGCAAAGCAGACTAACACAATTACCCGCCCCCCCAACCCCCCCAAAAAAATCCTGTTACTCTATCAAGGACCCCATGGGCAGCCCCTGGGCATCTTTTACTCCATAAGTGTCAGTGGCTTGTACCTCCAGGAAGCTTGCTGCTGGGGGACAGCTGGAAGACCAGCACTCCATGGGGGAAGATGAGAGCTGTGGGGTTTGGTAGCTGGGGAGGCAGAGGCAGCTCTCCTCTCCTTTTGTTCAGGGACATGTTGATCCTGTGCCTTTAAAATTGGGCCAAAGGACTGAGAGATACAGAGACAATTGAGGAAGGAAGAAATGAGAATAGACAGGAGAATGAAGAGAAACTCTCGAAAACATCAGAGGAACCACAGATGGCGGAAGCTGTGAGCACGCCTGCAGAAGAGAACGAGTCCTTTAGCATGAAACCAGCATAATGACTGCCTTATTTTGTAGATAAGGAAAAGACACAAAGAAGTTAAATGACTTGGCAAGATTGCATGGCTAGCAGAGTTAGAGATAAGGCTGTGGGTTGCATACTCTAATAACTCCCAGTTCAGGATTCCTCTCGGAGCACTTTGTCAAAGCAAGTGGCTTTGATGGTGAGAATGAAGTCAGAGCACCAGCTGGTGGTTCAGGCTTTACAATTTGGCTGAGGGGACACTGCTGCATTCCAAAGCTTTGGATGAAAGTTGATTAATTTTTAAATATACTCACGTCTCCCTGCAAACTTTCAAGTCTCTCCTGGATTCTGACTGTGAATCTTCAGCCTTTCAAAGCAACCTGGTTCTAAGGAAACTGTCCTCAGGACTAAGGTCTCTCATTCTTGGAGATGTCTTTAGAGGAACACACCTTTGAGTCTCTCTCTCTCTCTCTTTCTCTCTCCCCACCAGGCCCTGTTCAAAATCCCAAAAATGGTAGCTTGGCAGGTGACTGTAGTTGAGAGGAATGGGCCTGGGAGGAGGTAGGGGCAAATCAGCGCATCCTGGTAAATGCAACGTTTCTGCATAAGGTGGATATAGAAGATCTGATTCAGCAAGGCTGCCCTTGAAAGTCACGAAACAAGAAGAGGCACAAGGGAAGAGTCCTTGAATTTCAATCTCTAGCCAGCTTGTGCATAAAGGAGCTTTGGAGGAATTTCCCTGAGGTGGGCTGAGGGAGCGTGACCAGTGAGTGAACATCCCTAGGGAAGAAAGGCCATGATGCCGTTGAAGGCATGCGAAGTACAGAGACTCCCCCATTTTGCATGTTCTTCTCATGCCCCTTGTCCTATCTGGTATGTTTATATCTGTTTTGTTTGTTTATTTTTGAGACAGGGTCCCACTCTGTTGCCCAGGTTGGAGTGCAGTGGTACAATCACAGCTCACTGGAACCTCTGTATCCCGGGCTCAAGTGATCCTTTCACCTCAGCCTCCCTGGTAGCTGGGACACAAGTGTGTGCCACTATGCCCAGCTAATTTTTAAAATTTTTGTAGAGACAGGGTTTTGCCATGTTGCCCAGGCTGGTCTTCAACTCCTGGGCTTGAACCCCTAGGCTCTAGCAATCCACCTGCCTTGGCCTCCCGAAGTGCTGGGATTACAGGCGTGAGCCACTGCGTCTGGCCTAGTATGTTTATATCTGGGCAGGTTTGCGCAACATTGCAGTAACCCCTCACAGGAGAGAGAATAGATAACAGTATTGCCACTTTAAAACTGAGGAATCTAAAGTCCCAAAAGGATAAGAATCTGCCAAGTATAAAAAACTAGGAAGTAGCAGGGCCTGATTTCTGGACTCAAATCCACTATCATTTATTTTCTTCTGCTGTTCTCACTCTTCTTTTTCATTTTAAAAGCTTTATTAATTTTCTTGTTTTTCACAGAGTTAATATATGTATTAAAAAATAGAATAGGCCGGGCGCAGTGGCTCACGCCTGTAATCCCAGCTCTTTGGGAGGCTGAGGCAGGTAGATTGCTTGAGGTCAGGAGTTCAAGACCAGCCTGGCCAACATGGTGAAATCCCGTCTCCACTAAAAGTACAAAAATTAGCCGGGCATGGTGGCGGGCGCCTGTGATCCCAGCTACTAGGGAGGCTGAGGTAGGAGAATCGCTTAAACCCAGGAGGCAGAGGTTGCAGTGAGCTGAGATCGTGCCACTGGACTGCAGTCTGGGAGACAGACCAAGACTCCATCTTGAAGAAAATAAAAAGGAATAAAATAATGATACATTTTTTAAAAAGAAAAAGAATCATAATTCTGTCACTTAGAGGTAGTCATTGTTAACACCTTGGTATATGTCATTTTAGATATTTTTCTATGTATGTAATAGATATAAATGTGGTTTCATACAACTTACAATTTTGGTAACATGTTTTTTGTTTTTTGTTTTTTTTTTGCATTGGTTCAAAGAGGGGGGAAAAAAAAAGATCTTCTCGACTGTAGCCTTAACAGTTATAACAATATATGTACATAGTTTAAAAAGTCAAAACAGTGCAGTGCAGTAACTCACACATGTAATCAGCACTTTGGGAGGCTGAGGCAAGAGGATTGCTTGAGCCCAGGAGTTTGCAACCAACGTAGGCAATGTAGTGAGACATAGTCTCTATAAAAAATCAAAATATTAGCTGGGTATGGTGGTACACACTGGTAGTCCCAGCCACTTGGGAGGCTGAGGCAGGAGAATCTCTTAAAGGCCTGGGAGGTGGAGGCTGAAGTGAGTCATGATTGCACTACTGCACTCCAGCCTGAACGACTGAGAGAAACTTTCTCTTGAAAGAAAGAAAAAGAAAAAGTCAAAACAGCACCACAAATGTTACATCAAGAAACATTTGCCGAGGCCACCCTGCTTCATACCTGATTCCATACCCCTGAGGCAACTGCTTCTGAATCCGAAAACCTTCTAAACAACATGCTTATGCTGCTATTTCTTGATTTTGCAAGTTTGGATATTATGCACTGACTTCCTGCTAAGTCAGATGAGGAGTTAGTTTTCTTGTGCTTACATCCCCCTTTCTGTCACTCTCACCTTCCTCCCTTGCTCAAGATATGGTTATAGCACTGTTTTATGATGTGGATGAAACAAATATTTCAGTGGTCACATTTCTGTAAGTGTGTGACTATCATTCACACTGAGCCATGTACTGTGCTAAGATTACTCGTTCTCTCTTATTTAACTCTTTACCTCTGGAGTGAATAATTGATTTATTTTTGTTTTAATTGGCTTAGTTGGTTGGTTTTGCATACAGAGCTCCCTGACAGAACTGTGCATCACATCCTGATCCATGTGCAAACATTATTCCCTCTTTTATTGAGACAGCCCTCCTGAAGCCTCTTGTCCTGCCCGTATTTGGGAAGGGTGGTTCTCCAGGGCCACTGTGTTCTCCTTGCCATCATTCTGGAATTCCTCTGTCCTGCTCTCCTGGGTTGGATGCCCTGTGTTCTGGCACCTGTGTCTTCCTATGTCTTGGTTGACTTTCTTCAGTTTGTTGCACAGATCCCTTTTAGTGGATGAAGTGATAAAAGTTGGTTTTGTTTCCAGATCACCATAAATTAACAAACGGAATTCATCTCATGTGGGATCCGCCAATTCCCATTTTACTTCGTAGACTCAGGATTATGGTCAGATTTGTTTTTTTCCGCTAGATTCAGTAAACTTTCTACACTTAAACACTTTATCTGAAGATCCAAGCTGTAGCCATTGCAGGAAACAATAGCATAAAGTGTGCTCCATTTAAAGAAGAGGATAATTTGAACTGAGTGTCTTCAGTTCACCCAAAGGTGAGCGCTGGAGACTCTGGCAGGTGATGTGCAGATTGTCACGTGTGCTGGCCTCACACAGCTCTTTTTCAAACTTCTGCTCTGCATGTGGCCTGTGAGCTGTCGGATGTGGCTTAGAACTTTGTTTGCCACACTTCATTTCAGCACGAAGTACAGGGCTTGGACAGGGGTTGGGGACCTCATGGTGGCTTCTGAAATGGTTTCCCAGGAAGGCAGTGACTCATCACAGGAAACCCTTTTATTTTCTTTCTGACCTTCCCCCAACTTCCTGCTCCACCTATCTGTGCGTGAGTTTTTACATTCCTCACTAAGAGACAGCTGCTCACCTCTAACTTTAGTCAACAGTGGTGACTGGAGACAGTTCTGGGCGTAATAAAGACACCCCTTCTGACAGTAACGTCCATGAGGGAAATAGTTTTTTTCTTGATGTCTTGGCATCTCCCCCTTTGAGGTGTGTGTCAGTTTCCATTCCATGACCCTTAGAGAATCCCTTTTCCAACGTCCTCAATCAGAGTAGATTGGAACTTTATAAAAGACGCAGGTTTGGCTGGGCGCGGTGGCTCACGCCTATAATCCCAGCACTTTGGGAGGCTGAGGCAGGAGGATCATGAGATCAGGAGATCGAGAACACCCTGGCCAACATGATGAAACCCCATCTCTACTAAAAATACAAAAAATTATTTGTATTTTTGTGTGGTGTGATGGCAGGCGCCTGTAGTTACTGCTACTTGGGAGGCTGAGGCAGGAGAATCGCTTGAACCCGGGAGGCAAAGGTTGCAGTGAGCTGAGATAGCGCCACTGCACTCCAGCCTGGGGACCTCTCCGTCAAAACAAAACAAAACAAAACACCCCACAGGTTTGCCCTCTTAGCCCTTGCTTTAATGTGGGATTGCTTTTGCACAACACAACTCTTTTTCTAGAAAATATACATCACTATATATTGAGTAACAGATATTCAATATTTTTGGATTATGTGAGCCAACTGGAGAGGAGGTTCATAGTTGTCGACCCACTGTGCTTCAGACATAGCCAAGGAGTTTGAGACTAGCCTGGGCAACATAGTGAGACCTCATCTCTACAAAAAGTAAAAAACATTAGCTGAGTGTGGTGGGACACACCTGTAGTCCCAGCCAGTTGGGAAGCTGAGGTTGGAGAATGTCAGCCAAGGTCTTCAGTGGATATATATTGGCATGAATTTTGAAGTTCAAATGCCTGTATGTTGAAAGGGATCTCAAAGATCATCCAGCACTGCTTTCCGTTTGGAAGACAAGGATCCAAGGATCCTGAGCTCTAAAGAAATTGCTTTCTCATGGCCACCCAGCCATGTCTTTGGCCTCATTGGTCCTGGCCCTTCTGAGGCTACTACTCACACCTGCCAGTCCTTCCTTCCGTCTGCACTTCTTCACTCTGCACCTCAGTGTATCGTTGTCAGGCTGCAAAAACCCCTGGGCAAAGTCTCACCTTTCCTTTGCCACTGGCTTCCCTGAAGCCCCTCCCTGGTTCTAGGCTTCTCTCTAGACTGCAGGCAAATTCAGGCTGGTGACTTTGGTTTCCTTCTGCTGAGAATCCAGGACTTCCCATGAAGGATATGTTTCAAAATAATTCTTCAAAAATAGAATACGAAAATGCTCACTAAGGAAATTTTTGAAGAAGACACAAAAAGGTGATGTCTAGCTTTTCTGGTATTTCTTTGGACATTTTTCCACTAGATCCCCTTCCTCCTAAGCAATAGGTTGTGTTTTTTATTATAATCCTCACCTTACTCATTCAGTTTTGTGTCCTGCTATTTTTCCCTTTGTGCTCTTTTAGTGAAACTTTATGACAGATGGACTGGGAACAAATACACTTTTTAAAAGGAAACTTCTGTAGACTACTGCCACCTATTTATAAAAATTGGTTCCAGGTTTTATCCCAGCACTTTAGGAGGCCAAGGCGGGATGATCACTTGAGGCCAGGAGTTCAAGATTAGCCTGGGCAACATAGGGAGACTCCATCTCTATAGACAAAAAACTTAAAAAATTAGCTAGGAGTGGTGGCACACACCTGTGGTCCCAACTACTTAGGAGGCTGAGGTGGGAGGATGACTTGAATCTGGGAAGTTGAAGCTGCAGTGAGCTGTGATCACGCCACTGCACCCCAGCCTGGGCAACAGAGTGAGACCTTGTCTTAAAAAAAGAAAAAAAAAAAAGGAAAATAGTTTTCTTTACTTTTTGGTAGCACAACAATGTGCACATTCAAGGCTAGTGTTTGGAGACAGGAGCCATGCTCCGTATGCCGCTACATCTACATCTTCCAGTCTTCCCCACCTCTCCTTTGAGGGAGTTGGGGGTTGTATTCTCTGTTATTGTCAATGGGGCCTGTGTTTTATGATAGTCTATGAGTCAGAATCCTTCCTCTGTCACCACATCCATATTCAATCCTGTCTTCTAGTCTCCATGATGGGAACTTGAGAGCCTCAACCACCATCTTGACCTGTCTGCCATCTCTTTGATCTCTCATTTACTGTCAGTCTGTTGTGAAACTGTGCAGCCTTGATGCCTGCATACCCCCATAACTCTGTGAAAGCAGGAACCGAGTCTTCCTATAAGCCTTAGATCTGTCTCTTTATCCCCAGTGTGATGTCAAGTATAGAGAAGACACTGATACATGTATAGTGACTGACTGACTGACTGAATGATATAATTGCAGTTGCAGAGTAGTCTTCCCTTCTAGTGATTCCAAAAGCAAAATCAAAACTGGAATAGTAACATTCTCTTCAGTGCATTTACTGCCACAAGTGCAGAAACAAACAATAGGAAATTGAGAATCAGAATGGGTTGAGATTTACCTTGGATGCGAATGATGGTTCCTGGTTTCTCAAGCCTCTTTCTCCCTCCTCACAGCCTACAGTCCCTGGATATTACAAAATTCTTTTTATCATTAAAGAATATTAAATGGTTAATTTTTCTTTAACTAACTATCCTTAATTTTGAGACCAAAAAAAAAAAAAGGTTTATTTCCCAAGATAGCAGCAGCAAGCTCTGCTCTAAGGGAAAGCCCAAATTTTTAATAAACGTTCCTTAACCCCTTAAAATTTTAGTCCCAGGGTAACCTTGCTTGAGACGTAAAGTTGCTTGTAAGTGAAAAACTACTTACTCAGCAATATAAAAGAATGAACAATTGATACATACCACAACATGAATGATTCTCAAAATAATTATGTTGAATTAAAGAAGCCAGACCCCCCATCCTCAAAAAGCATATATACTGCATGTTTCCATTTATATAAAGTTATAGAAAATGCAAACAAATATATAATGACAGAAAGGAGGTCAGTGCTTATCTTGTGGGTAGGGAAGGAAGAGCAGGGAGGCAGGGATGATAAAGGGGCACTGGGAAACTTTTTGGTGGTGATGGATGTGCCAGTGATGGTTGATTGTTGTGACCGTTTTGTAGGTGTGTGCCTGTGTCAACGCATATCAAATTTTGTATTTTAAACACATGAAGTGTATTGGATGCCAATTATATGGCAATAAAGCTATTTTAAAAATTGCTTCTGGGGGAACAGAGTCTTAGTTTAGGCTGCTATAACAAACTACTATGGACTGGGTGGCTTCAATAACAGAAATTTATCTCTCACAGTTCTGGAGGCTCAGAAGTCAGCAGATCCAGTGTCTAGTGAGGGCCCTCTTCCTGGATTAGAAACAGTCATCTTCTCTTTGTATCCCCACGTGGCAGAAACTAGAGAGAAAGCATCTCTTCATGTCTCTTCTTACAAGGGCACTAATCCCATTCATGAGGGCTCCACCATCATGATATAAAAACTTCTGGAGGCCCCACCTCCAAATACCATGACATTGGGGATTTAGGTTTCAACTTATAAATTTGGAGGTGGGGAGACACAAATATTCAGTCCATAGCAGAGTCCTGCCCCTCACCCTATATGTCCTACCTCATTTCCCAACTTCTCCCCACTAAAGGATGATCATCCCCGATTTTGTTCCTCAAGTGCAATAGGTCTTTTGCTATGGTAGACACTGAGATTTAATTGCTTGCTCTGGAGGTACAGAAACTATGTTAACCGGGCTACTGTTTCCTCCTGGTTCATTCCCAGAGCCTCCTGAGTGCTGTGGACAAGTTTGTCCTCTTTTTCTATTTCACACCCTTTTAAGGGTTGCCTCCCTCACAGTCCAGTGGCATGTTTTGAAGAGACAACAGCCAGTAGGGCACCTGTATTACTGTCGCTCTGGGCCATGACTCACCAGCCCCAATGATAACAATCCTTAGACCTTTGACACGTTTTCAGGATGCTTTTCAAAATATCTATTGGTTCCACAAAGGAAGCCCTGAGACAGTGAGTGACCTACCAGTGTTTGCCTCTTCTTCTCTTGTGTATTTCTTTCATTACTCTCCAAGGTGCTTTAGTATTAGGTGGTTCCAGATCAGCAGTAAGAAATGCAAACAAATACCCTCCTCAGAAGTTCAGCATTATTTTATTGTCTTTGAAATATTTTTAGAACTTAAGGGAGAATCAGGAATGAGTCCCTGGAATATATAGATGTGGGACATCATTGACCAGCTGAGATAATGACTGTTCTTCCATCTTGCAGAAACAACAGGTCTAGGCTCTAAGTGGTTAAGTAAATAGCTAAGACCTTGAGCTAGAGCAGGGAGACTCAAACCTGTGCTGGTTTGTGGACAAGGGAAGAAATGGAGAGCAATTGTTTAGAAACGTTCATAGCGATATAATGGAATAGTTTTATGACACAATAACAAAAAAATTGAGCTTGTATTTTATATGCCTTTTCAACTCTTTTCTAATAATTCATTTTTGTTTATTTTACAAAATTGATGATTCATAATAGATTGGGAATTTTAGAAAAAATCAGCGGGTCCTTTACCACAGATTTATTGAGAAGTACTGAACTAATTTCATGGTCTCTGCAGGGCAGGTCTGGGTGCCTTCCTTCCAAGGAAGATCATGAGCACCTTCCTTCCAATGGAGATGATGGGTGTACTGTGGAGAGATGGAGACAGTGCCAGGGAGGAGGATGTCCCCTTCATCTCTGGTTCCTTTTTCTTTCCCTCCACATGCATCCCTGGAGAAGCACTCCACCAATAGCAAGTAGAGTTGAGACTAGAATAGAGGAGACTGCAATTAGAGAAGGGCTTGGAAATGGCAGGCGTGGCAGGAAAAGCTTTGTGGTTATCACCTAGCATGCTGACTTAGTCTAATGCCCTGTACTCTGGACCTGAGGAGCAGGTGGAGGAAGCAGCTGAGAAATATCTCACTAGTTTGGAATGAAGCTGGAATTGTGAGTTCCACTATGTTTAAGATGCTCATCTAACCTAGAGGAGGAAAAAGAAAGACTGGCTGTCATCACCCTGTAGTGTGAGGCTAGACATTGACATATTCCTATGGGGTCACTGATCAGAGGAACTTCCCTTTAAAAACATGGAGGGATCGGCACACTGGACAGGTACATTGCAGTGAAAAGAGATGGGATCAGAAAAGGGTTGAGCCTAAGATGGCCTCATTATCTGTCTTAAAATGGAGAGATCCAAGCAGCTGAAAAGCATCAGGAAGATGTCACCATCTCATTTCACTGCTGTCTCTGCTGGTCCCTGTTTGCTTTTGTTTTAGTAAATCATGGTGTGAAGTAATGTTCATGTTCCTAGGAGACATGGAACAGCCTACTGCCCTGCTTGCCTTTGAAGCAGTTAGCTGACAACACCCTCACTATCACATCTTCTGGAGAGGTGGCAGAAAGAGATGACACCTTCCTTTTGTTGACTTTCATACATGATTATATATGTCTGGACACTCTTACTGACATCAATGTGTTTGTTGACTGGGAGGACGGGATCAGGTTGAGTGGGTTCAGGCTTTTTACTATGAGAAAAGCTTTTTTTCTTTACTTTGGAAACACCCAGCCCTCTTGCTTTTTTGTTAAATTAGAGGATGCCTTCTGCATCATAAACTGCCCTGGAATATATCTTGACTTTGACTTGGGTAGTGATGCATACATGCCTCAGTGTGCCTGCCCTGTGCCTTATTATTATTTAGTCTGACGTGTTGGGATTTGGGAGAGGGTTGAGATTAGAGCTTAGGGCTCATGTTGGTTAGTACCATCATAGGAGGAAGGGCCTGCAGCATGGTGAGCTATAGTCAAAGAGAAGCAGAATTGGAAACTCAGCTACCTTTCCCTCTTGTGCCAAACCCAAGTTAGTGACAATGCAGTCAGAGTTAGTTACTTTCGGGGAGGACTTGCAATATCTGGACCCAACTGCAGTAGCCATAAAGAGATTGACAAAGGAGGGCAAGAATAACATGTAAGCTATTGCCAATGAATGGTTTAGAAACTTGTAGAGCCAAACTGGCACTTTCTAGGGATGAAGTGATGGATCTACCCCGACTAGGGAGACCAGGCTGTGGTTCTAGGTGTTTAGCTCTCCCAGTTTGTCTGTCCTGAAATAGCCTGAAACAAAGTTCAAGCCAGTATCGCTGCTCCCCAGAATTTCCAATCTGATTAGCTAATAAGACTGGCCCAGCGTGAAACAATGGTAATAAGTGCAGATTGTGGCAAAGATGGCAGGGAATAGAGTTGTGTCAAGATACAGGGGCTGACGTGGGTCAGAGGAGACAGTGAAGGCTCCTGGGAAAGTTGGGCTTGGACTGGCACTGAGTGCTTCCCTTGTTTAGATTCAGATGGGGTTTGAGTCCTAGGTTCATCAGGACTTACTTTGGGCAAGTATATAAGATCTCTGAGCATCAGTATTCTCATCTACAAGATGGGGAAAATAGTAACGATGTCCTAGGCTTTCTGCAACCATTAGATGACATAAAGTACCTAGTGATTAAGTGATCAGTAATGTTAGATCATCCATCACTTCCATGGCTACAAAGAATTCTCTCTTTCTGGGAATGGCTCACCAATCTAGCCACAACATTCCAATTTGTAAGGCTGCTATTTCTCCCTTGGGTGAGGTGCCTGGGTGGTGGTGGGTGTGGGGCGTGCTATAAACAAACCGTGAGCTGCTTTTCCGAACTATGTACCCAGTTCCCCTAACTGAATTACAAGTGTCTCTTTTTTTTTTTTTTTTTTTGGAGACAGAGTCTCACTCTGTCACCCAGGCTGGAGTGCAATGGCGTGATCTTGACTCACTGCAACCTCCACCTCTCAGGTTCAAGTGATTCTCCTGCCTCAGCCTCCCGAGTAGCTGGGATTACAGGTGCCCGCCATCACGCCTGGCTAATTTTTGCATTACAAGTGTGTCTTAAACTAGAAAATCTAAGGCATAGCTTGCATTAAGAGGGATATTTTGTCCAAGTCTGCACTTGGCTAAGAAGACCAGAGTTTTCATTATAAAGCTGACACCACATGTTTGAGCTGCTTGGCCTCCCTTCCTAGCCTCTCCTAATTTGTAAACATTTTTCAGTTTTCCTATACACAAAATAGGAAGTTATGAAATCCCAACTCTGAGCTTGAGTGCTGTTCATTCTGGAAAAGCAGGCCTAGGAATTGGATGATTTTAAACTAATTTTAATCAGTCAGAACTTGGTCATAAATGGAGAAGAAATATAGCATAATGGTTAGGAGCAGGGACTCTGGGTTCAGACCACCTGGACTTGCTTCCTGGCTCTGCCACCTTACTAGCTGCATGATTTGGAGTAAGGTATTTACTCTCTGTGCCTTAGTTTACTCATCTGTTAAATGAGAAAATAATGGTACATATCTCACAGGGTGGTTGTGATGAGTAAATTAGTCAACATATATATAAAGTGCTTAGAGCAGTAAGTGGCTGATGTAAGTCCTAAATACGTGTTAGCCGTCATTAATATCATTATGTTCTGGTGACAAGGGGAGAGGGAAGGTTTTAGGCCTTGATGGATGCGGTCCCCCTAAAAAAGAGGGCACTAAGAGAGCCAGCACCAGCTGGGCCTGGCAACAGTGGGAGGCAGGGAAAAGAATACTCTTAGGAAGGTATGGCCCGACTGCCAGATCCCACTGACAGAGCCCAGGTTGAATCATTGACAGGAATCTGCCAGCAGAGAGCCCCTTTAGAATTTGACTGTCTCCATTCTAGAATTCTGGGCTTCCTGGGACATAGCCTCTCTGCCAGCCTGCCCCAAACCTTTTTCAGTAAGGATGACACACTTAAGCAGGACTGACTCAGTAACAGGCCCTTTGTTCTGTCTCCTGGACCTCTGGGTGCCACTGTCTGGACATGTCCAGCTTGGCAGGCAGCTGGCATCCTAAGGATTCAGGTCGTTATCAGCTGGACACTGACTAAACAGAGCCCCTCCCAGCCTCGTTATGTGTGAGGCAGTGCACGTAGGCCTGCATACCTCATATCTCTGCCCGGGCAATTACAACCCAACCACCCTGCCCCATTCCAAGGCAGCTGGAGCCAGCTAGGGCACAGTGTTTGGGGCAGAAGCCAGGTATTTTTCCTCCTTTTATCCTTTTTGATTCCGTAGGCATTTTCTTCTAAGCTCAGGATCTAACTACAATGTCCCACATGGGAAAACAAACCCGAGAGGCAGGAACTAGGCCATGTCTGCTCATGATGCTGCCTTTTGTGGCTCTGAAATGGAGCCAAAAAAGGCACAGCCTCTGTCCTCTAGGACAGAAAAGCTAGAAGCTGTGTGTCCTTTCCCCGGCTGCTGTTTGCCTTGTGAGCATGTTGCATATACCCGCACATTAGTGGTGCACTGTCTAGTCTGATGTTCAGATCTATATTTAAATACTACTGTGGGATTCAGAGTCCAAGCGTATAAAGTGCAAGCCTGGGCTTGGCCAGGCTTCAAGATTTGCAGCCTACCCAGTGGGTCCTCAAAGCTGGCCTCTTGCATCAGAAGTGATCCCATGCAGTTCTGATGACAGTTTGTGACAACTCCCTCTGGTCTGGGAAATCTCCCTGTGCATGTTCTCCTATCTCAGCCAAGGGGACCACGTGTGAATATTAACAATTGGTACCATTTATTGGACGCTTGCTCTGCACCAGACAGTATGCTGAAGGTGCTTTCTGTAACAATTTCCTGTACCCATCTCCCATCCCCAGTGCTCCAGTGGAGGTAGTGTGATCAATTCTGCTTTACAGATGAGGACACTGAGATGCAGTGACATTAGGTAACTTAAGGTCACCCAAGTAGGAAGTGGTAAGGCCAATTTTTTTTTTTTTTTGAGACAGAATCTTGCTCTGTCTCCCAGGCCGGAGTGCAGTTGGGGGTGCTGTGGGCTCACTGCAACCTCCATCTCCTAGGTTTAAGCGATTCTCCTGCCTCAGTTGGAGTAGCTGGGATTATACAGCCATGTGCCACTGTGCCTAGCTAATTTTTGTATTTTTATTAGAGACGGGGTTCACCGTGTTGGCCAGTCTGGTCTCGAACTCCTGGCCTCAGGTGATCTGCTTGACTTGGTCTCCCAAAGTTCTGGGATTACAGGTGTGAGCCACCGCACCCGGCTGGGCCAGTATTTGGACAAGACAGTTTGATCCAGAGCATGTTCTGCAGTGTCTCTCTGCTTGTATCTCTCCAACAATTAGACCAATGCCTGGGAATTATCATGCTCATTGTCATCATCAGTTTTATCAGCCAGCAGGGGCCAGAAGCTTCTACGTGGTTGATGCATTTGGCTAATTTGCTGTGCCCTTGGTGATAGGGAGAATAACGCAAAAAAAAAAAAAAAAAAAAAAAAAAAAAAAAAATCGAGTTATTTCCTTACTGATTTCTGTTACTTGGATTCAACAAATATTTAGTGGGCATTTGTATTGTGCAAGGCATTATACCAGAACTAGCAAAGAGGGCTGCTACAAGGTAACTGCTTTCAAAGAGCTTGCAATCTAGAAAGAGAAATCACCTTTCTGAATTCCCAAGATGGCTTACAAGGCCATCCTCTTCATTCTCTTAAGGGTCGTCCTCTTCAGTCACATTGCTCTGCATTCCTCTTCTTTGTCTGAAGTCTCCTCCAAGTCCTTTTGTTTGGGGAGCTCCCTACTAGCGCAGGGCCTTATGCCTTCTGTTCATCAGCCTGAAATACTCCACACCTTTGCCTGGTTAACTCCTCATCCTTCAGGGAATTCCCTCCCACTCCCACAGAATAGGTCAGGTTCTCCCCTCACATCTCATCACAGCTCCCTCAACTTTTATTTTTTGTAATTATTTGATGAATCTGTTACTGATGAGGGCACAGATGCTTTTGTTGTTCACCCCTGTATTCCCAGCACATAATAGGTGTTTGCTAAATACTCTTAAGGGAATGAAGATTACAGATCATTTATTCAAGCAAAAACTGGGGCATGTTAGTCCCCAGTCCCCCAAGAAGCAGACCTCAAGACAGGATCAAACATGGCAGGATTTTAGTAGTGTGAAAGTCTATGAGAAAGTGGCAAGGGAGCTAGAGGAAGCTAAGACAGTCGTCACACTGTAAGTCTGATCCTAGAGTGAAGAAAGGAAGGTTGAGTGGAGTGTGTGTGTGTGTGTGTGTTTTTTTTTTTTTCCTGAGACGAAGTCTCACTCTGTCGCCCAGGCTGCAGTTTAGTGGAGTGATCTCGGCTCATTGCAACCTCTGCCTCCCAGGTTCAAGTGATTCTCCTGCTTCGGCCTCCTGAGTAGCTGGGACTACAGGCATACACCACCATACCTGGCTAATTTTTGTATTTTTAGTAGAGATGGGGTTTTGCCATGTTGGCTAGGCTGGTCTCGAACTCCTGAGCTCAGGTGATCTGCCCGCCTCAGCCTTCCAAAGTGCTGGGATTACAGGCGTAAGCCACCGTGCCTGGCCTGGGTGGAGTGCTCTATATCTTCCTCTGCAGTCTGAGAAAAGTTTGGCAAGGCTGTGGAGGACTTTAGGCCAAAGGTAACTGAAGGTTGGGAGCCCATAGGAGGTGGGACCTGGCCCTGGGCTTTCAGAGCTCAGCACCTGAGGCGCTCTGTTAATTACGCACTCCTTGTGGATGGAAGGCTGGGGGCGTATTCTCCTGGCTGCCATGTGGGGGTTCTGAGATGCCAGAGGAAGTGGCTTCTGGTGTATAGGAAGGAGAAAAATTACCAAAGGCATGACTTCCGTAAAAGGGTAGGACATCTTACTTTTGAGGCTCAGTAAGTACTTGTCGAACACGTAGCATTCTTTGACACTGTGGGAGACGCTATAGTTTGAGTACACATGGGCTCACTTCAAAAAACTTATGAGCTAATTAAGAGACAAAGTAGACTCACACACATGCTCCTGAATCTCAGTTTTCTCGTTTCTGAAAAGGAGATAACACCACTTACCTCGAGTGACATGTGACAGATCCAGTAACTTCTGTGAATAGGGTAGGTGCTCAACAAATAAGATTTGAATGTGAGTTTAAAAAAATAATAACGCATTGGCCTCTCCACCTTTTCAGTTTTTCTAGTCACTTCAACAGGGTCGACAGCTTTTAAAGTAACATTTGGGTTAGGAAGTGGGTTTTCCTTGTAATTATTCTAATCAGTAGTCCTCTGAGGCTTTTTTAAAAAAGATCATTTCAAGTAGAAGAACAACAGTTTAAATATGTGATCAGCACGAAGGGAAGGTTTAGTATCAAGTTACCACATTTAAAGAACTCTTTGGAGCAAAGCTCAGTAGCGTGTGCTTGGTACAGCAAACTTCCGGGTGGTTGGTTTCTGAACCCTTAGCCCTAGGGGAGTGTTCAGGTTGTCCTCTGTGATGGCACAGTCATTGGGACATTGCTTAGTTGCCATCCTTCCCATAGATGAAGGAGGTGGATCCCTGAGGGAATTGCACTTTTAATGTGGGGTGGGCCTCTTCCCTTTTCTCAATGCCAAAGAGGGGGTGTGGTTCTGCCCCTGTTCTTCCCACCTCCCCACACACCCCTGTTATTATATATTATGCTTTGGATACACTTGCCCCTGAAATTAATCTTATCGTGATCTCACCTGTCTCATTGGGCTGTCTTTTTCTAGGAATTGGTTTTCATTCAACAACTATTTCCCAAGCAATTAACTAGTAGATGTAGGTGTTGTGCCTCCTCCCTCAGTGCAGGGGGAGGACTGGCTAGAGCATAAAATGTATATGTGAAATGTAAATTGCTCTAAAGAATAAAGCCTATTAAAATATATATTATGTATTACAAAGTATCACGGGAATGAAGAGGAAACAGGTTTTCCAGGGTAAGGAGGCAGCATTTGATCTAGGACTAATGTTAATAGTCAGAAAAAGGGATGAGGAAGTAGCTTTAGCAAGGGTAAGGGTGTGTTTGCCATCTCCTACATTAGACAAGTAACTTGTAAGGGCTGGAAGACAGGGAAGGACCCAAGGACAGATGAGAATAGCAAAATGGGGTTGCAGGTAAACCATGGCTGCCCTTGAAAAACTTGTTTAGGAGCACTATAGGTCAAGAAGAGCCACTGATGTTTGATACCTAGGAGGCAATGTTTGAGCTGTTTAGGAAACAGTGTCTGGGTGAGACAGAGCGACTGGTGCCAGAGTGGTGCAGTCATTTAGGCAGGAGAGAGAATTGTTTCCGTAGAAATGAAAATAAGAGGCAGATATGAGAGAGAGAGTGGGTATCAGAGTGGAGAAGGTGGCTTTGAAGGTGACCCAAGGCTTCAAGCCCCTGTGTGGACGGGGAGAGATACTACTGAGAGGGGGAGCCCCAGAAGAGGGGCTGCTAGGCTGGGAATGGTGATCCCTATGTAGCTAGCATTGCATTTGAGGGCCTGGAGGGGTGTACATCTGCACCTGGCCAATAGGCACTGGAAATTCAGATCTGGAGCTCAAGTATGTGGTAAGGCTAAAGATAAAGATTTGGGAGCTGTCATCCCAGGGAAACTAGTTGAAATGGCAAGTTGTTTAGTTTCCTTAATCACCTAAAGAAAGGCTTGGGTTTCTGGTTGCATGGGTGACAGAAGGTGGATGAGTGTTTTCTGGTGCCTAGATGACCAGTCCTGATTCTCCCAACACAGTCTTTGGATCTTTGAGATTCCAAGAAGGGGATACATTGGTTCTGTCTTCTTTCACTTAGCCCGACTTTGTCTCTTCTCCCTCAGTTGTCCAGCTTCTAATTCTGCAAACAACAGCTGGAAAATGTGAGGGCAGACTCAACAGCTATGTGTTGGGAATCAAGAGGCATCCAGGATGAAGATACCATCTGGCTACAGCTGCTACCAAAATGAGTGTGTGTGTGTGTGTGGGTGTGTGGGTGTGTGTGCATATGTGAGTATGACATAGGATGGAGTGGCTAAAAATTTCTTGCAAACTGTTTTTAAACGTGGTAAATTAAATATTCTTTAAAAATAGTTGAATGCTGGCTGGGCACAGTGGCTCACGCCTGTAATCCCAGCTACTCGGGAAGTTGAGGCAGGAGAATCAGTTGAACCTGGGAGGCGGAGATTGTAGTGAGCGGAGATCGTCCCCACTGCACTCCAGCCTGGGTGACAGAGTGAAACTCTGTCTCAAAAAAGAAAAAAAAGTTTGAATGCTGTCTCAAAGATTATTTCCTTTTATATTTCATTCAAAATCTTGGTGATTAGAAAATCAGAAATCTAGCATGCAAGTTCTGATTGCAGGTGACCACCCTTTGTACACACACCGTAGCCTGACCCCGCACTGGCAGTGGAGTATGCTCAGAGACTCGACCTGGCTAGAAGCTGCCTCCTTTTTTCAAGGAGAGGCACAAGGATCTAAGAATATATGAAAAGATTAAAAGTTCAAGAAAAGGCTTTCGTCCCCAGTCCCAGTTAAAGAGAGGCCTCTTCCTGGAAAGTGATTAGGGATTTATGTGTGTGATTTTGTTCCCGGCCAAACAAGTCTCCAGCTAGGTAACCTGTTTCTAATCATAATTTGGATTACCTGTCACACTAACCAAATGTCTGTTTGTCTAAGGAAGCCAATCCTCAGGCAAAGAGAAGCTTGACAAACCTCCACCAAGGAACTGGGAAAGTTGTTCCCCCACCTCCCCAACCCCACCGCCCAGTAGGATCATTCCAAGGTCAGTAGGCTATAACCGCTGCCTCCTTATGCTAGAAAGCGCAGGAAGGAACTGCTTTGCACAGCATTCTGGCTTCTTCAGTTTGGGGCTGTCTCTTCTGATCACTGTTGGTTCTCGAACCAAACAAATTGCCATCGCCTTTCCAGCCCCTCCCCACCCCCTGGAACATTTGGCAGTGTTTGCAGACTTTCGGTTGTCACCATTGGGGTAACAGGGGTGTGTTATCAGCATCTAGAAGGTAGAAGCCAGGGATGCTGCTAAACATCCTACAATGCACAGGGCAGCCTC
Organism: Theropithecus gelada; assembly: GCF_003255815.1. Taxonomy (NCBI): domain Eukaryota; kingdom Metazoa; phylum Chordata; class Mammalia; order Primates; family Cercopithecidae; genus Theropithecus; species Theropithecus gelada. The sequence goes on along the minus strand of NC_037675.1, from coordinate 35,056,355 downwards.
CGTAACAAAGAACTAGCCAGGCCCAAATGTCAATTGTACCCATAGTAGAGACAGCTTTAACTAAAATCTACCCTCACCAGTGTTTGTTCCTAAACAGAGAGTAAATAAGCCTTCCAGTAGGTAGATGTTGGTAAACCAGCTCTCTGGGGAGAAAAAGCCCCTAATTTATAGCCTTAGCAAATTTCCCTGATTAAACACTTTTACCATGTTTGATATCAATACCATGTTCTTAACATGGAGTTGGAAAGAGTTGCATAGAATAGGCTCTCGCTAGCTACTAACACCAGCTCCAGATATTCACCTGGGCCCATGGATTCTCAAATCTTAGTAAGAACAAACAAAGCCCGCACGCTCCCACAAATGAATGTGGGTGTCAGTGTCATGCTGAGCCATACTGGAATCTTAGGCAAAAGGAAAAATCAGTGATATTGAGCCTGTCTTCATTGAAAATTTTGATAGTTTGTTCATCATGGATTTTTTTACATTAATGTAAAATATTGCAGTAAATATTTGTTTTATTTTTATTTCTCCTCATTTTTGTTTTCCTCCTCTATTTTTTTAAACAGGGTCCTCCTCTGTTGCCCAGGCTGGAGCACAATGGTGCAATCCTACCTCATTGCACTCTAACTACTGGGCTCAAGCAATCCTCCTGCCTCAGCCTTCTGAGTAGCTAAGACTACAGGTGCACACCATCATGGCTGGCTAGTTTTTTATTTTTTGTAGAGATGAGGTCTTGCTATGCTGCCCAGGCTGGTCTTGAACTTTGGTCTCAAGTGATCTTCCCGCCTCAGTCTCTCCTCCTCCGTCTCGTTCTCTTCCTTTTGCTCCATCTCCTCTTCTTTCTTTTCTTTCCTTCCTTGCCTCCTTGTTTTCTCCTTCTGCCTTCCTTCCTTTATAGTGGAATGGTTAAGCCACCAGACCAAAGGTTTCCGTTCAGGCCAGTGCCCACCATCACAAAGGAAAGCAAGGAAGTATGGAATTCATTAGAGTGATTTTCATGCTTCCTGGAGAGAGTTACTGAGGATAGCTGAAATCTCTGCCAATGTCATCTTAAAGGCAGAATGGGAGAGGAGTGGTAACAAATGTTCTGTAAGGTCACAGTTGCTCAATTATCCTTCCATCCAATTAAAACTTTTACTTAAAAATTCAGGGCTTGTCATTAACTGACTATGTGTGCAATTCTGGAAGCTCCATTCATAGATTGTGATGTGAATGATGCCCTAGAGTTGCAAGGCAGGTGATCTGGCTTCTTGAAGTCTCTTCAAACTCTACAAGTCAAAGCAAACGAAGGAGGATGCCAATCCTGATTTCTTTCTGAGGCAAACCCTGAATGACAGCTGCTTTTCTTTTAAGGAATCCTCACCAGACATGGAAGGCAACTATGAGAAGCATGTTGTGGCTGTGGCACCCACCGAGCCAAGCATTCAGGACAGATGGCCTGACAAATGCTGTTGCACAAGTGTCCTTCACTAGATCGGCCTGTTATATTCCTTCGTGGTGTCCTGTACTCTCAGAAAGCATGTGTCATGACTCTATAATGATGCAGCTATTTGTCTGATTGTTTATCATTTGTCTGCTCTCAGGAGTATAACTCCCAGAGGACAGGACCCATGTTTATTTTGTTCATTACTGTGTCTGTACACACTAGGTGCTCAATAATGGTTACTAAGATGGATGAATGAAAGAAAAACAATGGGATATAATGCATGTCCAAATGAGTGGAGAGACACCCAGAAGGTCAAAAGGCAAGACTGAGGAGGGTCTCAATGTCCCACTCCCCTTCCCTGAAAGGTTGAGGGCAAGAATTCTAATATGATACTTGAAGCAGGGTAGGAATGACATTAACTTATGCCATTCCTAGAAAATGGTGAGATACAGGTGAGACCCTAAATCTTACAGATCACAGCTGATAGAGTCAAAATCTGCTTTTAAGAGTATTCTGCTCACTGTGGAGGACAACAAGCTATAGGCATACCATTTATTTATTTATTTTTTTGAGATGGAGTCTCGCTCTGTCGCCCAGGCTGGAGTGCAGTGGCGCCATCTCGGCTCACTGCAAGCTCCACCTCCTGGGTTCACGTCATTCTCCTACCTCAGCCTCCCAAGTAGCTGGGACTACAGGCGTCCACCACCATGCCCGGCTAATTTTTTTGGAATTTTTAGTAGAGACGGAGTTTCATCGTGTTAGCCAGGATGGTCTCAATCTCCTGACTTCGTGATCCGCCTGCCTTGGTCTCCCAAAGTGCTAGGATTACAGGCGTGAGCCACTGCACCTGGCCAGGCATACCTTTTTGATTGTGCTTCGCTTTGTTGTGTTTTGCAGATATTGCATTTTTTGCAAATTGAAGGTTTTGGCAACACTGTGTGCCATTTTTCCAATAGCATGTGCTCACTTTATGTCATTTTGTTACATTTTGGTAATTCTCACAATATTTCAAATTTTTTCATTATAATTATTATCTGTTATAGTGATCTGTGATTAGTGATCTTTGATGTTACTATTGTAATTGTTTTGAGGTGCCATGAACCACACCCATACAAGACAAATGTGTATATTCTGACTGTTCTATGGACCGGCCATTTCTCCATCTTTCTCCCTTTCCTCAGGCCTCCCTATTCTCTAAGACAATCCTTATTCCCTCCCAATCTTAAAACTGAGCCAATGAATAACCCTACAGTTGCCTCTAAGTGTACAAGTGAAGGGAAGAGTCACGTGTCTCCCACTTTAAGTTAAAAGTTAGAGATGACAGTGGTTAGTGAGGGAGGCATGTCGAAAGCTAAGATGGGCTGAAAGCTGGGTCTCTTGCACTAAACAGTTAGTTAACTTGTGATTGCAAAAGAAAAATTCTGGAAGGAAATTAAAAGTACTACTCCAGTGAACACATAAATTTTAAGAAAGTAAAACAGACTTGTTGCTGATATGGGGAAAGTTTGAATAGTCTGGATGAAAGAACAAACCAGTCACAACATTCCCTTAAACCAAAGCCTAATTGAGAGCAAGGTCCTAATTCTCTTTAATTCTCTGAAGGCTGAGAGAAGTGAGAAAGCTGCAGAAGTTGGAAGCCAGCAGTTTGTCCATGAGGTTTAAGGAAAGAAGACATCGCCATAACATAAAAGTCCAAGGTGAACAAAGTGCTGTTATTGAAGCTGCAGCAAGTTCTCCAGAAGATCTAGCTAAGATTGCTGATGAAGGGAGCTACATGAAATAACAGAGTTTCAGTGTTGATGAAACACCCTTATATTGGTAAAAGATGCCATCTAAGACTTTCACAGCTAAAGGGAGTAAGTCAATGCCTGGCTTCAAAGCTTCAAAGGACAGGCCGACTCTCTTGATAGGGCCTAATGCAGCTGGTAACTTTAAAGTTGAAGCCAGTGTACATTAACCATTCTTAAAATCCTAGGGCCCTTAAGAATTATGCTAAATCTACTCTGCCTGTGCTCTAGAAATAGAACAACAAAGCCTGGATGACATCACGATGTTTACAATGTGGTTTACTGAGTTTTTTTTTGTTTTTGTTTTTGTCTTGTATTTTTAGTAGAGACGGGGTCTTGCCATGTTTCCCAGGTTGGTCTCAAACTCCTGAGCTTAAGCAATCCCTGCCTCAGCCTTCCAAAGTGCTGGGATTACAGGCGTGAGCCACCGTGCCCAGCTGGTTTACGAGTAGTCTAAGCCTATTGTTGAGACCTACTTCTGAGAAAAAAAAGATTCCTTTCAAAATATTACTGCTCAGTGACAATGTTCAATGACTTAGTCGATCAACAGCTCTGATGGAGATGTACAGGAAGATGAATGTTGTTTTCATGTCTGCTAACACAACATCCATTCTGAAGCCCATAGATCAAGGAGTAATTTCAACTTTCATGTCTTATTATTTAAGAAATGCATTTCATGGCTGGGTGCGGTGGCTCACACCTGTAATCCCAGCACTTTGGGAGGCTCAGGTGGGCGGATCATGAGGTCAGGCCATCGAGACCATCCTGCTCAACATGGTGAAACCCCATCTCTACTAAAAATGCAAAAATTATCTGGGTGTGGTGGCGCATGCCTGTAATCCCAGCTACTCGGGAGGCTGAGGCAGGAGAATTGCTTGAACCCAGGAGGCAGAGGTTACAGTGAGCCGAGATCGCATCACTGCACTCCAGCCTGGCAATAGAGCAAGACTCCGTCTCAAAAAAAAAAAAAAGTAAAAAAAAGAAAAAAAAGAAATGCATTTCATAAGGCTATAACTGTCATAGTAATTTCTCTGATGGATCTTGGCAAAGTCAATTAAAATCTTTTTCGAAAAGATTCACCATTCTAGATGTCATTCAGAACATTTTCAATTGACAGGAGGAAGTCAAAATATCAACATTAATAGGAGTTTGGAAGAAGTTGATTCTAACCCTCATGGATGACTTTGAGGGGTTTAAGACTTCAGTGGATGAAGTAACTGTAGATGTGGTGAAAATAGCGAGAGAACTAAAATTAGAAATGGAGCTTGAAGATGTGACAGAATTGCTGCAAGCTCATGGTAAAACCTGGAGAGATGAGCAGTTGCTTCTTATGAATGAGCAAAGAAAATTTCTCCCTTCCCTCCCCCTCCCACTCTCTTCCCCCTCCCCTCCCCTCCTTCATCCCTCTTCCTCCCCTCCCTCTCCCTCCCCCTCCCCCCCTGCTCCCCTCCCCTCCCTCATCTCTCCCCCTCCTTCCCCCTCCCCATTCTGCTCCTACCCCCTCCCCTTCCCCTCCTCCTTCCCCTCCCTCCTCCTCTCCCCTCCTTTTCTTTTCTTTTCCTTTCTGTTTTTTCAAGACAGGGTCTTGCTTTGTTGACCAGGCTGGAGTGCAGTGGCTTGATCTTACCCCACTTCAACCTCCACCTCCTGGGCTCAGGCTCAGGTGATCCTCCCATCTCAACCTCTCAAGTAGCAGGGACTACAGACATGTGCCACCACACCTGGCTAATTTTTGTATTTTTTGTGGAGACAGAGTTTCACCACATTGCCTAGGCTGGTCCTGAACTCCTGGGCTCAAGCAACCCACCCACCTTGGCCTCCTAAAGTGCTGAGATTACAGGTGTGAGCCACTGTGCCCAACTGAAAGTGGTTTCTTGAGATAGCATGTGCTCCTTATTAAGGTACTAGAAACATTGTTAAAATGACAACAAAGGATTTAGAGTATTCCATAAGCTGAGTTGATAAAGCAGCAGCAGGGTTTGAGAGGATTAACTCTAATTTGAAAGAAGTTCTGCTGTGGATAAAGTGTTATCAGACAGCATTACATGCTACAGAAAAATCTTTCATGAAAGGAAGAGTCCATTGTTGTTGCAACTTCGTTGTTGTCTTATTTTAAGAAATTGCCACAATCACACCAACCTTTGGCAACCACCAGCCTGACTGGTCAGCAGCTATTAACATCGAGACAAGACCCTCCACCAGCAAAAAGATTATGACTTGCTGAAGGCTCAGATGATAGTTAACATTTTTGAGCAATAAAGTGTTTTTTAGTTAGAGTGTGTACATTGTTTTTTTTAGACATTATGCTATTGCAATTTTTTTTTTTTTTTTTTGAGATGGAGTCTTGCTCTGTTGCCCAGGCTGGAGTGCAGTGGTACGATCTTGGCTCACTGCAACCTCCGTCTCCTGAGTTCAAGCGATTCTCCTGCCTCAGCCTCCTGAGTAGCTGGGATTACAGGTGCCTGCCACCATGCTCAGCTAATTTTTGTATTTTCAGTAGAGATGGGGTTTCACCATGTTGGCCAGGCACTATTACATTCTTAATAGACTACAGTATAGTATAAACATAAATTTTATATACATTGGGAAACCAAAATATTTGTGTGACTTGCTTTATTGTGATAGTCACTTTATTGCAATGGCTGGAATTGAACAGTATCTCTAAGGTATGCCTGTATAGGTGATGGTTCTTGAGATGCAAAGCGTCTGGATGATGGGTGATGTGAAGTCATGGGCCTCAAGGGGCTCATGACCCTTACAGTCTGCCCTGGAATGAAACACAGCTTCTTCCCTTAGGGACCAACTTGAAATGGCCTGAGATTGCCCCTGTGGCCAGGCTGGGCCATTGGGGCTGGATGTTGGAACTAGAGAAAGGACCCTGAGGAGGAAGCCACAGGGAATATTCAGGGAACAGCAGCTCCCAGGCTTCTCCATGGTCTTGTTTTGACTCAGCGCTCCAGGTAGGAGAGAAACCAAAGGGAGGTAGCACAAGAGAAGCAAAAGTTAGATGAAGACATAGATTGTCCATACTCATTAAGAAAATTTCCTGGCAGATCGCAGTGGCTCATGCCTATAAGCCTAGCACTTTGGGAGGCTGAGGCAGGTGGATCATCTGAGGTTAGGAGTTCGAGACAAGCCTGGCCAACATGGTGAAACCCCGTCTCTACTAAAAATACAAAAATTAGCTGGATGTGGTGGCGGGCACCTGTAATCACAGCTACTAGGGAGGCTGAGGCAGGAAAATCACTTGAACTCGGGAGGTGGAGGTTGCAGTGAGCTGAGATCGCGCCATTGCACTCCAGCCTGGGTGATAAGAGTGAAACTCCGTCTCAAAAAAAAAAAAAAAGAAAGAAAGAAAAGAAAAAGAAAATTTCCTAGATTTTGTAGCTCACTCCAATAAGCCAAACACGTTTCATTAATTTTGAAAATAACCCACTTTGAAGAACCAATTTACCCAGTTCTGAAATGCACAGTTCCTTGTGGGAGAAGCTCAGCACTTCAGGACTACAAAATGGAGTAGGAGGTGAGAAAAGCCTGGTTTGGCTAAGAAGCCTATACTAGTCAGAGTGTGGATGGCTTAAAGAAGAGGGGTTAATATGAGAAGACAGGCAACCTCACAAATGGCAATAGATTCCCATTCATTCTATTAATGGTGTGCCAGAAAACTTTAGGTCCTTGTTGACGGGGTGTACAGATGAGCTGGGCCCCACCTCTGCTGTGAAGATAAGAGTGAAGAATTTCAGGGCCTTGCCACTAAATGGTTTCTTTGTTTCTCTCTCCCCCTTCCTCTACTTTCTGCATGTGGGTGGACATGTGAGTGTGGGTGTATGTGTTGGGGAGGTGGCTTAAGGATTTCAATGAATATGCTGGTAGTAGTTTGAGGAGTAAGTCACATAATTGTTGTGTTTCTACTTCTAGCCTTTAGGAGGAAAACATTCATCGGAGTAGATGATTAATTACTGTTTGAAGAGTGCTTTGAGATCCTCTAATGAAGGGTTTTAGAAGTATGAAGCATGTTTCCTGAATGTGTGGTTACAACATGTGATTCTGTGTTAGAATGGTGCTAGACTACCAAATATACCCCTCTTCTATGTCCCTGAACAGGAAAGAACATGCTGACCGGGGAGGAGAGGGCAGGAGAAGAGAAGGGAGAAGGGCTGGAAGGAAAGAGGAGGTGTTGGAGAGAAGACTAGTGTCTTGTGTTAACCTGGAGGAAAGACAGTGTGGGCACCCCAGTGTCTGTGCAAAAGTTGCACATCAGTTGCACATCTGAGAGTGAAACAAAGGCTTCCTTTGTTCCCCAACAGTTTGCTCCCTGTGAAGTTTGTTCTCTTCACCTTGCAATCTGAAGTCTGTTGACTTTTGGTGCGGTCTGTTGGTTCAAGCTTTACCAAAGGAGTTAATAACTACTGCATTGTTGTGGTGGAAGCTACCTTTAATTTTTCAAGAGAACTGCAGAATTGTTTTCTCTTCTGTTATTAATATTATTGGAATAATCATCATCATCAACCATTAAAACCTTTATTATTCTCTGCCTTTATAGAGTTGCTCTTCTTAGAAAGTCTGCCTTTATTTTTCAACAAAGTCTTATTTTGAGAGGAGGTGCTTTCTCTAATATCTAATGTCTAGCTGGAGTGCGGGCACCTCTTACACCAGCAGCAAGCAGTCACCTACCACAGGAACTGACTGGGAGGCAGCAGCATGTGCTAGTTAAACCTCAGACTCTGGATCTAGCTTGAACTCCTGATCTGCTGCTCCCACTCACATGATTTTAGGCAAGTTATTCACCTCCTCAGAATCACAACTTTCTCATCAGTGAAATAGGATAGGAATAGTATCTACCTTTCTGTGTTATTGTGAGAATTAAAAGTGTAATTATATATAATGCTTACAAGAGGACATGATACATAAGAAGCACCAGATAAGTGCTTGCTGCTGCTTCTGTCATCATTATTATTATCTTCTAAGAAACTATAGGCTGATTTAAAGCAAATTATTATAATTATTTCTGTCATTATTATTAATAAAGCCTCCTAAAGAAACTAAGGTTGATTTCAAGGAAAATGCTCAAGAGGATAGAATCAGTTTTGGGGCTCTCCTACTTCTGTTCTTAGTTTCTCTCTTTTTCTTTTAGTTTTTCCAAATTTTTGACAGTGTACTCAAGGTTATAGTGATGTGGCTGGGCACAGTGGCTCATGCCTGTAATCCTAGCATTTTGGGAGCCTGAAGTGGGAGGATGGCTTGAGCCCAGGAGTTTGAGACCAGCCTGGACAATACAGTGAGACTCCATCTCTCTTAAAAAAAAAAATTAGCAATGTGCCCTATGAGTCTCACTACTTAAGTCACACATACATACAGGGTTCAATTTATACTTTTAAAGGACACTGGAAGCTTGAATTTTTTTTTCTGGAGAAAAATAAGAAATAGATCCTATAGACTTCTAGAACTTTGAAACTGAGTTTCAGGGAACATCTAGTTCAACTCCACAGTAGGCAAATGATTCATTCTTAGAGACAGGCATGACTGGTTAGTGGCAGAGTGGGACTAGAGTCTTGGGTTAAGTTAGACAAGTAAGAGCTATGAACATGTGGCAGCTGGAGTGACTTCTTATACACCTGTTTCCACTGAACTGCCCTGTGGCAATATGCCAGAAAAGGATCAGACTGTCTGCAAACTGATTATTGTATGTGCTGAAGAGGGGTGTTGTGAAGGTTGCCATCCTGATCCTCTTTATCGAAAATAATTATTGAGGAATACCCTTGAGGAACACTATCGAAAATAATTATTGCTTCGGGAACAACTGTTTTTTTTTCTTTAAATTTTTTTTGTTATTTAAAAAAAGTATTATTAATATTATTTTGATTACCAAATCATAGTTATATACATAACCAGTTTGTTTTCATTGGATGAACACCATGAACTTTTAATCTATTAATGTATCACATCTTTGCATTGGCTACTAGGAAGCTCAAGGTCAAATTTACATTCTATGTTGATGGTTAGAAGCTAATAGCTACCGCAAATTGCAGTTACATATTAGAGCTGAACACCTTGTAGCCAGTTTTCCTAAACTTTGATCTATTAAAAAAGGGAGTTTGGGCCGGGCGCGGTGGCTCAAGCCTGTAATCCCAGCACTTTGGGAGGCCGAGGCGGGTGGATCACGAGGTCAGGAGATCGAGACCATCCTGGCTAACATGGTGAAACCCTGTCTCTACTAAAAATACAAAAAACTAGCCGGGCGTGGTGGTGGGCGCCTGTAGTCCCAGCTACTCAGAGGCTGAGGCAGGAGAATGGCGTGAACCTGGGAGGCGGAGCTTGCAGTGAGCCGAGATTGCGCCACTGCACTCCATCCTGGGTGACACAGCGCGAGACTCCGTCTCAAAAAAAAAGGGAGTTTGGGGGCACTTTTCATTGCATGCTTTACCTTTTTCATGGATATTCATGGTGTACACATTAGTTTCTTGAAGGTTCTGAGAAGTCTGACAGTTCTAAATAAATCAAAAGAGCTTTAAAAATTTTGTTTAGCCTTGTAGTTGTAAAACTTTCTTGATTACATAATCTTTAAAAATATTATCTCAGAAATTTCTAGTTTTATATGAAATACATTTTGGAAAATACTACCATTCAGTAATCTGTAAGCAAATACTGTTTATTATTATTATTATTATTTTTTGAGATGGAGTTTTACTCTTGTTGCCCAGGCTGGAGTGCAATGGCATGATCTTGGCTCATTGCAACCTCCGCCTCCCGGGTTCAAGTGATTCTCCTGCCTCAGCCTCCCGAGTAGCTGGGATTACAGGCGCCCACTATCACGCCTGGCTAATTTTTTGTTTTAGTAGAGATGGGGCTTCACCATGTTGGCCAAGCTGGTCTCGAACTCCTGACCTCAGGTGATCCACCCTCCTCGGCCTCCCAAAGTGCTGGAATTACAGGCATGAGCCACTGCGCCTGGCCAAATCCTGTTTATTAGATTCATGACAGTGCAAATGTTGGTGAACTTGTTTCTTTTTACTTCTGTGCAGCAGGAGAAAGTCCAGTCTGTGTACACTGGACTAGATAACTGACGAGGCCCTTGCTAGCTCTCAAATTTTTGATTCTCAATTCAAAAAATGAAGAAAAGTTTTCAAGAACGTCTGTTCCTAGAATTAGAAATACTAAAATGAATACTAAAGTTAGAAATTAAAACGTTATATACCATTTCTGGCACTGTTTATCCACGTCTAATCTAAAAGATTGCTTTAAAAGATTATGTTTATAGAAACAACCACCAGGAGTGTTTACAAAGACACAAATTTTCTTCGAAAAGCATCAAAGTAAAAAGATGTAAGATTTTCTTGAAACTCTGGTTTGGTATAGAATTTACAGCCCCTCCTTCTTGCTTGATAAAGGCTTGTATAATGAGGTGATGAAACTTCATAGTGTATCTTTGAGAGGCTGTGCAACTAGATTTATTAATTCAAAGATGTGGCCCGTTCAGAGACGACTTTGTTCATTCACGGATGCTTTTGCCTGTAAAACCCATTCCTCTCCCTTCTCCATTAAAACTCAACAAAAAACAACAAGGACCTCCAATACATACCTAACTATGTATGGGATAATATGTACATACCCCAGCCATATATGTATTCCCTGGGCATGAGCCTGAGACTCGCCCCAGATAACACATTCAGCCTCTGGAGTTGTTCATCGCCTTGACCAGTAGGGCCAGAGCCAAGGGGAAATAGCAAGGCAAGGTCACCTGCAAAGAGAAGTGGCAAGCTGCAGGGAGAAAGGACTGGTTTTCACACCCATTCATGGGTGACATCCAACTTCTTCAGCAGCCTGCTGGATGTGTCACCACAATCTTAAGTAGCTCTCATTGCTTTTCTTTTTGTGTATGCCCTTGTGAAGGGAGGGTGGGAATTTTTTTTTTTTTTTTGAGATGGAGTCTCGCTCTGTCACTCAGGCTGGAGTCCAGTGGCGCGATCTTGGCTCACTGCAAGCTCCGCCTCCCGGGTTCACACCATTCTCCTGCCTCAGCCTCCCGAGTAGCTGGGACTACAGGTCCCCGCCACCATGCCCTGCTAATTTTTTGTATTTTTAGTAGAGACGGGGTTTGGGCCACCTGTCTCACTGATTGTGTTTGTATGTTGTTTTCTCCCTGTTTGACTTTTATTCATTTAATTCAGATTGGATGCCTACTATGTATCAGACATTATGTCCCCAAAACCCGTATGTTCCCATTCTTGCCCTTGAGGAGCTAAAGATATAGAAGAGCACATGCGCACTGGAAACAGTTTCCATTCAATGTGACAAAGACTCCAAAAGAGCCATGTAAGCAGGCTTGTAAAGTTCTGCTTGTAAAGAGTTCTGAAAGCACTCTTCAAAAGAGCCATGTAACCAGGGAAGCAGTAATGGAGGTGACATTTGAGTCAGGTCTTAGAGAATGTGTTGGACACTGTTTTTTCCATTAATATAATTACTTTTTCTACTTAGTAGCACTAGCCTGCTAGAAAGAGAAGTAGAAGCCAATAATTCGTTTTGGTTAACTCAGGAGACGGACTGACAGAACCTATTAGCTAAAGGCTAGACTCTTATTTCAAGCAATTCAACACATATTCAGGCCTTAATCATTTCAGTTATTAGAGGACAGTGCCATGTGGAAAGTGGACTCTCTGGAACTTACCCTGAAGTTTCCCTGATGTAAAGACATTCTAGGAATTGTCTTTGACTTTGGAAATTCCTAGAATCAGCTTTGCTTTATGTTCAATATACCTAATTTCCCAGTCTCGTGGCAGACACTCAGAAAATGAACAACATGTTTAAATTGTTGCAAAGATGAAAGCAAAGATGAAAACAAGGATCATTACTGAAGAACTGGTTTTAATTTAAATTTCTGAAGGAATTTTACAAAGTGCAGGAACACGTGAGGTAAGCTGGCTCCTTGAGTTTGCAGTTCCTTGGAGAGCGGACTCTGAAAGCTCATAGCCTTCCTAGTGCCAGGTGGAATTCTGTGGATTTTTTTCATGTTACTTTTATGAGACAAACCCATGGATGTCAACTATGTGACACAATATCCATGACTTTCCTGGCTGTACAAATAGTTCTCTAATTTGATGCTAATAATAGGACATCTTTTTTCCTCGGCAAATACTCTTTTTCAGACTCAACACTTCAGGCACACCCCTCCCCCTGAAAAAAAAAAGTTCAATTTAATAATGATTTTTGTCTGTCTATGTTTATTATATATGGACCCTGATAGTACATTTATCTTCTGTCATGGAGTTGAGACAGTATCCATTCGGCTGGTTTTCCAGCCCAAAACTTAAGTGGGATCCTTTACCTGCAAAACATGGGACTGGCCTCGCGTTTGAAGGCAGTACCCATGTTTCAGTTTCCAATTTGAAACCTAGGAACTGCTCTTTCCAGACTTGAGAGTTTTCCTCCTGACCAGCTATTAGATACCGCCTCCTGGGACTTTAGTACAGACCTGTCATTCCTTCTAGATCTCGAACTCCTTAAGAACAAGGAAAGTGTCTCTCTTACCTTTGCCTTCCATAGTTCATTACGTAAAAGAGGTCTTTAAGAATTATTTGCAGGCCGGGCGCGGTGGCTCAAGCCTGTAATCCCAGCACTTTGGGAGGCCGAGACGGGCGGATCACGAGGTCAGGAGATCGAGACCATCCTGGCTAACATGGTGAAACCCCGTCTCTACTAAAAAATACAAAAAACTAGCCGGGCGCGGTGGCGGGCGCCTGTAGTCCCAGCTACTCGGGAGGCTGAGGCAGGAGAATGGCGTGAACCCGGGAGGCGGAGCTTGCAGTGAGCAGAGATCCGGCCACTGCACTCCAGCCTGGGCGGCAGAGCGAGACTCCGTCTCAAAAAAAAAAAAAAAAAAAAAAAAAGAATTATTTGCAAAATCTGTATTTCATTCTTATCCTAAAAGTTTATAAATTGGACCATCAGATGTAGATTTCCCTGTACAAGGAGTCAAAAAGAGCAAGTTCCATATATGCAAGTCTCAGAACTTGACTTCTCATAATTATTTCTTAAAACAAAGGCAAACCAGGCTGGGTGCGGTGGCTCACACCACGCCCAGCCTGGTTTGCACAGGCAAATAGGGTAAGTAGGTTGCTTAAAGTTGTCCAGAAATTAAGTGATGGTTCAGATCCAACCCATTTGGCTCTAGATCCACATTCATAATCACTTTGCCATTTATTCTTGCCTTACCTTGTTCAATTTTCTTTCCTGAGTCCCTCTAATAAATTCTTAGCTTTTGTTTTTTCTTTAAAATCAGCACTCATCTCTGATTTATCACCTCTCTTCTGTCCCCCTGCCCCTATTGTCTCCCTCCATTTTCCCTTCTTCTCTCCCTTCTAATTCCTTTACTGATGACAGCCAGATTGTGTACCTGAAATTTATATTTCAGGCAGCTTTCTATCAGCAACCAGGAGCTTCCTGCACACTTTGCAACTTTAGAGAACAAAATGCAGATGAGAATTATAAATCTCTAAGTGTGCATGTTCTTACTTTTATGATGGGTTAAGAGACAGTTTAAAAATCACCTCCGATTTTGAGCTTTGAATTTGAGCTGGGAAGGATGGTAAAAGCAATATAAAGAAAGGGAAATCAACTTCAAAACCGGCCCCCCGCTTTTCCCTGTGAGAAGGCCCCTGTAAATTGTGGAGATGCTTCTCAGATGCAATTAGATTCTGTCGCTGCCTGCTGCGTTTCTCCACATTGCATCACTGTTCTCCAAATCACTGAAGCCTCTCTTGGGACACTAGGTAATCTGAAGAAAGAATAGAGTGTTCAGGCAACACAAGTTCTACAGAGAACTAAGGCACATTGATTTGCATTTCTGGGTCAGCATGATTTCGCTTTCATTTAACCCTCGTACTGACCCTTGTTTTTCAACACATTGGCTCTTTCTGTCGTCTGAGACTGTGTGAGGTGCTCAAGCCAAGAAGGTAAGTGTCCCTGGCAACCCGAAGCCTGCAAACCTCTCTCCAAGCTCCTCTTCAAGTTTCCCACCATCATTAAGGTCCTTTCAGTGAGGAATTGGCCAACATTTTAAGTGTCTCTGGATGCAGGTTTTATTCACGTTTCATAAGGTAGTTTTGTGTGTTAATGGAAAATGAAATGAATGTTAGAAATCATGTATTCAGATATGCTTGTGGCTGCCAGAGTTTTGCATTTCCTGTGTGGTTGTTCATCTTTAATGTAATGAGAATAGTAACGGAGAACAATGGATATTATATTCTCTTTCTCTCTCTGGTAGGAGTCATTCTGAGAATCCTATGAAAACCCACAGTGTGTCAGAAAGGCAGACATGACATATATTTCTGTTGTCTTATTCACAGTGTAATTTCCATTAAGAGGGAGCAATGACCCCCAACAAAACTTAATTGCTTGCACTTTAGCAGGTGTAGGTCATTAGTTGTTTATGTGCAATGAGGTCTACTTGGCTAGAAGAACTTTGTATAAAAGTAAAGGTGCATTGCAACATGCAAAGTGCTGGATAAATGCTAGCTAAGAACCCAATATTAAAATAATTGAGATGAAATGTTGATTAATTATTTGCCCAAAAGAGGTTTACCTCAATCAGTAAGAATAATTTTATTGCTTTTTTTCTTAATTATAAAAGTAATAGCCAGGTGTGGTGGCTCACACCTGTAATCCTAGCACTTTGGGAGGTGGAGGTGGGCAGATCACTTGAGTTCAGGAGTTTGAAACCAGCCTGGCCAACATGGTGAAAGCCCATCTCTACTAAAAATACAAAACAATTAGCCAGGCGTGGTGGTGCACACCTGTAATCCCAGCTACTTGGGAAGCTGAGGCAGGAGAACTGCTTGAACCTGGGAGGTGGAGGTTGCAGTGAGCTGAGATTGCACCACTGCACTCCAGCCTGGGTGATAGAGCAAGACTCCGTCTCAAAAAAAAAAAAAAAAAAAAAATTAATAGTTGTATGATATGTGAATGACAACAAAGCTGTTTTTTAAAATGAAATTATAAAAAAGACAGGTAAACAATGGGAATAAAATCAAAATCACCAATAATCCCAGCTCCCAGAGAGNGGGCAGGAAACCTGCTTGACCCAGGGGGGGGGGGGTGTGGAGGGCGCAAATTTCGCCCCCCGACCCCCCACCCTGGGTGATAGAGAAAGACCCCGTCAAAAAAAAAAAAAAAAAAAAAATTAATAGTTGTATGATATGTGAATGACAACAAAGCTGTTTTTTAAAATGAAATTATAAAAAAGACAGGTAAACAATGGGAATAAAATCAAAATCACCAATAATCCCAGCTCCCAGAGAGAGATAAACCACCAGTAGCATGATTTGTTTTACTATAATTTTCACTGTGTAAATACAAAACTGAAGTAATGCAATAAATAGTGTTGAAATCTCCCTTTGCTTTTCTTTCTTTCATTGATTCTGTCTTTCTTTCTTTCTTTTTTTTTTTTGTTTTGAGACATGGTCTCACTCTGTCACCCAGGCTAGAGTGCAGTGGCACAATCGTGGCTCACTGCAACCTTGAACTCCTGGGCTCATGCTACCCTCCCACCTCAGCCTCCCAAAGTGCTGAGATTACAGGTGCATGCCACCATGCCTGGCTCCCTTTTCATTTAATGTCTTATAAACATTAAATATTCTTCTGCCTCTGCATAGTGTTCTGCTGTATAAATGTTGTATAACATACTTAAGCAACCCACTACTGTTGGATATCTAGGCTGTCGCCAAATTTTTGCTGTTTTTGATAGCTGTCTAATGAGCATCCTTGTAGCTATATCTTTGAGCATATCTGTGATTATTTCTGAATAAATTTCTAGATATCTAGTCATTGACTCAAAGAATATGCACTCTTCTAAGGCTTTAAAACACACATGACTCTGTGTGTGTGTGAGTGTGTGTGTAACACATAGGAAATGAATATTAGGAATCACATATTCAGATATGCTCGTGGCTGCCAGAGTTGTGCACTTCCTGGTTGTTGTTCATCCTTAATGTAACGAGAATAGTAATGGAGAACAATGGATGTTATATTCTCTCTCTCTGGTGTGAGATATGCTGGGAATTCCATGAAGACCATTTCTTCATGGTCCATTCCATTTCTTCATTCCATGAAGAACCTTCAGGAAGATTCTTCCTTAGATTCTTAATGAAACTAAACATTGTTTGAAATGATTATTGTCCACTAAATATAAATATATTTATAATATGTATTATGTATATAGATAAATTCATATACATATATTTGTATATGTTCATATAAATATATACTTATATAATATATGTGTATATATAATTTGAATCAATACCTTTTAGAAGGTATATATGTAGATGTATATATACACACAAGCAAACATTCACACTACATTTATACTAGCAGTGTATACCATTGCACTTATTTTTATATACATTCCCCAACATTAAGTATTTAAAATTTTTCTTTCCAGTTGCATTAGTGACAAATGGTATCTTATACTTGTTATAATTTGTACTCCTTAGATTCTTAATGAAGTTAAATGTTGTTTCAAATGATTATTGACCATTAAGGACATAAAGGATTATTTATGTCCTTTGACATAATTTTTTTCTTGTTTATCTTTTCATTAATTTGTAAGATTTTCAAAAATTGAAGAAGGCTATTAATTCTTTGGCATCTTTTTGATTTGAGTTAAACAAAAAAACTCTACTAAAACGAAAGTGATGCACATTTTTCTTTAAAAGAAGAGTAGTTCAGTTAAAATCAGTTACAGGTAAACAAAACATACCCCTGAACGCATACACCTGGTGTGTATATAGGTTTAACTTTGTACATTCCTGAGTTGCTTTCTGGAAAACTCTTCCAAATGAAAAGCCAGGTACCATCATCTTTATAAGGAACTGTGATTTTATTTTGAGATAAATTATTACTTTAAGTTAAATAAAGGAAATTTACCATTTTTGAGCATTAGTCAATCTTATAGTCTCCCTTTCCAAAGAAGCTTAATTCAAACTATTTTTAAAGGTCAGTTTATGTTTTCTTTTAATTCAGCTGCTTCATGGGTGGGGTATTTTTTCCCCATTTTGGCAGTAATCTAAATTGAGACAAACATAGGTCAGAATTTTGAACTCCAAGATAAATAAAAGGAATTCCAAAGACTGAATGATCTGCTAGACAGAGTAAATTTTGATGTTTGATACCATATTCCTCTCTCCTTTTCATTCTCACATGTTGGCTTCATGGTCTTAGATGAGTCTCCCTCTTTGCTTCTACCCCATACAATAGCACCTGCCTGAGGTAGGGGATGGGGGGGAAATGTTTGAGCTGCCAGTGAGATCTCTTAAGCATGTGGTATTTTCCAAAGGAAGATGCTTAATCATTTCAAAGTATATTTTGTCCTGCTACTTAAAAATGCAGTCATGCTTAAGATGTGCATACACACGTGTGTATCAGTTTGTATGTCTATTTGGAATCTTTTTTTTTTTTTTTGAGACGGAGTCTCGCTCTGTCGCCCAGGCTAGAGTGCAGTGGCCGGATCTCAGCTCACTGCAAGCTCCGCCTCCCGGGTTTACGCCATTCTCCTGCCTCAGCCTCCCGAGTAGCTGGGACTACAGGCACCCGCCACCTCGCCCGGCTAGTTTTTTTGTATTTTTTAGTAGAGACGGGGTTTCACCGCGTTAGCCAGGATGGTCTCGATCTCCTGACCTCGTGATCCGCCCGTCTCGGCCTCCCAAAGTGCTGGGATTACAGGCTTGAGCCACTGCGCCCGGCCGGAATCTTTTTTTTTTTTGAGATGGAGTCTTGCTCTGTCACCCAGGCTGGAGTGTGGTGGTGCAATCTCGGCTCACTGCAACCTCCACCTCCCAGGTTCAAGTGATTCTTCTGCCTCAGCTTCATGAGTAGCTGGCATTACAGGCGCATACTACCATGCCCAGCTAATTTTTTTTGTATTTTTAGTAGAGATGGGATTTCACCATGTTGGCCAGGCTGGTCTTGAACTCCTGGCCTCAAGTAATCTGCCCTTCTCGGCCCCCTAAAATGCTGGGATTACAGGTGTGAGCTATCAAGCCCTGCCTGGAATCATTCATTATTAAAAACACTTATTGCCTTTCAGAATTGTGAAATGTGGCCAAGAGCGGTGGCTCACACCTGTAATTCCAGCACTTTGGGAGGAGGAGGCCGGCAGATCACCTAGGTCAGGAGTTTGAGACCAGCCTGGTCCAACATAGTAAAACCTCATCTCTACTAAAAATACAAAAATTAGCTGGGCGTGGTGGTGGGCACCTGTAATCCCAGCTACTTGGGACCGTGAGGCAGGAGAATCACTTGAACCTGGGAGGTGGAGGTTGCAGTGAGCCAAAATTGTGCCACTGCACTCCAGCCTGGGTGATAGAGTGAGACTTCCTCTCAAAAAAAAAAAAAAAAAAAAAAAAAAAATTGTGAAATATGTGTGTAATTTTTAAAAATTCTAATAGTAATTACTTCTTTTTAGTCACTGGTAGTAACTCTTCTTATTAACTAATGGAGATAATGATGACAACTTCTTAATCCAAAAAGTAATTAAATGGCTCTGTCAAGTCCCCCTAATCTAGAAGAGGTCTGCTAGCTTTACATAGAGCAACACTGTCACTTGTTTCCAGTTGTGGGGTGAGAGTGAGGATGACACTTTAAGTGATGAAGTTGGTGTTTCCTATCTATTGTGCCTCAGATACAGGCCTCCTTCTCTCTACCAATCACAAATATAAAACCTCTGCCCATAGTTTGACCATCTAAATTTCCCATCATCCCCTGTTTTCACACCTGGAGATTCAGGCAGGTCTTTGATTGATGTTTTTCAAAATTGCCTCATAAAATCAAAGGACAGACGAACAACATTTTTCTAAAATTGTCAACAGTAGAACCAACATTCAACACTTTTGTTACTGCTTTTATAATCGTGAATAACCTTAGCTTCTGGGGTTTTGTCAGAAGTGCTTTTTTTCTTTCTCTGAAGCAAGCCACCACATTCTCCCGAGCTGCTTGCATTTAGCAATGCCAGGGCTAAGATTCAAGCAATGGGCCACAGTAGTCCCAGGAAGTTCAATATCAAGCACAATGAGATCTGTATTCAACTTGAATTAAAATATCCACATGCGGCGGGGCGCGGTGGCTCATGCCTGTAATCCCAGTACTTTGGGAGGCTGAGGCAGGTGGATCACCTGAGGTCAGGAGTTGGAGACCAGCCTGGCCAACATGGTGAAACCGTTTCTCTACTAAAAATACAAAAAAAAAAAAAAAAAAAAAAAGAAAATTAGCTGGACGTGGTTGTACGAGCCTGTAATCCCAGCTACTTGGGAGGCTGAGGCAGGAGAATCACTTGAACCCAGGAGGCGGAGGATGAAGTGAGCCAAGATGGCACCACTACACTCCAGCCTGGGCAACGGAGCGAGATTCCATCTCCACAAAAACAAAACAAAACAAAACAAAATCCACATGCTCATGGTTTGCCTTCTCTTAGGGAGCCAAATACTACCTAAGTTTTGTCAGCTGGCAGGCTCTGCTCATAGAATGTCACTTAAAACACCACTTTGACTCTAAGGGCGATGCATTATTCTGAACTATTACTAAATTAGTTATTCCTCAAGCAGCAATTTGCCTATTTTTGCTCTTACCTAATTTTTAGGAGGAATGATAGACAAACATTAAGCATTGGTTTCTCTCTAGATCCCATCAGTTTCCTCAAACACAGTAGTCTCCTCTGTTAGCCCCTGGTGTGCTGCTGGAAATTACTGGGCCTCACTGGTCAGCTGCTGTCTCTTCTCTCCGGAGCTCTTTGCTTTTAGGGAGCAGGGAACTAATTCCTCTAAGTGTTATACACTTGGAGACCCTTTAGCGTGAACAACAGTGAAGAAACAGGAGCTCTCATTGCTTTCCTGCATCAGACAAAAGGCTGTGGCCACTTAAATACCATGTTTTTACTTCCTTTTTAGTTCAGATGAGGGAGCAGGTGCAACCCTGCAGCAAAATGACGCTGACCCTTGCTAAGATTGTAGTGTCTGCTAAAGGTACGCCAGCAAGGCAAGGCCTTGTAAACAATAATTAATCAATTTGAAAGGCCCAGGACACAAGAAGAAAATTAAATACAAGATTTGGACCATCCACTTTGACTCATGTGGCATTGCCAATTAATGTGATTTAAAAAAATTTTCATCTGTTAAGAATGTGGTATTTGAAACACGTTGCTGCCTTGTTGGTAGGTTTACTTCCTCCTTTCTTTGTAAAGCTTTACAATGAGTATCCCGGTGTGAAACTGGAACTCAGTGTGGGGAAAGAGGACGGGTGGAGGAACCGTCATGTTATTAAGTTATTGCAAATATAGAGACTGGTGATTTCACACGTACACATTCCACATTACAGGAAGCTCCCACGTCTAGGAAAAATCATCCCTTCTTGGCCCCTCACCACCAAATTTCCCATTACCTACCTCAAAAGTCCCAACTTCCCAAATGGCTTGCTTATTTTTATCATGTCAATTGCTTTTCTATAGTAAAGTAAGAATATGGTCACTTGAATTTCAAGAATAAGAAAGCAATTTACATGAATCAAGCAAATCAAAAGAAATTTTTTTTTAGTCATTTGCAGATTATTATGTTCCTCCTTCACTCCACAGAGCTTCCTTAGAGATTGTCAAAAAACAAAAAAGAAACCAAAACAACCTTGACAGTTGGGCCATGGAAACTTTTACCCACTTCATTTGTTCACAGTTGCTCATTCCTTCTCATTTCTTTTCCTTTTTTTAATAGAAAATTTTTACTTCTAACTTACTTTTCTAGTATAATAAGTAATCTCTAGCCTGGGTGACAGAGTGAGACCCTGTTTCTAAAACATAAAAAAAATAAATAAAGGAAACACAGGCAAGGAAGGAACTGACTATGAATGGGCACATTTCCAAAAACAATTCATGAAGTAAAGGGGAAGGGAGGAAAGAGAGAGTTGAACTGGGGAAGAGAGAGATGAGAAGAAAGACATACCTGCTTTTTTCTGTCTTGGGGAGTCAGCTCCTGGAGGGTAGGGTTTCTATCTTAACCAGCTTCTTCTTCACACTAGAATACCTACTAACTAGGTGGTGCTGAATGAATGAATATGAATGAAGAGCAGGACCTAACTGGCTACTGTTAGTAGAGTTCATGGAAATCATTTTAGGCTTTTTCAGTTTATCAAAGCCTTGTTAAGCTGGTATTTTCTGTCTTTACCTGTGATTTTTAATCAGTAAGCAGCCAGCATGTGCTGCTTTGAGGGTTAGTACCACAAGTAGTTGTTGCTATACATTGAGCTAATGTTAAAGATAAAAACCCTTCTAGAAGGAATCTGTACTCAGAAGAGGAAGTTTTAAACCATTAGCTCACTGGGAGATGCTACTTGAAACGGCATTAAGACAAAGTAGCTTCCAGGCCCACTGCCTCCTTTTGGGGAAAAGGGACCACAGGGAATTCTTTAGCCTTCGATATCCACTTCCCCCACCATTTTGGCGACGAATGGTTGAACCAGGAATTAACAACTGACTAAAAGACACACTACTTTAGGCTTAAAAGCTAAAACCCCTAGGAGGTGGCCTAGGGTGGCACTGGATAGGGACTTTCTGAATCAATCAAAGTCTCTTTTGGGGGAATTTGAACTAGAGACAGAAACAGAGAGTTGGAGAAAAGCAGACGACTGATAAACAGACAGCAGTTCAGTGTTGACACAGAAACCGAGAGACGTGGAAAGAAGGCAGTGAGCAGACACTACGAAGCAAGTAATGACTTCAGTAGAGGAGGATATGAATGGAGGCATAGAAAGGCATCTGCTAGCAGAAGATTAACAAGAAGAAGCAAGTAGTGACAGGAATCAGTGCAGGAGATGCTTCAGGAATGGCAGGCTGCTGGAGAAACTGCTGCTTCATCCTGAACCACGTTCCAGTTCTCCATGAGGTCTTGCATGCAGCCCTGGAAACCATTTTATTTGCTTCCTCAAGCCTCCTAAGTATCTTTATCCTGAGGTAAATGAGAAGGTCTCCATATTTTGCAATTTGAAAAACTACCGTTGTAAAAAGAGCAGGTTGTCTAGAGAGAACCATGAGCATCCCTTCTATTGCAATTTGAGACAAGTGTTGTAAAAAGACACATAGACCACCTGTGGGGAGCTTCACATGGTGGAGTGCTTTGCTGGGGTGACCACAATTCAGTTCTTTTTTATATTGTAGCTCTTGAAATTTGATTTAATCTGTGCAGCCAGTGTTGACTTACCCCAACTAGGAGATTTATAGATAATCTAATATGCAGATGTATGTGAGGTCGAACTTTCCAGAGATAGGGATCTCTTTCTATAGTTTTTGATACTGTTGAACATCTCTTTATCAAAACTCTCTTTAGAGTTTTTACCCTTTTTCTTTTTTTTAGCATTACTTCTCTTTTTCCACTTTTGGGACCAAAAATGTATCTAATTCTTGCTGTTTGTCCTTCATCTGCCTTTATTATCTCCTTGTTCTCCTTGGAAATGCCCTCCACTGCCATGGTTCTCCTATACCCCAATGATTTCTATCCATATAGCCCTCTCCACTCTAACACCCTGCCATATTTTCAAATCTTCAGGGAACATATTCACCTGAAAATCTCATCAGCCTCTCAAATTTAATGAGTTCAAAATGGAAATTATTTTCTTTCTCCCCAAAATTCTTCCTCCTGTGTTCCAACCCCTTCTCTAAAAATAGAGCCTCAGTGAGCTAGGTCCAAAGCTTCGGATTCTTTTTACTTCTTTTGCACCTCCATATCCAATAGCTATGATCGCAAAGTCCTAGCAATTCCACCTATGTAATATGAATTTCACTCATCTCCCTCTGTATTCATTATGCAATGTGCATAGCAAATTGTGCCAAAACTTAGCAGCTTAAAATATGTTCATTATTTCATACTGTTTGTGAAGGCTGGGAATCTGAGAGTGGCTTAGCTTAGCTGATCTCTCATGAAGTTGTAGGCAAGTTGTTATCTGGGGCTGCAGTCATCTCAAAGGTTGATTATGGATGGAGAACCACTTTTAAGATCACTCGTGATCAATGTCATTTTTTATAGAATTAGAAAAACTGGCCAGGCCTGGTGGCTCATGCCTGTAATCTCAGCACTTTGGGAGGTTGAGGTGAGTGGATTGCTTGAGCCCAGGAGTTTAAGACCAGCCTGGGCAACGTGGCAAGACCCTATCTCTAATATTATTTTAAAAATTTAAAAAAATATCTTAAAATTCATATGGAACAACAACAACAACAAAAAGAGCCCAGATAGTCAAAGCAATCCTAAACAGAAAGAACGAAGCCAGCGGCATCACATTATTCAACTTTAGGCTACACTACAAGGCCACAGTAACCAAAACAGCATGGTACTGGTAGAAAAATAGAGACATAGACCAATGGATCAGAATAGAGAAGCCAGAAATAATGCAGCATACCTGCAACCAACTGATCTTCAACAAAGTCCACAAGAAAAAGCAATGAGGAAAGGACTCCTAGTCAAGAAATAGTAACGGGAAAACTGGCTAGCCACATGCAGAAGAATGATACTGGAACCCTTATGTTTCACCATATACAAAATTAACTCAAATGGATTAAAGACTTTGTAAGACCTCAAACTATTAAAATCCTAGAAGAAAACCTAAGAAATACTCTTCTGAACATTGGCCTTGGCAAAGAATTTATGACCAAGTTCTCAAAAGCCAATTGCAACAAAAACAAAAATTGACAAGTGGGACCTAATTAAACTAAAGTTTCTGCATAGCAAAATAAACCATCAACAGAGTAAATAGAGAACCTATAGAATGGGAGAAAATATTCATAAACTATGCATCTGACAAAGAATTAATATCCAGAATCTATGAGGAACTTAAACAAATCAACAAGGAATAAATAACTCCATTAAAAAGTGGGCAAATCGGGAGTTTGGGGTTGCAGTGAGCCATGGTCATACCACTGCATTCCAGCCTGGATGACAGAGCAAGACCCTGTTTAATTAAAAAAAAAAAAAAAAAAAAGGTGAGCAAAGGTCATGAGCAGACACTTCTCTAAAGAAGACGTACAAGTGGCCAAAAAACATGAAAAAAGGCTCAACATCACTAATTATCAGATAAATGCAAATCAAAACCACAATGAGATACCATCTCACATTAGCCAGAATGGCTATTATAAAAATGTAAAAAAAAAAAAAAAAAAAAAACCCAGCAGATTCTGGTGAGGCTGCCATATGGGAACATAAATTACTTCAGCCACTGTGGAAAGCACTTTGGAGATTTCTCACAGAACTTAAAACTAAACTACCATTCAACCGTGCAATCCCATTACTGGGTATACACCCCAAAGAAAATAAATCGTTCTACCAAAAAGACACATGCACTCATATGTTCATCATGGCACTATTCACAATAGCAAAGACATGGAATCAACCTAGGTGTCAATCAGTGGCAGATTAGATGAAGAAAATATGGTACATATACTTCATGGAAAACTACACAGCCATAAAAAGAATGAAATGATGTCCTTTGCAGCAACATGGATGCAGTTGGAGGCCATTATCCTAAGCGAATTAACATAGAAACAGAAAACGAAATAGCTCATGTCTTTACTCATAAGTGGGAGCTAAATCTTGGCTACACGCAGACATAAGATGGCAACAATAGACACTGGGGACTTCAAAGGTTGGGGGGCAAGGGCTGAAAAACTTTCTATTAGGTACTATGTTTGCTATTTGGGTGACAAGACTAGTAGAAGCCCAAACCTCAGCACCAAGCAATATATCCTTGTAACAAACCTGCACGTGTACCCTCTGAATCTAAAGTTAACATGGAAATTTAAAAAAAAAATCACTCATTATCATAAGCAGATCTCAGTTCCTTGCTGGCTATTGGCTGGAGGTTTCAGTTCCTCATCATGGACTTCTCTACAGGGCTTCTCACCACATGACAGTTTACTTCCCCAACTTGGGGAGGGGTTGTGGGAGAAGAGGAGGAGTGGGTTGGGGGAGAATGTATGTGCTCAAGGTGGTAGCTGCAGTCCTCTTTAGAACCTAATCTTGGAAGTCACACACTATTACTTTTACACATTCTGTTTGCTAAAAGCAAACAACTAAGTCCAGCCCACACTCAAGAGGAAGGAATTAAGGGAGAAGTGTCATTATGGACATATTTTTGAAATTACCACCCCCTTTTCTTCGTATCTGCTTCTGTAATCCTCATCCAGTTCCCATCATTTCTTACCAGTATTTGTGCTTAACATAAAGACCAAGATCCTTAATATGGCCTATGGGGTTCATGTCATGTCTGTTTCTGCATTGCCACTGTATTCTATTTATCTGTCAGTCTGTTTTTCTCTATTTCTGAGTCTTTTTCTCCCTCTCTGTCTCACGTTCAAACTCCCCAAGAGAGAGACATTGATTGGTTCTGGCAATAACTATCTGGTATCACTTGAGGTCACCTCATGGTGACTTGGCAGAGGAGTCTAAAGGAGCCTGTGTTTTGGTCAGGTGTTGATACCTGGCTCAATCAGTGTGGCCAAGGTGGTGGGTAATTTAACCCTGCCTAACACTTTCGTATCTCAAACCACAATCTCCCAGGCCCCTGGTTCTACCTCCACTGGCCTTTTTCCAGAAGGTCTGGAGTGTCATTTCCCCTCTTGCCACAGAGCCCATGCTCGTCCTGTTCTTCTGCCCAGCAAGCTCTTCTCTCCAAGTCCACTTGGCCCACTCCTGCATATCTTTAGATCTCAGCCAGGTGTCACCTCTTCAACCTGACTTCCTCACCCCTCCAGCTACATTAGGTTTCTTAGGAGCTCTCAGAACACTCTGCACTTTTCCTTCATAACTCTTATTTGTTTGGTTATTTAACATCTCCTTCCTCCTCTAAACTGAAGCTTCCATGAGGGCAGGGACCATTTTGCCCACAATGTCTGGCACTTGCTATGAACACAGTGTTTATTTAAAACACAGGGAATAATTAGTGTTTTTCGCCAACATTCATGCTTCTCCCTGGCTCAAACACTCTTAGTGGTCCTCTGGTACCTGCAGGACAGAGCCACAACTCTGTCTTGGTATTCCTGGCCCTTTGGGTAATCTGAGCCCATCTTGCCTTTCTGGTTTCGTTTCTCGGCACTCCTTTAAACAGACCCAGAAGTCTTAACTGCAATGGATTGGTTGCTATTTCCAAAGCGCTCTTTATGCTTTACTCTCTGAATCTTTGCTCATATTGTGCCCTGGATCCTGGAATGAATTCTCCCCATTGGGATTATACCAAAATCTCTTTCTAGAAAAACTTTCACTGTGTATTTTGTATATTGCTTGTGTTTTTTAAAAATATAAACAAAGTATTAATTTTAAGAACTTTTCATACATTAGTTCATTTAATGATTATGATAGCCTACAAGATAAATCCACTTAGTATTCACAGAAAGCTTAAATAACTGGTACGGATAAACACCTAGTATGTGTCATAGCTGGAAACTGAACCCAGGTGGTCGGGCTCCAGAGTGCAACTATGGAATCTGCATACTTGCTCTGCTCCTAGACTCTTACTCTTTGAGGGCGGTGGGGGTGTCTTATCCTTCATGTTTTCATCTCCCCTAGGGGCTCACTCCCAGTAGTTTCTAACTAATGTTTAATAAATTAATAATTAGAAACCAGCGCCTCAGGGAGAAAATGATGGAGGAAGGCTCCCTCTGTTCACAAAGAACCACCTCATGTTTTTACTTCTTTGGTTACAAACCCTCAGTCCTTCCTCCCTGGCTTGAAGTATGTAGTTTAATAACTAATGGTATATTTTTTTTCTTTTTATGTTCTAAACTTTTTATTATGAGTATTTCCAAACACTATAAAAATAAATAGCATAATAAACTTCCATATACATATCACCTAGCAGAACAATTAGTAACATTTTGCCATGTCTCTTGTACACTTTGCTGAATTAACTTAATTTGAATCATAGATATGATGATATTTCACTCATAAATACTCAGAAAATGATGAACTTTCCTTATTACAATACCATTTTAACCTACAAATTAACAGTAATTTCTTTATTTCATCTTTACTTAGTCTGAATCCTATTTCCTCAAGGTCCCAAGAATGTCTACTTAAAGTTGGTTTATTCAAATGAGGATTCAAGCCAGGTCCACAAACTGTATTCGGTGTTGATGCTTTTCATTGACTATACATCACTTATACTTTGGAACAGTGTTGTTTAGCCAGGTCCCAGGAATGCAGGTCTGGCAGCATTCAGGGCACACCCAGGTTGAAAGCCCCCCAAGAGGACCACAGGTTCAGAATTTTGGCTGCTCTGCAGACAAGCTGAGATGACCCAATTCTTTCTTCCTAAGCCCTTCCAAGGGTGGGGTTTGGAGTGATCTTCCACTTCCCTACCCCATTTGCCATGCTCTGGCCACACTGACCTTCTGGCTCTTGTTGGCTGTGCTGAGGACCTTTGAGCAGTGGATTCACTGGGCCAGGTGAATATTGTAGGGTCTCCATACGTCTGCAGAGTCAGGTCTGGAGAATGGCCAGAGACAGAGACTGCTTTTGGATGAGAGAGGTAAAAGGAAGGTTGTAAAGAAATTTGAAGAATCTGTTCCATGGCATCAGCTTGGCCAAGCTGATCTCTACTTTCTGTGCATTCACTATTAAAATGTAGAAAGAGTTCTCAAATCCACTCATCCTTGAAGACAAATCACAAGGAAATGTGAAAGTCCCTCAGATTTCTGTTTTCCAAAATTTCTTCTTTTTAGATGCAGCTCAGACTGATGTTAAGGAGAAAAAAAAAAAAGCCTTAGATTCCACACTAAAACTTGTAGACTCAACACATCAAAGAGTCTGTTACAAGGCAACGTTAATCTTCTGTAGAATTTCACTAAATAATTTCCTACAGAGATCGCAGCAGTTCCTTCCACAATTTTCTGAGCAAATGTGTCGGAGCCACTTAAGCACAGTACTTTCCTCATGGCAGCAGAGCCCGCAGACACTATTTACATGCACCAGTGCCATTTAGACCTTAACTATAAATTACTGCATAAAGGTTAATAGAACTGAGCCGAGCTTTAGGAAAGACCTTACGCACAAAATCACCTCATATATTGGCGGTTGATATAGAAATAAACATTGGAAAGAACAAGAGGTGTGGCAGGGATAAAAAAGCAAAGTTCTTTGAATATCAGCAGAAATCCCTATCAATGGAATAGCAGGGCAGAGATGCTAATTCCTAGGGCTTTTTTTTTTCAACAGCAGAAAATTCACTTTAAGGTCATTTGTTTCCGACTGCTCTTTTGGCCTTCAGTTGATAACACAGTCCATTTAAAATGCCTGCTAGGCCGGGTGTGGTGGCTCATACCTGTAATCCCAGCACTTTGGGAGGCCGGCAGGCAGATCACCTGAGGTCAAGAGTTTGAGACCAGCCTGGGCAACATGGAGAAACCCCATCTCTACTAAAAATACAAAAATTATCTGGGCGTGGTGGCTTGTGCCTATAATTCCAGCTACCAGGGAGGCTGAGGCACGAGAATCACTTGAACCTGGGAGGTGGAGGCTGCAGTGAACTGAGATTGTGCCACTTGCACTCCCACCTGGGTGACAGAGAAAGACTCTGTCTCAAAAAAAAGAAAAAAAAAAAGAATAAAATAAAATATGTACTGAACTAGCTCCAAGGTTTTCCTTTGGAAAAGGAAAACTTTTTTGTTAATAAGGCTACTTCCTGCAAGAGTGACAGTCAATAATGTTGGTCAAAGAAGCCCTCCGCTTCCCAAATTTTATAAATGACCAGTGACATCTTTAAGTGAAAAGAGGCAGACCTGCCTTATCTAATGGTCACGTCATGGTTAAAATGGTTTTATTTTAGCAGTCTATGTGTATCAGTTATAGTTCCTATCTGCTTTTGAACAACTGCTGGAAACCCAAAACATTTTTAAGTCCATCATTTTAACAGGAAACACGACAGGTACATACTTGGCTTTAAAAATGAATTACAGCTGATTTTGTAGTCACTGTGACCATTTCCATGGGAAAGCAAATGGATGAGACTGGTAGGTTAAGTTCTCCTTTTTTTTTTTTTGGAGTCTTGTCAAACTATGGATCAGAAGGTGTCCACCATATCCAGTTCCCAAACCTTACTGGTTTGAAGACCTAACTGGACTCACAGGCTTTTAGGAAATTATCACCTGTCAGCCCAGGAGACTCCAAGGGTGAGTAATGCTGAGCTTCTGGCCTCTGGGTCTCGTCCCATGACTGTGAAAACAGTTGCAGTAATGCCCCCACCAATGCTTCCTTCCTCAACGCCCAAGTGTCCAGCTTCATGGGCTGGCAGGGTCAGCTTTCTCCTGCAACACATCCAAACCGAGCCCACATATTCCATCTGTGCAAATGTGGGTTGTGCTGCAGGAGGCAACAGCCACTGAGGCCTGGCAAGTTCCACAGCATCTCTTCACCTCCCGTTATTTTGTAGCATCCTGAAGAGTAGAATGCTGTTCAATAGCTCAGAGGAAGGCACTCCAGTAAGAAGCAGAGAATACAGTCTGAGGGGGAAGAAGAATTTCTGTAGAAGAGTAATTTTGTATCTGTGCAGCAAGAGAACAACTGTGTGACTAACGCCCCCACAGTTATGAAAGAAGCTCTGAGCTGGTCAAGACCTCAGGTTTCAATTTCATCCCTAAAAGAGCACATGAGGACCTTTCTTGTTTGCTTTTTTTAGACTAGAAAAACAGGCACATTATAGGTTGGAGGCAGAGGAACACTTAAGCCAGCTTTGTTATTTTCCGAGGAATCCTTGAACCAAAGATAAGAACAAAAATGGCCATACTGTGTCAGCTCTAAGTCGCTCAAAGCTGGGTCTGTCTCCGACAGGATTTAGTGTCTCAGGCCAGGGGAGGGCAAATTATCCAACAAAGGATTGATTTTCACCCCAAACATTTTGGTTTCCCAGAATTCATTTTGGATCTGGCACTCTACATTTATCTGAAAAGTTTAAAGCTTTTGATATTTTCAGCTTCTGTTCTGTTAAAGGATGAAAGGGTCTTAAATTGCACAAAGCAATTCCTTCCTTCCTCCCTTGTCTCTCTCTTTTTTTTTTTTCTCTCCTTGCTTCCTTCCTTCCCCACTCTCTTCCTTTCTCTTTCCCTCCTCGCCAACCATCCTAAATCTCCCTCTTTCAAGTTTCAGGGAGGTGCTTCCTGATTCTGATAATCTGGGGTTTAGCAAAAAAAAAAAAAAAAAAAAAAAAAAAAAATCTCTGCTCCCTTCATGATACTGTGGATTTGATACATATCCCTTCTCAGCTTTTGTCTTTCCACATTTGTCCTACAAGCTGTGAAAACAACAATCTCAAACCCCACTCACTGTCATTTTCTTTTTTTTT
Source organism: Theropithecus gelada (assembly GCF_003255815.1). NCBI lineage: Eukaryota > Metazoa > Chordata > Mammalia > Primates > Cercopithecidae > Theropithecus > Theropithecus gelada. Next base: position 35,025,794 of record NC_037675.1, on the reverse strand, counting down.
TTTTTTTTTTTTTTTTTTTGA